>NC_090926.1:729094219-729397249 GCF_040938575.1 Ambystoma mexicanum
CCGAATACCTAGAATACCAAGATGTTTTCCGGAAGGATCAGGCTAACTCTCTACCTCCTCATAGGTCTTATGACTGCCAGATAGACCTGATACCTGGATCTACTCCTCCTTGTAGTAGAATTTATGCCCTCACCGAGCCTGAGAACCTTCACCTTCAACAATACCTGGATCAATACCTGGCAAATGGGTTTATTCGTCCTTCCAAGTCCCCTGCTTCTTCAGCTTTGTTCTTCGTTCCAAAAAAGGAAGGAGACCTTAGAACTTGTATAGATTATCGCTCCCTGAACCAGATCACCGTCAAGAATAGATATCCGTTACCTTTGATCCCTGAACTCCTGGACCAAGTCAGAAAAGCATGCATATATACAAAGCTGGATCTTAGAGGAGCCTACCACTTGGTACGAGTAAAAGAGGGCGATGAATGGAAGACGGCCTTCCGCACCAAATATGGGCTATTTGAATATTAGGTCATGCCCTTCGGACTTTGCAATGCCCCGGCCGCCTTTCAATATTTTATGAACGATGTCCTCAGAGAGCTCATAGATGTGTGTGTTGTTGTTTACATTGACGACATCCTCGTTTATTCTTCATCGGAATCTGAACATCGGAAACACGTGAAAATGGTCCTCGAAAGATTGCGTCAACACAAACTTTTCGCTAAGTTGGAAAAATGGGTTTTCAACGTGACTGAAGTTGAATTCTTGGGATTCATATTATCACCTAGCGGAGTGCGTATGGATTCAAAGAAGGTCGATGCAGTTCTCAAATGGCCATCACCATCCTCCGTAAAAGGTGTGCAAAGCATGTTAGGCTTTGCTAACTTTTACCGCAGGTTTATCCCCGAATTTTCTCGAATAGTCCAGCCCATCACTGCCTTGTTAAAGAAAAACAAAAGTTTTGAATGGTCTACCGAGGCGGAACAAGCTTTCCAGGATTTGAAGACTAAATTTATCTCTGCACCAATCTTAAAACCCCCTCGCCCCGAACTCCCCTACATCATGGAAACTGATGCTTCAAGCCTTGGCATGGGGGCAGTTCTATCACAAAAGGACCCGGTAACCAATCAGTTGCATCCCGTGGCATTTTGGTCCCGCAAATTCTCGCCTCCTGAAATCAATTACACGATTACTGACAAGGAACTTCTGGCTATCAAGTCTGCCTTTAAGGCTTGGCGGCATTATCTGCTGGGGGCCCGACACACCGTTACTGTGATTACGGATCACCGAAACCTGCAATATTTGAAAACCTCAAAAACCCAATCCTCTAGACAACTCCGTTGGGCATTATTCTTTGCCGAGTTTGACTTCATAATTACCTATCGACCTGGTACAAAAAACGGTAAAGCTGATGCCCTTTCTCGGATGGGAGTGGAAGAACACTTGATCAACCCTAAACCTGTACCAATCATTCCCGAACAAAGAATTCTGGGTGTAATCGCCACACAATCCATAGAGGAAGTTAAGGATAAAGCCAGGCAACTTGTAACTCCAGCAGACATACAGAATTGGCATCTGCAGGGAAAGGACTTTGCAGTAAAGGACAACTTATTGTATTTCCAAGAACGATTATATCTACCCAGCATAGATTTACAGAAAAAAGTAATCTCTTGTTATCACGATTCTTTAATGGAAGGACATCCCGGTATGGCCAAGACCTCAGAAAAGATCAAGCGCTACTTCTGGTGGCCGTCTTGGAAAAAAGATATCAGAGACTTTATAATGTCCTGTGGAGTATGCACCCAAAACAAGAGTCAAAAGGAAAGACCAGCAGGCCTCTTACGCCCTATTGACATCCCACCTCACCCTTGGCATACGCTTTCTATGGATTTCATCACCGATCTACCTCCATGCTCCGGATACAATACGATTCTAGTAATCGTGGACTTATTCTCCAAGATGGCGCATTTCATTCCGCTCAAAGGCTTGCCAACAGCAGCAACTCTGGCCCGAGAATTTCTCGAAAACATCGTCCGACTGCACGGTTTTCCTTCGGTTCTAATTTCGGATCGAGGTAGTCAATTTATTTCTCATTTTTGGCGAAGTTGCTGTCGGTCGGCTCAAATTGATGTGAGACTATCGACCAGTCACCACCCTCAGACCAACGGACAAACCGAGAGGACCAATCAAACTCTGGAACAGTATTTACGCTGCATGCTGCAACAAACTGAAAAAACTTGGAAAGACATCCTTTGGATAGCCGAATATGCCTACAATAACTCTGTCCATTCGGGAACTGGGAAAACCCCGTTTTTTCTTTTATACGGCAGTCACCCTCGAACCTCGGAGTTGGATCCCCTCCAAGATCTTGAAACACCACCAGTAAACTACCTGCATTCTACAATCACCCAAGCCTTTGAGGAAGCTGTTTCTCACCTTCAAAGGGCTAAAGAACAATACAAGAAAGGAGCAGATCAACATCGGAAGGAAGCCCCTCAATATCAAGTAGGGGATCAAGTCTGGTTATCCACCAAATATCTACCTCTAAAAGGGCCACGCACATTCAACCCAAGATACCTTGGTCCCTATTCCATCACTACCATAGTAAACCCAGTAGCGGTCAAGTTGGACTTGCCCCCGCACATGAAGATACATCCGGTCTTCCACGTCTCTCTATTAAAACCCGTGCAACCTCAAACCCGACTAATTAAATCTCCAAAACCCATCCTAGTTGATGGAGAACTCGAGTTTGAAGTCAAAAGCATTCTGGACTCCAAGATCTCCAAATCTAAACTATTTTACCTAATTGACTGGAAAGGCTACGGCCCCCAAGAGAGATCCTGGGAACCTGCTGAATATGTCCACGCTCCTCGCTTAATCAAAAGATTTCACCGAACATTTCCTGACAAGCCAAAACCCCCGGAGAAGCCCGGTTTGGGAGGGGCCTTGAGGGGGGGTACTGTCATGATCTCTGCTTCCAAAAGGTCAGGGTTTTCCCAACTCCCTTGGAAGCAGATCCATAACCCAGGTTCCGAGTGCCAACCAGTCCCAATTGGGACCTTTTGGACCCAGTCCTGGCGCCAGTGGCACCAGGCTCATAAATATGCCCAGTCCCAGCGCTGGAAGCGCCGGGCTCATAATGCTTGGGTGGACTTACCTGCAGCAGACCATGCTGCTTACTTGCCTGCCAGTTGAGCCTCTGATCCTCTTCTGTTTGGAACTACTTTTCCTGTTGGGTGGGGCAGGAGCCACTCCCTAGGTTCAGAACACTGGAACTCTTCTGGAAAGCAGGAACTCTTTTCTTACCTAGGCGTGGCTGTGGAAGGAGACACCTAAGCACTACAGGAGGCTATTTAAACCACACCCGATGGATGAATCTTGCTTTGCGTTATTCTGCATCCTCTGCAGCAGAACGCTCATCGTGTCTTCTGCATCTGATCCTGGGCCTAAGGAAAAAGGCTTACCATCCTGAATCCAGTCTTCAGCAACACCTATAAAGACAAGAAAGAACAGGTTACGGTCTTCAGTGACAGCGCTTCACTTACCTGGTCCATCGGCTGTCACCAACGCCTCGCGCTGCATTCCGGCATCTGAAAGACAAAGGCTTACCTACTCTTCGTGCGCTCCGTAGGTCTTCGCACTGCATTCCGGCATCTGAAAGACAAAAGCTTACCAACTCATCGCACGCTCCGGAGGCCTTCGGCGCTGCATCCCGCATCTGAAAGACAAAACAAGGTGCGTTTAAAGACATTGGGGAACTTTAATACTCACGTGCCATTACTCCTTTCCACATCTAACCCAGTGGGTATTCCGGCACCCTGCAGCCGCTCCGAACTTGTACCTGCAAAATAAAAAGACAGTTAGAGCGCATCGTGAAGCAGGCAACAAGTGCTTACTTACGTGCTTCCAGGCGCTTCTATTCATCACACGGGCTCCATCTTCAACTCACTTCAGCCCGTCATCCGCCATCGCCGGAACCCTGCAAAACAAGAGACATCATTACTAAAGACTTTTAAAGACATTAGAATTACTCGAAACTTACCGTTCGTGCAGTAAACGACGGACAGCAGTCCTCTGAAGTCAAGAGGCCTGCTTCCCTTATCCAGTGAAGAAACTGGTTACAGCACCCTGCCCCGAGGCAGATGGAGAGCACGGCGTTCACTTACCTAGGGTGAGAGCGTTAACCTTTGGGGTTCTACAGGAGAAGAGAAAGGGAAGAAGAGAGAGACATTCAATAACCCAGTTCATTAATCCCATATTTTCTATCTGCAGACATCTTACCCTTCGAGTCAGACATACAGTGCACAGAGGTCCAGCCCAAAGAGCCAGCCGTGTGTTACACATCACCTTTGAAGATACGGTATACGCCCAGTCAAGACCGGCGCCTCTACGGGAATCAGGTGAGCGTTACAGTAACCTAGCCTGAACGCCCTAATGTAGAGCATAACTATCCCTGTAAAAATTGATTTCTGTTTTCTTTTTCGCGCCTTTATTTTTCAAAAACGTCTCTCATTCAACATTGCATAACTCACTCATTTTAATAGCTAGAGACTTCATTTCAACTCTGGATTATACCTAAGACCTGTAGCTACATCCCAACCTAAAATCCACACTCGAACATTTGGTTAATTTTAGGCAGGAATCCAAAATTTTGCATGTGTGATTTTTGTTTTCAATTATTTTCAAACTTCCATTTAGATTTAAAGTGTTTACTTTTGCTCAAACTATAGCTCATGATTGTTAACATCTTTTCAATGTTGCTCCCATAGAAATTTTTATTGATTTAAGGATTTTTGCACACATTCATTGTTTTACACAGCCATTTTTTAATGTCATTTTAAAAAGTGTAAGATTGCAAACCTGTTTTTCTGTCTTGTTTGGGGAGGGAAGAATGTATTAAAATTCTGTTTATTGTTCTTTATTCCTGAATACCTGCTGCTTCCTTTTATCTGTTTAGAATCGCTGTTTAGAATCGCTTATTAGTGGGTTGAGGAATATTGCAGGGGAAATCCTAACTTAAGTGCTATCCTTCCAAAGAAGCAAAAAGAGTCCTTTTATCTGGTGTGTTCCTTCTGTGTTTTCCTTCTGTGTTGCCAAGAGTGAATTTAAGTGCACTATATACCTTTCTATCTGTTATTGTCAACACATTGGTGATTGCTGCTCCCTTTTCAAAAGCATATGTTTAATTTGAATTTTAAATAAATAAATAAATAAATATTACCTTACCAACCACCCTGATTCCTGGTCCATTGTGATATGAGTGATATATCACTCAGAATATTGAACCTATAAGCATTTCAGCTGTGCGCGGCATACTAGGCTGAGACCAGGGTGTATCGCCTGATTGAAATACTTAACAAGAGGTCTGGGAGGCGTCAGTCTCTTCATCAGTCACTAATGTCATGCCCATGGCATCCCGGCTATAATGGGGTTTTAGCAGGTTAACGTGAAACACCCTGCACATCTGTTTATGTCCTTTCACGTCAATGAGATAATTTACCTCACTGAATTTTTCAAACACACAGTTAGGCCCAGTCCGCTTGCACTGAAGGGCACTGGGCTTGACAGGCTCCATAATAGACACCCACTGGCTTAGAGGATAAACTGTCACTCTGGTCTTTTGGTCCTGGCAGTACTTCATCAGCTCCTGACTGGCCTTTAGATTCCTTGTTGACTGTTCCATGTACTTTGTCATTCTAGACTGAAGGCCAAGTACATAGTCCACCACATTATTGTGGGGGATGAGGGGTTGCCCTCTCATCCCTCTCTCACTAGACTGAGGAGACCTCATACAAGGTGTCCAAACAGAAGCTCAAATGGGCTAAACCATACTCCGTTCTGTGATGCATACCTTTATGCAAAACAGAAGGCATGACAATAGAACATGCCTTATTCTCCTCAGGTGTTCTTCCAAGCCACCTATCATACCTTGTATGGTCTTGTTGAACTGCTCAAGAAGCCCATTTGTTTGTGGATGGAATGATGTAGATAACCAGTAGGTGACTACACACTCTTCCCACATAACCTTCATATACACAGATATGAAGTTTGTTTCCCTGTCAGAAACGGCTTCCTTGTGGAACCGACATGGGAGAATATCCCAATCAGATCCTTGGCAACCACAGTAGTTTTGATGCTCATCAGAGGGACAGCCTCAGGGTACCTAGTGGCATGGTTTTCCACCACCAAAATGTATCTGTTACCAGAGCTGGTTTAGGGATCCAATGGACCCACAATGTCCATGCCTTTCCTCTGTAAAGGCAGCCCAACCATGCGTAGTGAATTAAGGGGACCTTTGTGGCACCTCCTGACTTGCCAGAAACCTGACAAGTCGGCCAGGTCTGAACACATTCCTTGATGTTTACTCCAAACTGGGGCCAGCAAAAGTTTACAGACATCCGTCTTAGTCACTCCCAAGTGACCTGCTAAAGGAACTGGGTAAGCCAAATCCAAAAGGAACTTTCTGTGGCATTGGGGAATCACCAACCTCTGGTACCCTCACCCTCAGAGTTTTTTGGTTCACCTCCCATTACAATTTGAACAGTCCAGCGGCCCCGCCCTTAGCCTGCTCCTCCTCCTGCTTCCACAGGCCCACCAGAGAGGAACACTCTTTCTGGGCTTTGAAGAAGTCAGTCTGATCTGGGCCCCCAGCTGATTCAAACTCATCCAGCTTGGGCAGGCCCTTCAGATCTGAATTCACCTGTTCATCCACCTCTGGTTCCTGGGCTGTGCCAGGCAACTGTGAAATCACTGAGTCCCCATATTACGAAGTAGGGTCATCAGTGGCTACTGGCTCTTCTCTCACAGGAGTAGGCGACTCAGCAGTGTGTGGAACTGGGAATGGGGCTAAACACCACGCCGGTCCCTCCAACAAGCCCTGTGGAAGCACTTGAGGCCCTAAAATGATGAGAGCATTCAATCTGGTGGCCTCTTTGGCTTTAGTTCTGGTAACCAAAGTAACTATCTCAGGGTTAGGAAGATCATTACCCAACAGACATGAGTCTTTCACTGCTACAATGTGCTGGGTCATTTCAGCTCACCAACTGAACTCTACTATTGCTAATGGGTACTATGAGAAACCTGAGGGAATTCTCACTCCTAAACTCCTTGGATCCTCTGCGCAGGTGGCCAGCGAAATGCCATCGCTATTGGATCCCAAACCTAGGGGTGGAGAAGCGAGGAAAGATCACCTGGGTGGAAGGACCTTGGAGACTAGAAGTGGGAAGCCCTAGGGCGAGACATGGTATCCCCCTTTCCCCAATGACATCCAGCCCAAACCTTCCCCGTCCTTTATGGGTTATTGTAAATCAACACCCATTGTTTACCCCAATGTAGAGCCTGACAGTACTGGGACGAAGAAGAGGCAACTGGGCGCAATGAAAACTACACTCTTTTACCACTCTGCTACTGGGATGAGGAAGATTCCTGCTAAGAGCAGGGAAGGTCAGGCATGTCCCTTTAATTGTGGTCAGATAGGGCTGATTAGCCATCCACACCTGCAGCCTGTCAGGGAGCTGTAGATGTATAAAAAGGAGACCAGTCCATCAGCGAAGACAGCGGCAGGGGCAACAGGAGAAGCAGCAGGAGGGCTGGTGCAAGCAGCAGAGAACTTTAGTTGGAGAACACACCAAGACGCTGAGGTCTGCAGAGAGAGATCTATGGAAACGTGGCATAGGAGATGGGGCTCGGTCGAACAACCAACCTTGTGAAGGGAGTTGAGAGGAGGGGCTGTCCCTTTTTTTATGGTCAAGATACTTGTTCCCTTGTGTCAGGAGGTCACCACCGGTGTGCCTAAGGGGCAGTAGCTGGACCCCAGAAATCACACGTAGAAGGCCGTACGATCCAGGCTGTTGGGAAGGCTGTGAAAGCGACCCGTGAGTTCTTAACAAGTAAGATACCGGGTGCATGAGCATTTGAACTCTTTGATTTTAATGGAATACTTTGCATCGGAGTGGTTGTGTGTTTGAGGAAACACATTTTTCGAAGGTCTACGGTATGAACCATTGTTAGGTAGTGAAGTACCCGGAATACTTTGTATCAGAGTGTGCGCATGTTGAAGGAAAAACATTCTCTGGATTCTACAATGAAAGCAAACAACGGGTTGAATTAAAAGTGTGTTATAAGTGCAACCCACCTTTATTGAATACCGAACTGAATGAAAACTCTACCAATAAGCTGAACTATTATAGTGTGAGTTCAGAAATGAGTGAAACTTTAACACCGCTTTATATTGAACTTTAAAAGTGAAAAACGACTGTATGCTGAATCCTAAAACTTAAAGACTTTTGAAAATATTGGAACTTTACCATGGAAACTAAATGCAAGTGAAACAATTGTATGCTGCATTCTAATAGCAATGAAACTTTAACCTTGAACCAAAGAAAGGGATATTGAATACTACATTATGTAAAAACTACATGGCATCAGAACCAACAATATAAGAGGGCTCAATTGTGGCAAAGACCCGAAAAGACCAAGGATATTCTTTGTGATACTGAAAGTAAGTCTTGCGGAAGGAAACCCTAAGATCTGGAGTATTTACTAGCTTGAGGACGGAGCCTCAAGGTGCTTTTGTGTTTGGAACTGTGTAACTTGGAACTTGGGGAAGCGAGCCCCGAGTGTTCGTTAAAACTGTGTCTCTTTGAACTTGAGAAAGGTAACTTTGAGACCCGTTTTGTTGGAACTATTTTATACTTTAGGAAGGGAGCTGGAATGAAGCTGTGAGCTGGAATCAGAACTTTATGTTGAAGACTGTGGCCCTCATTACGACCCTTGCGGAAAGCGACTGACCGGAGCGCCACAGCGTAAATAGCGTTTCCGCCATTGCACGAAGGAGCAAAGTGCGGCCCATTCCGACCCATCGGGCACGAGCACCACGCCACGGCGGAAGTGCAAAGTCCGCGATGGCGGAAATGACCCCAAAACGGCCCACACCGCCGCCGTACGGCGCCCTAGGTGCAATACCGCCACCCCTCTTAGCGGTCACCGCAGTGTGCGCCTACCGGAAAGTACGGTGACCGGAAATATACGGAAACGGAAGTTAAAACATGGGCCCGGAACGGGAAACATCCCGGCGTACACCTATAAAAACACTAAAACCACACAACCACTAAAATCACTACCCTGAAACACACCCCAACCCGTCACCCACCCTAGCGAAACCAAGACAAATGGGAAAAGTAGCGAAGAAAGCGTGCGACCGCAAGCGGCAGGTCCACTTCTCCCGCGAGGAACTCACCGTGCTAACAGAGACCCTCCAGGAGAATGCTGCCGTCGTCTTCTCCACGCAAATGACCAGAACGGCACTTGCAAACAAGAAGACCATATGGGCTCTGGTGGCACAGCGGGTAAGTGCGGTGGGGACCGCACCCCGCACCCCACAGCAATGCCGCAAGCGATGGGACGACCTGCGGATACGCGTCCGCAGCATACTCTCTGCCAACCGCAACATTGCCACAGCCACCGGGGGAGGTCCTGAATCACCCATCAAGTTGACCCCCTGGGAAGAAATCTGTGCCTCCACCATCGGAATGGAGAGCATAGAGGGAGTCGGAGGGATGGAGAAAGGAGTGCAGACATCCGAAGATTCAGGTAGGTGTACCAGATAAAACAATGCCAAATCCACACAGTCCATCCATGTGAAGTACCATGCGTCCACATAGTGCAACAGAAACACATGTCCAGGAGAACGGCCACACACATCGGCCTGATAGCGCACGTTAAAACCCACAATAAATACATAAATAATTAAAAACCCCTAATACACGCACTACACGTGCAGCAGGCACACCCTAACTGCAGGCTGCCAAACAACTGCACCCTCACTCCACACACAAATCAAAGCACCTCCAAGGACCCGACCCAAATCACCCTCAGGTACCACCCCAGAGCATGTGATACAATGCCATTCCAATTCGCACAGACCCATCATTAACCCTCGCCCTCCTTTACTCCACCACAGGGTCCGATCCAAACGACGAGCTACAGGACACCCCTACCAGCACACCTGCAAAGAGGGCCAAGACCAACGGCCAGAGACCCTCCACCTCAGCTGCACGCATCAAGACACGGCAGCAGCACAAATCAGGTGGCAGCACAGAGGAGGGAACATCAACAGGCACCCCAGCAGCCAGCATGCCCACAACACCACCACCACAGGTCCCCCCAATGGATGCCACAGAAGGCACTGCCTCTGGTGGCAGCAGCACCATAGGTGACACCCCATTGATGGCAGCATGCTCCGACACAGAAAACGGGGATGTCGAAGTCAGATCCATCCATGACCTGTCCCAATCCCCCTGTCTGTCCCATCCCGTACAACATGAGGATACCACGCAGGGGCACCCACAAGACAACGACTGGCCATCCCCCCCAAGCCCTGTGGCAAGGCAACATGAGGACAACAGCCCCTCTGTGACACCCCCGCAAATGGGCATGGCCCAGCAGAGGCAACAGTCCCTCGACCAGTTAATCGTGCAACAGCAGCAAATGGCCACGCTCCTCAAGGACCATGCCGATGAATGTGGGGGCACTAAGGCAGACATAGAAACATCAACTGAGACACTTAGGGCAGAAATGGAGAGAGGCACAGAGACGCTGAGGGCACAAATGGAGAGTAGCACCGAGAGCCTGAGAGTCCAAATGGAGAGAAGCACCGAGAGCCTGAGGGGGGAACTGCATGCGACGTCCAAAGACGTATGTGCCGAACTTGCCGCAGTGCGCCGTGTGCTCACTGAGCTCTCGCAAACCCTTAGGGACATGCATGGACGTGAGCAGGCAGACACATCATCCGTTGCAAGTTCCGTCCAGGGCAGCCCCCAACGTAGATCTGGAAGGAACCTGCGCTCCACAGGCAGGGGTGCCCCTGATACCCGCAGAGGGGGCTTGCAATAGCGACAGCCCACTGACAATGAGCATCTTTGGACACTGGGGTTCGTGGGGGAGGTAGGAGGGTGGAGGGGGTGTGTTGGGCTCACTTGGGTGGCGGGTCGATAGGGTGTTCAACATGACATCACATATGCCATAAAAAGTGCACGATCAACCAATGAGATGTGTGGACATTGATTTCTGTGTACTAGGCCATCATAGGCGTACAGTCCATATTGTGCATGTCCCAGACACGCACAGTGCCACGAGTCCCGTGTCCATGTATCAGCCACCAGGCGTGAGTGCTAGAAGCATGCATCAATGAGATGCTGACGAATGTCACGGGCCTCCGGTGCCTCGCAGACTCCATGAGGTGCTGCCACATCCCCACCCTCATCATGACCATCATCAGGTGCTTGCAGTTCTGCGTCAGGGGGCATGGGCACATTTCTACGTACGCACATGTTGTGGAGCATGACACATGCCATCACCATCTTTGCAACCTTCTCATGGCGGTACAGGAGTGCCCCGCCAGACCTGCTGAGGCAGCGGAAACGAGTCTTCAGTAGGCCGAATGCCTGTTCAATGACTACACGGGTACGTGAGTGGGCATGGTTGTAGTCCTCCTCATGCTGGTCCCGTGGGTTCCGGACTGGTGTGAGGAGCCATCTCTTCAGTGGATATCCAGCATCACCTGTATGTGGACGAGAAACGTATGATGTGGAATGCCATTGCTACGTACGCACACCCCCCCCCTTCCTGCCAGGTCATTGCCAAATCACATTCCCCACATAATCATGCATGTAATGAGACTCACCGAGTAGCCAGGATCTGTTCCCTGCGTGTCGCTCCATGTAGCGTGGTATTGTAGAGTTCCTCAAGACCATAGAATCATGGGTTGATCCAGGGAATCGGGCACAACAATGTGTAATGATCCTGTTGGAGTCACACACCATTTGTACATTCAGGGAATGAAATTGTTTTCTGTTGCGGTACTGGGCCTCCATGGCATGTGGGACGACCAATTCCACATGGGTGCAGTCGATGGCACCAATGCAACCCGGTATGCCGGCAAGTGCATGGAATCCCACTTTTGTGTTGGTAATTTCCTGCTCCGAGCGTGGTAGAGAGATGTAGTCGTCTGCGTGCTGCAGGAGGGCATCGAGCACTTGCAATAGTGTCCGTGAGAACAGTGGCTGAGAAATGCCATGTAACTGTCCGACTGTGTGCTGGTAGGTGCCTGTGGCCAGGAAGTGGAGTACAGACACCACCTTCAGTAGGGGTGGGATGGCGGTAGGGCTATCTATCATGCTGACAAGGTCAGCCTGTGTCATGTCCACAATGGCGGCTATGGTTTCCCGGTCCAGACGGTAGAGGGTGTGGATCTGCTCATCAGTGAGGTTGAACGGATGTGCTCGGAGGCGTGGGATTGCGGGCTGCCTGCGTGGTGGTAGTGGCTGTGCTGGCGGCCCTTGCTGGCCCTGCCTTGGCCTCCTCCTCCTCCTGCGTCTCCTTCGTGCGGCGGGTAGCAGTTGGTGTTCGTCTTCTTCTTGGAGTTGGAGTAGTTGCAGTGCTATCACGTCCCCCAGGGCCAACATCGCGAGTCCTGCCGGTAGCATTTCGGTGTGGTTGTGGGAGGAGACTGGCTGTGCAATTTATGTGTTTTCAGGCTGTATGGCCTCCACCTGTGGTGATTAATTCCACCTGTGCAAGCTGCTCTCCCCTTTGGCCGAGCACGTCCCGCGCACAACGCTGCAAATCTGGGAATGGCATCTTGCTATTGCAATCATGTATTTGTACCCGATGGCCGTGTAACATTGGTTGACATGTTCATTCTGCTGTGGTCCCATTGTTGCACATACTATCTGTGCAGTCGCGAACAGACTTGTGAAGGGTCAGTGGAACGTAGTACTCGAGTAACGGTGGGCCCTCATGCATCACTTTACCGAGTTGCAATGACGGGCGGGGCGTCCCATTTGTGGGTGAAGGCAGTTGACATTTTCACACACAGCCGCACTCGATGGAATAATTAGTGATTTCAAACGGCCACAGATGCCTTTTCGGCGTGATGTTGCAAATGTGGAATTCCAAGGGCGGCGCTTTCGGTTTCCAGCTAGCGGCGAGGAGATGCCCACAGGTCTGACTGCAAATATAACGTTCTGTTGTTCAATGTCCTTGAGACAGGGCCCATGGCGAGGAAGCAATGATTGATATGAATAGTTTGGGATGCGCAATTGCTACGTGGGCGATGAGGCCGGCCGTTCCCACATACATGTTACTTCACAACACTGGAATTACGGGCTGGGGCACTGTGGATTTTGCAGGCTGCATAACGCACAGACTCAATGGATGTTTCTAATGTTATGTGAGTAATTATTCAGGCGTTTTGATTCCGGGATGAGGGAATGATGAATGGATGCATGGGCAGGGGATTTGATACAGAGTTTGCCATGTACAGGGCTTCTTGGGATCTATCCGCCTCCCCTACGCTATGTGATGCAGGGCTGCCATGGTGGGACCATCGTCTATCTGGCCTTGTTGAGCCCTCCCTGTCTCGACACGCCCTCAGACACTTGTGTCCATGCACATTAACATTCCCATCTGATGGATTCTGTTTTGACAGACGCATGCACAGGTACACTCGTTTGTGATGGTGTTTGCACCTCGATATAGATGGTTAGGAGTCGCAAGTGGTTTTGGGGTGGTGATGATCCTTTGGAGTGGGCTAGCATGCATATGGCTGTGGATTTCGTGTGATCATTGAAGTGAGTTGTTGGAATGTAGTTCTGATGGCCATTCTGTTCTTTTTCTTTTCTTTTGGTTGACAGGTATCTCCTCCCCTTTTGCCACTGCCATCTGTATGCCACTCCTGCAGATGGGTTTTACTCCCGACACCTGCTGCTTCGTGTTAATCAGTGGAGCAGCATTACGATCTTATGGGACGATCGCCAATGGCCCACATGCCCTTACGCAGTACTGGTGGCTCGGAGCAACATTTCGGCCTTTCAGCTGGACTAGTGCCTCCCCATTGGGACGGCCCTGCGGTTCTGTGCGCTTCCATGTTGCCTTTTCGTACGTGAATGTGGCTCTGTGTACCATGAGGGAACAGGACGACACACAAGTAGTGGCTGGTCATTTCTTGCGGATGCAGCCCACAATGGTGATTGGTGTTTAGGAGTTCATGGCCTGATTGCTGTATGGGCTTGGTGACTTTGATGTGCATTAAATTTCTATTCTGATTTGGCCCGTGTAGCGTTTTTCTTTGCAAGTGATGTGGCATATGCCTATTTGGGGGGCGATGTATTGTGAGGAGATCTGCATTGGGTTCCAGCTTCGGAGTTTAGTTGCGTGGTACTGTACTGTGCGCGTTTGCCTACTAAGCCCGTGAGGTCAGGGATGGGGGCTGCCAATATGACAGTTTGAATGTTGTCATGCTCAGGGGCGGGGGATTGGGTTTTGTGTAACAGATGCCGGTCAGCCAGGTGGACTGGTGGAATGATGTGATTCTCGGAATATGGCTGGTCACAGGTGCCTGTGTTTGCGTGCGTTTCTTGGTGGGGGACTGTGGTCATGTCCATTGGGATGGCTTCTGTATTCGTGCCATCTGTGCCCTGCAGCTCCCATTGGCCCCTCTTGTGTTTCTTTTGTTCGTTGCCATGCATGGGTGACTTGTACATTTCAATGGTTGCATTGTGGCTTCATTGCGCCTACGGGGAGTTGTACTTTGTGGGCAGGGAGCGGTGTACAGGCACTCAGTGGGGCCGTTTACGGTTGATTCGCGATGCCGTACTTCTCACCATGGCGGAATGGTACATTACGCCATGCCTGATGGCGTTAGGTACATGTCCGCTAGGGTCGGAATTGGCGTACCGTTGCGCCATGGTGGTGTTTGCGGTTTCGCATGGCGCGCGCGCGCGTGCTTGGTGCAGTTAGCGTTGGCGTTCACTACGGTGTCGCTAATGGCTTCGTACTTTGCGGTGACGGGTCATAGTCGCACCGAGCGCTATTCGATGGCGGTATTGCATTTCCGCCATCGTTTTCCGATTTCCGCAAGGGTCGTAATGAGGGCTCTTTTTGCTGCTGACAACCCCACACATTTTATAGAATAGTTGTGAGGGCAAGCAATATGATTTGGGTACAGACAGATTCTTGAGTTGAACCCTTTGACTCAAGCTTTCCTTAGTTTCATTTAGGTAGGGAAATACCACCTTGGCATAGAGAAAGTTAACAATTTTTCCATCCTGACATTTAAGTTCATAAAAGTGTTTCTTTTGAATTCTTAATCTGTTGTATGTGTCTTGCTTCATGATGCCTTCAAAGTACTTACTCTGTCCATCAAACCCACAGACCTTAAAATCAGGTGCAATAATATACTGTCCTGGCTGCACCCATGGTGGTCTGAACCACAGTGAGGCCAGCTTTGGTGTCTCTGACCACAAGATGTTTATGTCCATTGATATATGCATGTTCTAAGTACAGTGGAGTATTATTGGGAATTGGGATCTCTTCTGGAGACCTGATACCGTTCCCACTCAATGTAACCAATCCTCATTCAGCCACTCTGTAGCCTAGTGGGAAGTCTTCCTCTAAGAGGACCACACCAATGATGGCCTCCTCCATGAGTCCAACATTCACTACGGCTTACTTGGGTAAGCCTTTTCAAGCAGGATCCCCTTTCCTATGGCCCAGCTGCTTACACACAAAACCGTAGGTGTCCCAGTGTTAGGGTATTCTGCCTTCTGCTTTTTGGAGTGCATGGATAAACTAAACATGTGGACTTCCCATCATTCTTTTGGTGACCTGACTTTGAAGAGAAGTGGGTTGGACCTTCCCATCCATTTTACCTTTCTTGTCCAAAGATTTCTCTTCTAGTTTGGGTGTGTTTGCCTGAGCCTTTATCTGGAAGCCTTTATCTGAACTCGAGTACTGACAGACCTATTGGCAGTCTTCGCAAGCTCCCTAGGGTCTTTAATTGTCTTGTCCACAAGATGCTAGAGTAGTTCAACCTCACAATTCTTCAAGATATGCTCACACACAATCAAATTGTACAACCATTTAAATGTGTCAACGTTGTTCCCAGACACCCACCCGCACAGATATTTCAACAACAAATGTGTGAATGCTTCAAATGTCTGCCCACTTCTCTTTCAAAGTTCTCTGAAGCTCTTGAGGTAATGTTCCAGTATCTTACAGAATTTCCTGAGAAGGGCTGCCTTCATACTCTCGTAAACGGCCCTTTTCTTCAGGAATCAACTGAAGAATTGCATCAGTTCCCTGGGTCGGTAAGCGACTCATCAGAGATGAACCCCACAGTACCTCCTCAACCTCCTGCAGCTGAAGAGCCAACTCGAGCACTTCAAACCAATCAAAAATATCCTTCCCCACTTAATAAGCATGCACTAAATCTTTGGGGATGTGGTGCCGGGGTTTATCCAGGGCACCTTGGTTTGAGCCACTAGAGCTGCCCTCGCTAGAGGTGTATTTGTTGGCATCCTTCTTCTCTTTGAATACCAGCTTTTGCAGCTCTATGGTGACTGTGTCCTGTCCCACTGTTTTTGTTCCTCCAGTGCTAGTCTCCTCTCCTCCAACAGGGGCTTTCTAGTTAACAGCCGGAACAATTATTGGGCCACTTAGAGGCTGCACTAGCTCCTGACCTCACTGACACTCTGGAGTATTGAGAAATCACACTTGCCCCCCAGAGGGATGGTTGGTGAGAAACACTACTCATTCTATCCTCCTCTTCATCCTCCACTACCCCTCCCCGATGGTCTTCTTCATTCAGGTACACAGAGCCTAGCCCATCCCCTGGAGTCTCACCCCCAGACACCCTTACTTCTCCCCAAGCTTGGAGGCTGGTCAGCAACTCAGGTTTATTAATCCTGGTGCTGAGGGGAAGTCCCCTCTCTTGATGTAGGATGCACAGGACATCCTTGCTCATGCCTTTCACAGTCTATATGTCAAGATCCATGATCATTAACAAATACCTAACAGTGTTCTACACGTTGCCTGCAACAGTACTTTTTTTGTTGGGTGACTAAGCTGTGTGCAAAGCTCCAACTAGATCCAACCATCTACCACCAATGTAACAAATCAACTTCCGGGTTACCAGTGGTCCAGGGGTGAATATCAGTTTCTAAACCATCAAACAGTCCCAAACCTCTAGTACACCAGAAGGGATCTGTACTGGTTGGAATAACAAGCAAATTATAAATCTCCTTGTCCAATTTTGGTAACGTGAATGGAAAGGCAGGCTTTTCTCCGGAAAGTTGTGGATCATTGGTTAGTTGCAAAACAGCAAAAATACAGTTATTACCAAATGATAAAGCGGTCTTTCCAGTCAAGGTTGTTTCAAAAATATCTAATTTATTCATATCACAACAGACAGTCTAACAACACTGCGAAATACAACCCACCTTGTAAGGGAATGAGAGGACAGACAGTTTCAAAGAAGGAAAAGGGATGCACTCTGTATACTGAGAGGAGGGTAGATGGTATAGTTAATAACCATAACAGTTTAAGGTTTCTTAGCTTCAGCACAAAGGAAACAATTGATCTTAATATGTTTCTAGTGGCCTTTTGAGAAAGACCAGAGTGTGTGTGTACTCAAGAGGCGTAAGAAGTGTGAGGTGACCTTCAGGTAAGTACTGGTGTGCTGTACCAATGGTTGTAAGACTGTGTCCAAATCCTTTTAACTGTAACATTTATACTACAAGGACAAACTCACCTTTAATGGCTGGTGGCAGTGAACCTTTTTATAAATTTGGTGCACCTGTATAGGGGGTGCCAACCCCTCCCCCTCAACTGAGTATAGATAACATGGTAGGCAGATCAAATTGTTCTATTATTGCAGAAATGAGGATTATAGTGCCTTTATTTAAGGTAAAAAGTGCATATGGCACTGTGCATATTTGGGTTAGGATGACTCAGGAAGTGAAGGGTGCTTTAAATATCACACATACCATAAGTGTATAAAGATATATGATGAATGAGGGATACAAAATGAGAGATGCTTAAATAAATAAATAATAGCTCTCTGAAGAATAAATACAGTGTCAAAGATATATTTCAAAATGAATAACTCAAGTACTAAATGGTTTCCAGGGGTGGGAGACTATGACTCATGCCACAAGTTTTCAGACAAGCAAAAGCAGCTGATACATTGGAGATAGTCTTGGGCAGCATCTTGCAGTAAAGTAATTTGGTTTGTGAAGTTAAAATTGGAACCTGGCAGGAAAAGCAGACAAGATTAATGATGAAGCTAGGGAAACTTGGATACATTTACAATGTGCATCATGCATAATGCACAGCTATAATATTTGGCACCGTATAATAAAATTGAAGACACTATTTAATTTGGCAGGACCTCAAAAATCAGATAAAGAGTAGACACTGATGTGATGAAGGTGTTCTTGGCAGGAGTTAAGAACTGTCATAGTCGTGTCTAGCCAAATCTAAAATAAGCTTATCAGTTTTGTGCATCAGAGAAAATTATGGATGTCAGCTATGATTAATGTGGGCTTAGTGTACACCAGACTATAAAAGCACGGCAAAGGCAAAATGTTGTTGAGTGTGTCCAGAGCGTGTCTTGTAACTACAGCTAATAAAGACTGCTGAGAAACTCCCAAGTGCCTGATTTTCTCTCGTCTCTCCCTCTCTCTCTCTCTTTCTCTCTCTCTCTGAGGAATGATCATAGATGCCTGGTGTTTGATGGAGGATAGGGACCAGGGCCCTCAGTTCATGGATGCGCATTTTAATAAAATGTCTCCTCCTGTCTTCTTTTGTCGCCATTTCTTGTTGTTTCCCCTGACCTCCACGGTACAACATTCCTTGGTGTTAATTATATCTTTGGTGGGAATCCTTTGGAGTCCTCGCCCAGGCTCCAGAGTGTCTGTGAAGGCAGGAAGCAAGGGAGCAGTCCAAAACTCCACAGCCCATTGTCTTCCAGCCTGACTGCGAGAATCCAGTTCAAACTATGAGACTGGCTGTCCTGAAAGGACTGCCAACCCCCCAAATTTGAATGTTACATGGCTGTTTCATTGGCTGGGTTCCTGCATAAAAGACCGATCCTTGAAGCTGAAAAAGTAGTCGACCACTGGAACCAAAACCAAAGAGGATGCTGAAGAAGAAAATTCAGCTGAAACAATTTCCAGGTGACCGGCGAGCCTACTGTGCAACTAGAGCCTGCTGTTACCCTTCCTTCTAATCAACCTGGGTATTCTGAAAACAAAGACCCCGACCCAGAGCCTGGTGAGATCCACTAGGCTCGAGAAGATCTGCTTTTTTTACCATCCCACGTCATGCTGTGACCTTGAGGGGCTGCAATACCTCAATGCCCTGGGACATCAAGCCATTGCACAGTCTTCCGAATTCTGAATCTTGCTGAAACTTTGTGGACATCCTGCTGGATCTCGAGAGACATGAATCAAGTCAAAACAAGTCCCCTCACCAGAGTAGTGGTTCTGAAAATGGCATTAAAACCACAGAACCGCATCCAGCCATGAAAACAACTCTTACCTGGTGTCTTCCCCGCTGATCCTTGCTTCAAAGTTCCTTCCAGGGTCCTGTCTGCAGTTCATGACAAGGAATGCAGTGACTGGGATTTTGGCTGCAGAAACTGAAGTCCTCCTGCTGAAAAATCTTCTTCTGTGCTGAGGTGCTGTGTTGGTTTGGGTATAATTACCTTAAGTCTCTTGTGAATCCTGTGTAGCTTTGGTGTGTTTTCTGTGATTGGGGGTCCTTTCGCCCAGTTCACCTAGTACCCTGCTGGAATCCTCCAAAGGTATCTTCTCTGAAGTCACTGGACCCTCAACTAACCTTGAAAGTAGAATACTTAATTGTTTGAACGGTCTTTCTCTGGAACTCTGACTTTGCCTGCAACTGAGCCCTATCTCACCCTGCCTAGAGCTGGCTCCTAGACCTCTAGGGTCCCTCTTCTGCCTCTGACAGAACTCATGTCATACAATTGAGAATGGCCGGATACTTTAAGGGGTCTGCCTTGAAAAGTAAAGCAAGTGTTGAAAAGGTAACTTTAAACTCTCAGAGTGAATAGTTACAACATGTTATTACTTACCTTAGATATGTTTTGCCATTCTGAAAAGTGTATGTAGGATTTACTTACCTTGAATAAGCTGTGTGCCTACTTAAATCTTACTTTCCTTAGAAACTGTTTCGCCATTCTAACCGAAAGTAGGTAAAGGATTAACTTACTCACCTGTGAATTAGGTTCCCCTCTTCCCAAAAGTAATGCTGTTGGTTTCAGTTTATTATTCCTGTCAGTATAAGTGTATGAGTGTCCCCAATGGGCCTTGCTTCCCCTGACTTGCTGTTAACCTGTCCAGAATATGTATGCCTAGGTCATACATACATTTTAGGTTGCTGGTAGCTCCTTACAAAAGTATTTAGGTTTTACTTACCTTGCACAGCTGTGTGCCATCCAAAAATAAGTTAACACATTATTGCTTCCCTTAGTCTGTGAACTGAAAAGCTACTTTAATTGAATATTACACCCCAATGTCCAACTCCCCTAGAATAACTGTGTTATGCTGAATCGGAGTTATAGGTTTTTACTGTTCCTAGAAGAAGTGTTCCACTATTCAGAAAAGTATATTGTCTAATTGGTTTACCAAGTGATTTCTTGCTGAGCGTCACAGTATAACTGACAGGGTCTACTACCCTTGAATTACTGTAAAGTAATCTGAAAGTAACTTATGGTTTCACTCCACAAGAATTGGTATGCCCTATACTGAATGTGTAGCAAAAGGTCTGACTTACCGAGAAATATTGTTAGATTTCTTAATAAGGCCCATGCTTTGTTCTGTGAACTTTAAAGTATAGTGGTGTGTTTTTATAATGTGTTTATGTGATCTGTGATAGTACTAATTTACCCAAGATGTACCTTGGTCTACTTGTATTTAAATAAACCCTTTATTTTTACAATGCATAGTGTTTCAGTGTTTCTTTGGACCATATGTGTACTACAATTTCTTTGTACTGATTCTACAGTCCTCTCTCCCTCCGAAGATAAGCCTGGCTGCTCTGTCTATGCTACCACAAACTCAGGTGATACATCCTTATACTAAGAGTGGAGTCTTGTACTGTCTCAGTTGCATGGGTTTGATGAAATCAGGTAGGACTTGAGAAAAACTGTCCTAACACTTTCCTTCAAGGTGCAACTGCTTAACTCCATTAAATACACTCTCCTGAACCCACCAAGTGCAGTACACCTCCCTGACAATCACCATTTACAGCCCAACCCATTACATTCCACATATTCTTACAGCACTGTTATCTGCTCTCCACTAAATGGTAGCTGTTGATTTAAGTGTTATGTGGGTAATAAATGCTCTGCTGTATTCACTCTTACCCTGTAACCATCTAATGTAGACCTTTTGAATGCATACATTATATGCTTAGAAACCAATTCTTCAGATTTCTGGTAGAGTATGGTGCAGTATGTTGCATTGAATCTGAGCCGAAGAAAGGATGCAGGGTAACACGTCTCTACCAGGATATATATTAAGAACCTATTCATCAATGTAGGCACCATCCCTCTAATATGAGCCTCAACAAGTAAATAATAATGCTTGCAGAAAGTGTGAACAGATTTTGATATAGCTGCTTTGCGGACCTAAGAGTGTCTGAGCAGCATCCTGGTCCAGAAGGTTGGATTTTTCCACAACAAAATACTGCACTGACGCACACACACTTATCCAACTTATGATCCCTGCCTTAATACCAGTAACACGGAGATCCTTCTCATTGGGACCCCTGCTCCTGCTTTCCCTCTCTCACTCTAGCCGCACTCCTTGGGCCCTCTTCATTTGCTTCCCCTTAATTTAAATTACCACCAGGTACGACATTGGTGTGGAATTATCGAGACACTGGCAACCTCCCCCACTACCCGAGAGGTTGTCATTGGCAGGCCCACTAGAGTCTAAATGGAGGATAAGGGGAGCTATCAGAGAGCATATTAGAGGCGGGGACTAGAGCAGTATGGAACCTGCATGCCAGTCAGACCCAGATCAGCACAGAGCCACAACAGGGGAGACTACGCAAGCCGAGCGCTTCAATTCAGGATATATACGCAAACTAACCAACCCTACTAACAATTTCCCTTTCTGCATACACCTCTCAAACTCCAAACCAAACACAACCAAAACCTACAACACAACAAACCGCACAAACTTCACTACATGGCAACAACAAAACAAAAACACACATAGCCTTGTACAACAGTACACGACGACTACCGGCCGCAAACACCCCAGGCCCAGCCAACGGACCCACCGGGCTGAGGCCGCCAACAGCACATCACTGCTCTCTTGCACTTTTCCTTCTTCCTCCAACTATCTCATCGTCCCCTCCTCTTTCAGAGCCACCAGAGCGCCAAGGGACCACTACGGTGGTGATAGTGCGCGGGACAAATGTCCTTTAACATTAACATTAACATAACATTCCTGTGAGGCTAAAAACCTTGGTGTCAGCTTCGACTCCACTCTCTCATTCTCTCCACACATCACAGATTGCCAAGAAGGCCCTCTACCAGCTGCACCTCCTCAGAGGTATTCTTCCTTTTCACACTTTCCCCCAGAAGCTCACTGTCTCCAGAGCCCTGGTTCTCCCTAGGCAGGCCTACAGCAACAGTCTCTTTAACAATCTGCCTTCCTCTACTCTCCGCCCTCTGCAACTAATCCAGAAGCAGACGGTGAGACTTGTCCTTGGCCTCAAGCCCAGGGACCATATCTCTCCAGCCCTGAAATCTCGCCACTGGCCCCCAATGGCTGCAAGGATCAAGATCAAGAACCTCTGCATTGTCCACAAGGCTTTCTGGGACCAGGGCCCGTGTTACATCCAACTTACTCTTCCAAATTACCTTCCTTCTCGAGCTCTTCGCTCAGCTACCTCAAACTCTCTGAGGGTCAGACACTTCTACAGGCAGAGAGTGGGGGTAGATCTCTTTCCTCTGCAGGTTCCTCCCTCTGGAATGGCCTCCCTGCCCCTCTCAAACTTGACCCAGACCACCTGAAGTTCCGGAAGCAGCTCAAGACCTTCCTTTACTCCCCTGCATTCTCTCTCTCTCTCCCCTCCTGACCTTCCTGTCTCCTGCGCCAACTGGTTGCTTGGCTACCCTCAGCGTCTACTGGGTAACAGGTTACCCCATGATCAGTCTCCCCTGCACTTCCTCCGGTCCTACCGTGCACTTAGGGGATGTAACTATTACCCACAGTCCCCTGCCTCCTTGCACTTACCGAGAGCCGCGCTGACCTAGTTTCACTTAACTCAGAGCAATGCTGCCCTGATTGCACTTTCCCCTTCCCTCTCCCTGGCACTCCCCCTCCTCCCTTCCCCCTGCACTTTACGTCGCAGCACGTGCACGATCTGAATGTCAAAAGGCCTAGTAAGATCGTTTGTCTTGTCTTCCTTCCCTTCCCACTCCTAGAAACACTGGTGTACAGGCACATTATAAATGACATATCATATCAAAAACTCTACAAAAAGCCATTTACCTGTAATATTAGAATAATAATGCACAAATCATTTATTTGTTGATGGGAAACTGAGTCTCGAAAATGCTGTTTGTGTGCAACTTTGGAACCTTAATTAATAAAAAACAGCATTTAATTGTCTCAGTTCTCTTTTAACATTAAGTGCCTTCCATGATTGTTTTCAACACAAGTCGAAGAGAACTTGTTCAATTGACTTTAAAGTCAAGGTTGACAGCTTGTTTGAAAATATTTGGTGCCCAGTTCCCAAAGATCTGGTTTCTGGGGCACTCAAAGCCGCCATCAGAAAAGGTAGTGATTGCCATTCTTTTTTGATGCTTTATCAAAGTTGTCTTGGGAAGGCCCTAAAAACTCTTGCTGGACTTATTATGAACTGTGCAAGTGTGTCACGGACAGGACTGGTTGCAGCTATTGTTTCTCTTGTGTTTTGAACCCTATTTTGCAATGTTATCCGCGCGTACCGCGTTTGGCACAAATTAGTGGCCTGTCTCCAAAATGGCCATGCCACGAGGTTCTTTGTGCTGTCCTCTGACCGTCTTGCCACTTCACCTTCCCCAGGTCGAGCCCACCCGGGTCCCTCCTTATTTGGTCATGCACTTTCCCGCGAAACCCAACGCTTTTGCTGGCTTCTGCAGGCCTTGTGTGTGCCTCCAGGATGTTGGCTGGGATGTCTGTTCCCAATACACATCCTGGGTGCCAGAGAGTCTGGAGTGTCCTGAATGCCTGGGACCACCGTGGTCCGTGATAGGTCCACGTATGGTGTGAGTGTTTGTGAGCAGATCTCCCATTGGGTCCTCTGCGTTTTGGCGCGAAGGGAACTTTGGATAAGAGGAGGCTGAAAACACCACAACGATGTCGATCTCCTGAGTTCACACCGAACAAGGGATAAGGAGCCAAGTATCCTGCAACAAGAAGCTGAGTCGAGGAGCCGCTGGTGACCCGCTGAAGGTTTGGCACCCTGAGCCGCTGTCGTCCTGCGAGTCCCCTCTGCATCTGATCGTCCTAGAAGGTCTGCGAAGGCACTTCGACCCATTGCAATAGTGGGATCAACTATTCCCGACACCTTCATCAAACCCTGCAAGTAAGCCTCTTCGGAAGTGTCCCTGGGCCAACCAGTGGGCTGACCAGTTTACGCAGGACGCTTTGCTCTGTCACTGCTGCCGTTTCAGGGAAGCCCTCGAAACTTGGTCTACTGCTTGCTCTGTGTCCACGGCACCCTCACACCGAAATTCATACACTTGGTTTCCCAGGTCTGAAGTGAGACGCGTAGCCCGGACCAGAGTAAATGCGGTTGCCGTTTTGCCCTGCTGTGGTAACAACCTGTGCATGTTCACTGCATTTGGGACACCCTCGACCCTGCATCCTGCTACACAGAATCTACATGGTATCGAGAAGTCCTGATCATCGCTGCTGAACCTGCCAGCAACGTGAATTGAACTGGAGAAGTCTGGGTCTGCCTGCGTCGGGGATCGGTGAGTAGTCCATACCCCAACCGGTGGCCCCTCGCACAGGAGCCCGTATCATTTCTACAGCTGTTGCAAAATAGCGACTCTATCCCGCACTCTCACCCTGCCTCTGCCCACAAGTGGAGGCCTTGCTTGAGTAGTGGGGATTTGTTCTTCATCGCTTCATTCACCTTCCTGAACTACCTGAGATCCTTGAAGAGACCCTATTTTGTCCATTGGCACAAGCGCGTGCAGGTACTTTTGAGCATAAGGCTCCTCTCTTCGTAAGGCTCAGACCTCCTCCTAGAAAGGTGTATTTCTGATGTCGAACTGGGTCTAATGATTACTTGCACTGCCTGTTTTCCTCCCTATCTAGGTGGTCTACATATTACGTGCTCATAACTCCTTAGACCCCTCAGTCTTGTATATATATTGTATTGATTGTGATGTGTTGGTTTACTTTAGTATTATTGTGATTCTTTGCTATGGTCGATGTTACAAAGGCCTTGTAATAAATGTGTCTATATTTTTAATATAACACCTGTCTGGAGTAATTTGTAAGTGTCCTTGCTTTGTGTGCTCATTGAGGTCTTTCAGTCACCCTTACCCCTCTTGAGACTTAGTCTTGACCGCCGCCATCGCTACCCTGATTGGTCTGGCTTGCCAAGAGGTTACCCTGTTCCAAGAAACTAGGCTGGCCTTCTGAACCTCTGCCCCTCTAGGTCCGAGTTCAGAAATCCATCTTAACAGAAACACTCACTCCTGTCCAATCCAGGATTGTCCTTTGGCATCCACTTCAACTGCAAAGTTCTTTCTCTTTTACCCTCACAAATCGATGGGACATATCTAAATCCTGAAAGTGCATTTAAATTCTGTAGTGGTTGCCTGCTTTCTAACTGGAGTCACATGCAGCCCCACACAGAAGGTTGTACATGGGCCCCTGTAGCTGTGGATGGGTGCTGATTGCAGCCGAATGAAGGGCTCTTTAAAGAAGACCAGGCCAAAATTTTATGGGGCCAACGCAACTCCCTATTAACCGTATGTGGTGAAACAATATTTTCAATTGTATATTTGTCAGGCAGACTGGATATATGTATATATGTATGTGTGTATTCTACGTTTTATATAGTGCTGACGTTTACCAGTCTGTATCTTGGCTCTGTGGAAAGTATATGCTAATGTGTGGATCGATGCAAAGTGATATAATTAGGACAATTTGGTCAACTAGAAATAGGATGTTAAGCATTTTCTTAAATGCAAGTAGGTTCGGTTCAGAGAGAAGAAGATGGTCGAGCATTCCAATATTTGGCAGACACTACAGAGAAAGAACGCCCTCTAGTTCTCTTTCTTCTGCAAGAATGCAGCTCACATCCAAGGTAAATCATGTGGCTTAGGAGAGGGCCAGGAACCAGAGCTTATTTTTAAATTCATTTGGTTGATAGGGGACCTCGCTAACTACTGATCTGATGCTTTATCCCCTCTTAACCCCCTAACTCAGACTCTACCACTGACACTGCTCTCAGCAACTTCCACTTGTCCATCACCAACGCTTGACATTCTTGCCCCAGTCATGAGGATCTGCCTGAAACCCGCCTCTAAGTGTAACACCTGGTACGACCTTGAACTTGCAGCCCTGAAACAAAAGTGCACAGCGGCAGAATGCAAGTGGCAAACTTCAGGCTCACCCTCTGACAAACTGGCCTGCCGCCTGCTCCAACGGCAGTACAGACTCTCCATCAGCGCCAAGAAAAGGGCCCACATCCAGGCACGGTTATCTGGTGCATCCAACAACATGGCTGAACTTTTTCAAATCTGCAGGGAACTAGCCAACCCTTCTGCAGTCTCCTTCTCCCCTCTTCCTTCCCAGGGCCTGTGCAACCCACTGGCCACTCACATCCCCACCAAAACTCCGGACATCCTGAACAGCCTTGTTACTCACCCTCCCAACCTATCCCACATCCCACAACCCTTTTCCTCCCTTGGCCCCTCACCGTCCTCCTTCCTCCTTCGGCCTTGCCACACCTGAAGAAGTCACCAGAGTTGTCCTATTTCCATCACCCCCATCCTGGGGAAACTGCTGGGGAAATTGGCCTTGCCCCAACTCAACACTCACACTGAACTTGTTCGTGGTCTCCACGACCATCAATCTGGATTCCGAACATCCAGAGGCACGGAAACTGCTCTTCTGAACACCTGTGAAGAAAAGCTTGCATCCCTGGATTCCAACTCCCCCACTGTCCTCATCTTTCTTGATCTCTCCTCTGCCTTTGACACGGTCAACCACTGCATCCTCATGCAAAGGCTCCACGACACCATTGGTACCTCGGAACGGGCACTGGACTGACTGACCTCCTTCCTAACTGATCATTCTTCCCAAGTCATCCTGGGCACCTTCTCCTCTCCTACTTCCTTCTCCACCTGTGGTGCCCCCCAGGGGTCTATCCTCTCCCTCCCCTTGGCTCTGTTACATCTATCTTACTCAGCTGGCAATCCCCATCTCCTCCTTCTCCCCCAGCTCTCAGTATTATGCAGATGACACACAACTCTTTTTTAAAATTCCTGCTGACCCTCTTGCACCTTCCATCATCCCTGATTGCCTATCTGCCATCCAGGCCCGGCACATTTCCAATGATCTCCACCTCAATGCCAGTAAAACCGAGATCCTTCGCATTGGGACCCCTGCTTCCAGCTTCTTCTCTTCACGCTGACCTTCCTCCATGGACTCTCCCCCTGCTCCATCTTCTGAAGCCAGAAATCTTGGAGTCATCTTCGACTCCTCTCACGCCTTCCTCCCTCACACTTAGAACATTACAAAGAAGTCCCACTTTTAGCTCTTCCTTCTCAAAGGAATTCTACCTTTTCTCACTTTCCCCTGGATGCTCAATGTTACCTGAGCTCTGGCTCTAGGCTTCACTATTGCAATAGCCTCCTCCAGAATCTACCTTCTTCCACTCTGTGACCCCTCCAGCTAATCCAGAATAGAGCCGCAAGACTTATCCTTGGCCTCAAGCCCAGGGACTGCCTCTCTCCTGCCCTAAAAAGTCTTCACCGGCTCCCGGTAGCTTCACAGATTAAATCCAAATCCCTTTGTATCATCCACAAGACTGTCTGTGGCCGGGGACCACACTATATGCAACTCTCTCTTATGAAATAATCTCCCTCTAGACCTCTGCGTTCCTCTGGCACCAACTTTTTGTGTGTAAAGCATTTTGGTAAAGAGTGGGGAGGAGGTCGATCACTTTCCTCAGCTGGATCCCTTCAATGGAACAGCCACGCCCTCCTTCGGTGTCTTGAACAGGACTTTCTTAAAATTGTGGAAGCCCCTCAAAACTTTCCTCTTTACCTCCTCCATCCCCCTTGTCACCTCTGCTAATTCTCAAGGTTGCTTTTATTGGTGTCCAGGGCCCTTGTGCATCTTCGGGGCACTGACTTCCGACACCGAATCGCTCCTCAGCATTTTCCATGGCACACCCTCCATCCTGGAGGCTCACATTTACCATACCTTGTACTTCATCTGTTGCTTGCCCACAATCACGTGCACCCCAGGACCTACTCCCACCGCCCCATCCCTTCTGCACTTGCACATTCTGAATACTCACAAGGCATAGTAGGTTTGTCCTTTTTTCCCCTCCACTGTATTTCATATTGATATGTATTTTAATGTGTCTCCTTCCCATGTCCCCTGCCTGTTGCCCTGTGGGCACTTTGAAACAGAATTTACTTGCTGTATAAGCGCCTAACAAGCAAACAATACATACATGAATAAAATCAAACTCTCTTGATTGTTTCCCCTCAGTGCTTATCAGTTTCTTGATTTTCATTGTGAAGCTTTGGACTTTTTGTCTCATTCTAAGATCCCTTGTGGTTTATTGGCCTGGCATCCCAGTTCCCTGCCCATCGCGTGTAAGTCAGGCTTCTTGTGTTCTTGTGTGGTGCCACTACCATACTCAGATGATGATTGTACCGTTGAAGGTGAAGTAGAGGTTAAAAGGGAAACATCAGGGAGAATAAGAACGGCTGTTCAGAAAGCCAGGGTCAGAAAGGAAATTGGTCATTTTCAATGGTGGAAAATTGAAATGTTACTAAATATGAGAATCGGGGGACTATGTGGAAATAACTTGTTTCACTGCTCTCAGCAGCAACTTTTGAAGGAACACAAAAATGTTCTTGTACTATTATCAACACCCTATCATCAATGAAGCCGAGGGGTGATCTGGAAACATCCTCTGTGGGCTCTGATGTCTGCCGTGCAGGGCATCTTCAGCAACTTCTGAAATAATCCATAGACTACATTAGAGTACAGAAAATGATGATGTTAGCTTATATCAAAGAATATAATGTGACCAAATTAAAGTGGACTTGCTACTAAAGGTGCCAAACATTTTGAAAAATAAATATTATTCGCTCCATCTTTTTGTGCGTGTAGTTTTGACTGCAGCTAGCACATCATTGCCATTTTCCATTACACCCAGTTAGCATATATTAGCATCGGAAATCATTGTAATGCCGGCTCCCATGCATGTACATGGCAGCTGGCAATGCCGCCTGTTTCCTTATCCTTGGCTGTAAAATCTACTATAACCCAGGAACCGCCTTAAAGGCCGTTCTTTTATCCAACCTGGCTTTTTTCCTTCCCCCACCAAACCCCTTAGCAAATGGTCCGGGCAGTCAGTTGTCTCTTTGCCTCTGTACTGGCAACCATATCTCCCTGCTTCACTCTGCCTTCCCCCCTTCACCTCCATCCATTGTCTGACCCTCCCTCTCCACTCCTCCCCTGCCCATCCTTTTGGTTCTTATTGGTCTGTGCCATCCAACCCCCATTACTGGAACAGCTGCATTTCTGAGGCCCCCCCAGGGAAGCCAGTCGGCTAAGGGCCACAAGGCAAAGGGCAGCTCCCGTCTGAGCAACTCTGCTCTGTGTTTGGCCGTCTTCGCCTGGGATGTCTGCTGCAATCAACCAGCAGCAAGTAATAAGTTAAGCGTACTCCAGTAAACCCCCCTACTCTATTTACCTAATGGCCACATAAATTTAGCATATTTGTGTAAAGTAGACTTATCTCGCATTTCAAATAAGTGTGTAAACTGGCCTCACCTTTCTTTTTAGTCCACCTGTTTTAGTCAACTGTATCTCGCATTTAGCGTAATTGTGTAGGGTAGCCATATTTTGCATTTAGCCTAATTGTGTAAGGTAGCTATGTTTTTTTCAGTTAGCCTAATTGTATAGGGTAGCCATGTTTTGCATGTGGACTGCTTGTGTGGAGTGGCCATGTTTTTCTTTTGTCCGATTGTGTGGGGAAGCCATGTTTTGCATTTAGCTTAATTATGCAAGTTAGCCATCGTTTGCATTTGCCTTATTCTGACAGTTAGTCATATATACAGCATTTAGCAATTGCAAAGACTAGCCATGAATCTAATTTACATATAATTGTGTAGACCAGCCATGCGCCACTTTTAGATAGACTTGTGAAGATTAGCCACACATCACACTTAGACAGAATTGTGAAGATTAACCATGCATCACACTTAGACATGTGTAGTTTAGTCATGCGTCACATTTAGATACATTTGTGAAGATTAGCCATGCGTTACATTTAGATGGAATTGTGAAGAGCCACCATGCATCACACTTAGATTTGTGAACATTAGCCATGCGTTACAGTTAGATAGAATTGTGAAGATGAACCATGAGTCACACTAGGATTTGTGTAGTTAAGCCATGCATCGCATTTAGATACATTTGTGAAGATTTGCCTTGTGTCACATTTAGATAGAATTGTGAAGATTAACCATGCTTGACACTTAAGTAGATTGTGAAGATTAGCCACTAGTCGCCGTTAGGTAGATTGTGAAATTAACCCTGCATATCACTAGATAGGATTGTGAAGATTAGTCATGTGTCACCTTAGATAAAACTGTGTCGATTAGCCACCTAGAAGAACTGAGAGAGTAGCCATTGTACTAAACATCCCGCTCCTGCTCCCCTCCATGACTCCACCCAGGTATTTTACAAACCCACTGGAATAGCCACTGAATAGCCAAATTATACACAAATACACACCGAACATAAGCAAGACTCACATACAACAAACAATCCCTGACACAGTGTGACAAATCACCTTTCAGTGAGTAGTCCAGGGATAAATATTGGTTGCTACACCATCAATCAGCCCCCCACCTCTAGTACACCAGAAGGGATCCGAACAAATTGGAAACACAAGTAAATTATAAACCTCCTTGTCCAATTTTAGTAACGTGGATGGAACGACAGGCTTATCTCCGCAAGGTTGTGGATCGTTGGTTAGTTGCAACACAGAAAAATACAATTATTACCCAATGATAAAAGGGAGGGTCCAGTCAAGGTTGTATAAACATATCTACTTTATCATTAATGCAACAGACAGTTCTAGCACACTGCAAAATACAACCCACCCTCTAAAGGAACACAGAGGACAGACAGTTTCACGAAGGAAAGGAATTCACTCTGGATTATGTAAGGAACTCATGGTGGCAACAGTAAAGACAGACACAACTGATCACAGTTTCTAGGATGTTTATTAAACTGTATGCATGGGTGAGAAAAACGCCTAATCCAAACCTAAAGCTAAGATGGGAGCAAGCTACAACCATCAAATAATAATAAGACAGTCCTAGTAGTGGCTTGTCAAATAAAAAGGGCCTATACTAAAAACCTTACAAAAAGAGTGTGGGATAATGTTCACCATAAAAGAAAGGTGTGTTCACAAAATGATAAATCAGGATGGTATGGCAGGGTCTCCCTCCCCCACGTATTAAGCATGGGACTAGGCGGGACTCCTGGGCACAGCACACTCCCGGGCCTCTCCAGCATGAGGCTCACAAGTCTACTAAATGATACCAGAGCCTTCAAGGGCCAAGTCTCTTTCCTCAAAGGCCCGCTGGATCAAAACAACAAACAAACAAACAAACAAAATCTCCTTCGGTGGTCTTGCACATTGGGTGATTGCCAGGAGGATCCGAGCCCACAGGCGGGAGATCCTAGGGGCGAAGAGCAAAGTATGCCTCGTGCAGCAGGGACCCCAGCCGACCCATAGGACTGGGAGTTTCCCAAACAGCACTTTAAGATGAGTGGCCCGTGGGAGGAAAGGGCGCGGGTGTTTGCTCCGAGGACCTGGAGCTGAGGAGGCTGTCTGCTGCTTGGCCCCACCCCCTGCACGTCTAAAGCTGCCACCATAGCCCGCGAGGGTGGAAGCCCGCGGGAGGAAAGGGCGCGGGTGTTTGCTCCGAGGACCTGGAGCTGAGGAGGCTGTCTGCTGCTTGGCCCCATCCCCTGCACGTCTAAAGCTGCCACCATAGCCCGCGAGGGTGGAAGCCCGCGGGAGGAAAGGGCGCGGGTGTTTGCTCCCGCCTGGGTGTTCGCGCCCAGACGGTGTGGAGCACCTTGCACCCAACATCACACACCTTGCATCTGGACCCAACATTTGGCACAAGAATCGGCGCAGAAGCAGACTGTCCCTAGCACTTTGTGCATGGGGGCTAGGGGTAAGGTGAGATTCCCTATTTCTTTGGATTGAAAATGTGCCCTCGGTCAACCTCTTAACCCCTGGAGGGGGCCTTGACTGTGCAGCCACCGCTGTTCTTCTGGACACTCTAGCCACTGGATGTGAGAGGATCTCTTTGGGCATCTTAAAGCTGCCAAAAGAGCACGTTGTATTGGCCCCACTGCTGGAACCTCCGCACCCACCCTCTGGACTGAACCCTGTTCTATCAATTCTGCAGTCGACAGTTGTTCTCCCTGAAGCCCATCCACTGTCTGCTTCTGCTTCTGCTCCTCTGTCTTCTGCCCTAAGGGGGGTGGGCAACTCTGATTTGGGCAACAGAGTGAAACCTAACCCCCCTCCCTGCAATGGGAGCGTGCTCACGCCTGCTGCCCCTATGGGGGTCAGCCCCTCTTTACGGATCAGCTCTCTCCGGGCTCCTGACCCCCCCTCAACTGGAGCCCAGTGTTCGCAAGTCCTATTTTCTACTGCATGTGCTGACCTGCCTAGCTGTCCGTGCCAACTCCTGCTCTCCGAGCTGGTGGAGATCAAAAACCTCCTATTGGTTCTGACCAAGGAGGTGCTCGGGGTCAGGTGGGAGGGTAGTGCGGGGGGAGAGGAGAGGTCTCAGCCGGGATAGGGCCAGGGGGTCCGAACCCAGTCTCCAACCAAGGGTCGTATTCCTCGCACCCCTGCCCGCCCCCAGCCCCCGTGGATAAGAACCCCCAGTCTAAAAGGAGCCATTCAGGGGGCGTCCATTCCCCAGCGCTAACCCCTCGGAGGGAGCTCAATGGGATTACAGCTATTGAGCCACCGCCAATACAGAATTCTGCGGGGAGAGTCCAGCGTAACATGTGCTCTGTGGGGAGGGGGACTGGTATGTCAATCCTCGGGCGGGGGAGATCTACGCCTGGGCACTTTATTTGCCAAGGCCACAGTAGTTCCACAGTATTCCTCGAGGCAGTCCCTAAATTACCCACGGACAAAAGAGAACCAAGGGACGCCTTGCGGAATAAATGTCTTCACTGGCTACGGGCTGTAGGGCAGTGTGGGCTTGTGTCAATGGACTCTTTGTTGGAGTGCTCTAGATTGTCCAAATATGCAGCTAAAACGGACACTGTTAGAGTGGTCTTTGGGGACGCAGCTTTGGCAAGGGAGGTTTTGGAAAGATGTAATGTTCGAGGGCGCCCGTGGGAATCTGGTATCATGGTCCGCTCTACTCTCATTCCTGCTAGTATGAGACCCATGGGTGATCCCCCAAGCAATAGCCCCCTTTTGGGGGCTAATCTAACTGCCCTGGGCCCGAGGCAGTTTGGGAGACGGGAGGGTCCAAGGGATGGTGGCTCCTGATTTCGGGTCAAATGTACTGCCGGGCAGCACCCAAGTTAGTGGTGCAGCCTTTTGCTCTTGCTTGGGTTTGTCTCTCCTTCTTTTTGCCTAATTATAGTTTAGCAGTGTATTTTTAGGATGTACTTTGATGGCCTTTTCAGGCCGAATAAAGTTGCTTGACTGACTGATGAGTGGCAACACCCTCGAGATGGATGGGGATGCAGATTAATACTCTTGCATCAAATCAATAATGGCAACTCGGTAATTTGGCAAAGGGAGTCTGTTTAATGACAAGTACAAAAAACAGGGAGTTTATTAATATAAGCAATCGCTCGATCTTCCTTCTCGCTTCAACTCCACTTAATTTCATAAAAAACATATCATTTATACCAAAAACTCATCATCAGTGACGTGTAATATCTCAAAACTTAGCATGCAACTTGATTGGTTCTAGGAAGGTAACTTTAATATAGGTACTACATCTGTATATGGTAACAAAGTGAGGGGATTGGGTAAACAATGTCATGTGGGGCATTTAAGCCCTTCCTTCAAAATGACCACTATAGACTTCACTAAAAGTACAACGTCCCATTGGTTCTACTAACTATATGACCCTAGATTACTTGGTCCACTATGATTGGGTTGGCATCAACCCCACTCATACTTTTCCACTTGCTCAGCAGCGTGCAGAATAGCCGGCCAGGTGCAGGGAGTTCGTCTGCGCCCCCAGCCGCCCTTCAATTATTGCAACAATCAATCATCACTTCAGTGGTCATGTGTCAATTATTTCTTTGTACTTTGGCCTCGAGTCTGCTTCTTGGTCTGGGCGAGTTAAGGCGTCTAGGCATGGCATGAGTCCATGCGTAGGTGTGAAAGTTTCATACTTTCTGCTCGCTTGGTCACGTGATTTTGACACCATGAAATCGTCTTATTCTGCATGCAATTTCATATATTTGATTTAATTCTGCCAGCCATCTGCCATCTGTGGCTCATCTTGACCTTTCAGAACAGGATACTCTGTTCTTCTCCTCATTAATTGTATCCACTGTGGGTCTATTTCAGCCGATACAACCTTGGCTTCTTGGCATGATTTGCCTTTGTCTGAGTTTCTCTCGGTTTTTAATTCTTTATTTGCTTGCTGCAAAGCTCTCCTCTTGAGACCTTTAATAACAGTTGGTTGATTCTGCTTTTGTGCATAGTAGAAGTATACTTGTACAAAGTGCTCCTTTTGAGGTAGGTATGTATAGGTGGTGCTTGCCGCAATCTATCTTACTACTAAGCATAAGCAAGCCTCGCGATTTTCTGTGCTTCTTGCCGTTACTGTGCATATCTACTTATTATGTACTTGTAACTAAGATGAGCATATTCTTGTCCTGTGCGCCCTGATGCCCCAGGGTATGGCGCGCCCTATAAATAATAAAATAAACTAAACTAAACTATATGTACAGGTGTAAACTGGCTGAATTTCTTCATCATGCTCATGGCATAAGTTTCTGACATTTGACATAAATTATTTCACTTTAGAGTCAGGATGTCACTTATCCATGGTGTTTCGTCTCTTTTCATCATTCTCAGGACTTTATATCTTCTATATGTGAGTCAGTCCGGGTTCTCATGATGTCACCATTCATCATCTTTTAGTATCTTCTTGGCTTCTTCGGGTATTGCATTTTGACAATCATCATTCTGTCTCATTTGTCGATATGGTTTTCTCAATGGGTACCTCACTATCCAGGTTTTCTTAGGTGTCGGTACTTCAATAGGTGCTGTCAATCTGATAGGTACTGAATAGAGTCCCACTGCGGCTCTCTGCTGGTTTATTTGCTCATCATACAACACATATTTTGGCGTGAACGTTCCTGGTACTTCAAAATTGGCGGTTTGAGTGCGAATCATGCTTGGTACCTCCTCTACACTCCACCCTCTTGGCGATTCATCGACCACTTTCACTTCTTCCTTGGTATCCACCTTTTCTGCATCCTCTGGATCCACTTTTACTTCGTCCTCTGGATCCACGCATAGAGGTTTGAAGAAATATTTCTTAGGGGTCCATATCTTATCTATGACTCCCTTCAAGCTTCCTGCTGTTCTTGCGTGCTCATCTTTGTTCCATGTCATAAATTGACATTGTCCACGTGTACTACAATAGATCCATTTTCCTACGGAATTCCTATGTTTTCTTTGATATTTAAATGTTGTTCCTTCTGGTACATAGATGCTAGCTTTCACAAAGTCTCTTATTTTTTCATCAGTCAGGTCCTTGTGCTTCCATCCTGGTTCGACATCAATCATGATCTTCATGCCTATGGCTTTTTTCACAGCAATATCATCACTAGCAGGGCTCCTAGGAATTTCAATGCATCTGCCATCCATTGTGGAACCAATGAAAATAGTGATACAAACCAGCTGTCATCATCAACTTCATCAGTTTCATCGATCATTTGATTCTGTAGTTTCATCAGCATACATGTGGCCTCTGTTAAGGTTCCATTTTCATCATCGTGAGATGGTATAAATGTGCAACATGATTCTCCAATTTTTGCAGAAACACCTCCATCCATAGCTGTGATCATGCCAAGGACATATCTGTTCTGTAGAGTCATTAATCCAATTGCCCTCAGTTCTTCCCCGATTGCATTGAATCTTTTATGGTTTGTTGATGGTCTGCAGTAACTCCCATCTGGTTATCTGCAGCCATTTAGTATTTGCTTCAAACTGAACTATTGGCAAACAAATTGTCATGAACACTGATGAGGTTAGGCTGAACAGCCTGTGTTCATACGGGATTGCATGAAAAGCTTCTTCTGATTTGGCAGAAAAGTAATTCTCTCTCCTCATTCGGCTCATCATTTCCACAGATATCTTCTTCCTCAGGTGAGCATCTGCTTTCGGGAAACTGTGATTCAGATCACTTTTTGGAATCACCAACGCTGGAACATGGACATCCACTATGGTGCATAGACCTCCCCAATTCTTCGGCAGCCTGATATATGCTTTGGATCCACATGCCCAATAATGATCCATGATCACTGCAGTACCGTGTACCATTCCTGGAGCGTCAAAGACTCGGCCACAATTCTGATTCTCTCCCATGTTTCTTGTACCTTTATTCTTGAAGGAGAATTTTGGGCTCTCCAATGGCACTATCTGTAAGGGTCTTCCTCTGTCATCAACCCATGTCAATAGTTTTGCAAGTTTTGGCCATAATGGCTTGCATCAAATTCGTACTATGTCAATGGTGGGCTGGTAATGACCGAAGACCATCCGCGCTCTGCAGATCACTACTCCTTTCTCTCATCCGTCTGGTGAAAGCGCTGTTCCTCAAATTTGCATGTGGCCTCTTTTCTTCCACCTTCGAGCTTCTTCTGGAGTTTTTCCTTGAACGTTCAGCTTTTGATTAGCTTCTCTTCTGATCTCTGCTCCTTTAACTCCAGAGTTCTCATATCTGATCACAATGTGCTTTGTTTTTCCATTGTTTCTCGTCTTTATGTCTTGGACATAATCGTCTTTGTTTGGATCCGGTGCTTCAGTTGCACATTCGAGTGAAGCATCACTTCCCATGAACTGGCCTCTGGTCTTGCACATTGCTACGTGTGATAGACAGTGTGCTGTCTGGACATCTATTTCAACAGCTACAAAGATCTTTGACTTCCCCATGCTGTAAGGTAGGAGTGCACAAACAAAACATTCCTCCTCTGAATTTCGTCATCCAACTTCTTTCATATGTTGGTACCAGATGTTATTTCCCAAGTGTGCTGTGCTGTCCAGGTAGTCGTTTAGTTAATTATTATCATCTTGCATGCTTCTCTTTATTCTCAAGGTTTGCATGTAGTTTGCTATCATCACATCCTTAATAGCATCCATATAGCTCCTTCTCACTGGATGTTACGCCCACACGTCCATGCACACGTGCCCACACCTCCCTGCAGCAAGTCCCTAGACTCTGTCACAGAACTCACCCACGTAGATACCTGGGTTTTGGGGTTGTCATTTCTAGGTTTCCCCTCCGTCCACTTCAGGGTTTCACTCCCTCAGTGGGCAGAGGAGTACTGGGGCACTGGAGAGGATACCATAGGAGAAGCCAACGTGTGTATCCAGCATGGTGACTCCCGTGGCACCTGCACACACAAAGGTGGAAAGATGTGACATGTGGAGCAACAGGGGCACGCCATGTCACCAGGCGTATCATTGCCAATAGCAGTCAAACACTAACCACGCCCACTGTTGCTAAGTACCAGCATACCCATTGAGTCACGTCAGTAACCAAATCATGTGATGTATCACGTGATCAGCCGATTCACATGACAGAAGTTACGGGATAAAACAGACGCTATACAGCAACTCAGCGCTTCTCAGCTGTTTTCATACGGCGTGTGGCATTATGATTTGGATTCCTGTTTTTCTTCGTTTTCCTTGTGCTTCTGACCTTTGGACCTCGCTCTACGGACTCCTCTTGCCTTACCCTTTTTGTGCGATGTCCTGGGATTGTTACTTCTGGTTCTGACCTCAGATTGCTTACGGACTGCTCACGGATTGTTCTTGGTTCACTACGCCAACTGATCGGCAAACTGGTTCTGACCTCGGATTGTTTACGGACTTCTTACGGTTTGTCCCATTGAAACAGCTGACCTGGATTGGCAATATGTGATACTCCATCAGTCACAAACTGCAAGCTACAGGTGGTGCCAGCTTGGTGTAAGGGTGCTCCTCCTCTATCTCCCAGTGCCCTTGTGTGTTGTATCAGCCCGCTGAGGGAACAGGTATTACCCCACCATTTAGGATACTTTATCTCCTGACTTCTGGTAGGTCTGTCCACAGTTTCCTACATTTAATACATTGCTTACCTTGTTGCCTTCACCTAATTTGCCCCTTTCCTTTGCAGCAGTCATCCGGAAGTCCTGGGTATCCTGTTTCTTCCACCTGAGGCCCTAATCTTCGAACAGCGAGTGTCCTTTGGTCTCGCTGTTGGCTGCTTAGGGACGGAGGTATCCTTGTCCCTCGCGACTCGCAAGTCTTGACACTGGAGAATTCTCAGGCATCTCAATCCATGGTTCAGGCATCTTCATCTGTACCATTTGAGTAGGCGAAAGTCTGGCAATTCTTTCCTTGTCCTCTTGTCTTTTCTTGGCGCTGGTTATGAATGACCAAATTGATTCTGCTATCATCTCTGCACGTGAAAGTTTTGCAGGGATTGTGCTTGTTCTCTTCATTGGATTAGGGTTGTTTGTCAATGTTGTCTCTGTTTGTTTATTCTCCAACTCCTTTTGTCTCTTTAGAAGTTCACCTTTCTCCATTTATCCATTTACTTTGCTAATAGTAGAACTTCTCATTGTAGGCTGTCCAAACTTCTCCCTTTCTTTGGAGTGTTGTTCTGTAGTCATTGACACTAGACCTGGTGTGTGTGCACTCATTGTTTGCATGTTTGTGTTTTTCATTAACCTTTTCTCATGCTTGCTCTGCCGACCCTGTCTCTGGTTTTTCAATTTGTTTGTTACCACAAGTGAGTGTGTGCTATTGTTCATCACATCCATTTCAAGTTCACTCATTCTGCTATCAGACCTTCTAGGGACTGGAATGACTATGTAAGGTCTGGGTGCCTTTGTTGGTTTCATGCTTACATCATTAGGTGGGTGCACTGGAATCGTAACGCTTTGTGCACCAATAAGAAATGCAGTTCGACTCATCAGTGACAGTAAAACAATGATGAATATAATGCATAGGTACATAATTCCTCTATACGTTAGTCTACAATACTTAGTTCTGGAACAGTACGAGCGCCTCTCCACCTGAGGGATGACACCATTACTACTTTGGTTGCCCATCTCGATCATTTAAGGAAAGAAAACTAACAGTTTAATACACTCTAGATAATATCGTTATCTCTGGGTTCTGCTGGTTCTGCTCATAGGTTGCAGATACTGGAACGATTGTTCTTCTTTGCCTGACAAATAGATTGTCTCTCGTTTCTGGAAACAGTTCTCTTTTTTGTATATGAAAATGTCAACATAAGGTAATAAGTTCACCAAGTCTCTTAGTGTGCGTGTTCAAAATAATCAAGCTCCCAGTCAATGCTTCTTATCTGTTTCACTCCAGAGGACATGTTGCTTCTCTGCCAGCATACACAAGAGTAAAGTTTCTGGCAACGCTTTCTCGATCTGTCCCTCGGCGGAAAGTTCACAATCTTCTCTGGAAATTCTGATTATGATTAGAAAGTTCAACCTGATCACAATACCATGCAGGAGCATGCTCATCTGCGTAGAGTTTTCTGGGTCTCTGATGAAAGTGAGGACGTCAACACTGGCAGGCCTCCCCAAAAGTTCTGGAAAGTCCTCAATTAGGTGAAAGAAGATGTTGCTTGCCAGTCTCCTATCTTCTGATGACAGGGACATTTGTCTTGTCCTTGCTGAGTTCTAGAACTGCTCGGCACTTACTGTGAGCAGCTTCTTTGATTTCGATGAGCTTGAAGAGCAACCTGAATTATGATTCCGCTCAGGATTATACTCAAAGGTTCTGTGTTTGCTAGATCTCTAAGAAATGTCATGATGTCAGTGTGTCTCCCAACAAGATCTGGACAGTCTTCAATTAAGCGAAAGAATAGCACGCTGACAAGCATCTTCGCTGCTTCTTCTGCTTGGGACATTTGTCTTGCCCTCCCTGTATTCCGGAAGCAGGAGGACCTGCTCGGCAATCACAACGAGCAGCCTCCTTATTGTCCTTTCGTTTTCAGGGTCTTGAAGAAATTCAGTGATGTTAGTGAGTCTTCCCACTAACGACGGGTACGATCTCAATACTAACTCGAAATATATCAAAATGTCCTTAATGATGTCACTGTTGTGGGACACCATAAGTGAGTCCAAATAATGCTCCTGTTTGAAAAGAGTCTGGATACTGTATTTTCTTCCAATTTGTGTGTCCTCGATCAAAATTTGGCCTATCCTTTTCTTATCAAGGCTTCAGTATGCCTCAGTCCAAAGTTCAAAGTCAACAGACTATGTTGTGGCTTATAAGTACAATTGTCTTCTTCACCCTGCAACTAAGATGCACAGAGTGTCCATGTTTTATGTCCCTATCCCCTTTTTTGCTCAGAGGAAATGTCCAAATTTAAGCCACAACTTGCACGAAAGTTCTTTGTCTTTGTTTTGCTGTTCACGCGTCCTTCTTCCTCGTCATGGATCTCGTCTGCACGTGCTGTGGCTCTTCCCCATTGTCTGTAGTCTCTACATGTTGGGTTTGGGTAGGGGGCCTTCTCCGATGTATGGCTTGATGTCACCCAGGAATATCCAAGCTCTTCTTGCTTGTAGTTAGACTGCAGAGGGAGTAACGTTCTCCACTCTGAATGGACCGTTGAACCTCGGCTCATCCCACTTCTTTCTCGTGTGGTTTCTCACCTGGACTGTGTCCCCAGTGAACAATGGTGGAACACGTAAACCCTGAACTTGGTCTGCTGTAGTATCTCTTTCTGTGCTCTGTGCTGCCCTGAACCCTTTTTGTCTTCACTGCAGCTGTCCTGAAATTACAGTAAGACAAGATGTCATGCAATTCAAGTAATTTTGCATTTCAGACCCTAAAACATCTCCTTTTGGCTGGGCATCACATCTAGCTCTATCTCGCGGTGTCAGTGGCATGTGCATCCTTCTGCCTGTTATGATTTCATGCGGTGTAAGGTGATGGTCAGAACTAGGCTGGTTTCTGAGCGCATACAGTGCCAATGGAAGGCAGAGTAACCATCACTTCTTTAGAGTAAGCTTCAACTTTTCGTGCCTTGAAACACTTGTGTATAGGCGCGTTACAAATGCCATATCATATCATATCATAACTTGGCTATCCTTTCCTTTAGCAAGCCGTTGGGCTTCTCGCATATCCCATTACCTTGAGGTTGATACACCGAAGAGAACCTGTGCTTTATACCAAGCAGCAAGCTAATCTGTTCAAAGACTGCATTAACAAAATGAAGCCCATTATCTGACCTTATGACCTCACAAACTCCCCATATGGGAAATACCTCCCTCACCAGAAATTTGGCCGCACAGGTAGAGTCTGGGTGTGTACATGGACCTACTTCAATCCATCTAGAGAATGGACACACCACAATTAGATACCTGTATCCGTTACATACTTGAATCATATTGACATAATCGACATGCTAGTGCTGAAAAGGTCCATTGGGCCTTGGGATGACTCCTCTAATTACTCGTAGTGTGTGCCCAGATGTGAACTGTTGGCAGATTATACAGTTCACCATAAAAAATGCAATGTGCTCTGCTAAATTCGGTATAAACTAGTCTTCAGCAATCGTCACTGCTAGATTCTCTTTTGTCATGTGTGCTGGATAATGCAACTGTTCCAGTGCTATCTTCAATAAGGCTATAGGCATCACCGGTTTACCAGTGCTATCTTGTCGCCACAAGCTCTCTGAGGGGTTTAAAGAACACCCTTGCTGCTTCCAAAGATTTTTCTCCTCCTGTGATGCCTCCCCTTGGAGTTCCATTAATTGGGTTTTCTCCATGTTGCTATAACTGTCAGGTTCACTTTGTGCAGTAATCATTCTCTCATGCACATCGGTTATTTCTACATCCATTATAACTTTGTCTTTGGTCAACACATGCTTGGCTTCTATGCTGGTTGATTTCCTCATGAGAAAAAAGCTGTCCCTTTTGTGTGGTGGTGCATTTCACAACCACTATGCCCACTGGGAGCTGTAGCATCTTAATCAGCCTGTCCAATAAGGCTACGTGCTGCACTGGCATGCCATCCGCTCGGAGGTAGCCCCTCCTTTTCCAGCGCGCTAAACCTGCATGCACTGTGGATGTCACATAGGCGGAGTCACTGTACACCGTCACTTCCTGGTCTGCGTGATTCTCGAGTGCAAGTATCAATGCCAATAATTCTGCAGCCTGTGCTGAGTAATGAGATGGTAATCGTGCACTAATAAGTACTCGAAACTGTCTATTTTCTCATCATAGAATTCTTCATACTTCGCGCAGTCATGGAACGGCTCTCCTTCAGTGACTGGTTCTGCTATAAACATAGCCGGGTTCACTATCTTACATCGAATTATCTTAATCGATGGATTTGATATGATCACTTTGTATGCAGAAGCTCTCTGAGATGTCAATGTGCCTTTTGGTTTCTCTAGAATAGCAAATAGTGCATGCTCGACGAACAACGTCATTGAGCATCCCATCACAATGGTTGTAGCCTTCTCTATGGTGAACGCTGCAGCAGCTAAACTTTGTTAGCTCGGGAAGTGTCTCCTCATCACTGGGTCCAAATTCCCACTGTACTATGCCAGGGGCTTGTACCCCAATGTGGTTCTCTCCTTGAGTACTGCTGTCATAACACTGCCATTCGTGTGTGAAAACAGGTAGAATTCCTCTGCATAATTGGGAATTCCTAAAACTGGTGACGTGCAAATGGCCCTTTTTTAGTTCAATAAATCCTTCCTACATGGTTTCTTTTGTCCCCTGTGCCTTCTTTAGGGCTTGTAACAAGGGCTTGGTATAAGAGCTGTAGTCAAAGACCCATGCCCTAACATAATTGCATAATCCTAGAAAACTCTGCATCTGTTTTATCGTGTGTGGCTTGGCTGTGTTTAATATGGCTTTAGCCCTTTCATGGGTAACCCTTTTCCCCTCATGTGATATCAGCTGGCCTACGTACAGCACTTCTTGTTGACAGTATTGTAACTTCTCTTTGTCAACTTTATATCCTTTCTCAGCCAATACAGTCAATAGCTGAATAGAATCGTATCTGCACATGTCTTCTGTTGTGCTGCAAATTAAGATGTCACCCACATATTGCAATACAACACTCTCTAATGCAATATTGCTTAAATCCATCTGCAGGACTCTGTTGAAAATCGAAGGAGACACACAGTACCCCTGAGGTAACCTTGTGCTTTTCAGACACTTTTGTCTGAACGTGAATGACGTCAAATCTTGTGAGTCTTTGTGCAATGGGATTGAGAAAAATGCATTTTTCAAGTCAATCACCATGAAATATTTTGACTCAACGGGTATATTACATAGGATTTTGGACGGGTTAGGGGCTAGAGGGAATTTGGCCTCTACAATATCATTTATTGGCCTTAAATCCTGGATTAAATGCCACGACCCTCCCTTTGATTTTTTGATAGGGTACACCGCTGTATTGCATGAAGATTCTGACGTCACTAAGATTCCCTGCTCCATCATAGCAGAAATTGTCTTGAAAATCCCTTCATCTGCTTCCCTAGACATGGGATATTGTCGTGCTTTTGGTAAAATTGCTCCTGGTTCCTCTTTATTCCTTACTTCTCCTACTCCTTTCAATAAGCCTACATCATAAGGGCCTGTGTTCCACACTGAGACAGGCACCTGGGCCATGTCATCATCAAAATATTCAGGACATTTTTGTGCCAGCATCATTCTCTGGGGCACCTCCCTTTTGATCATTCTCACCCAATAAATGAGATTAACTTTGTCATTTCATCTACACCTATTTGTTCATTAAACAGATTGTCATCAGTGACGTCAGTCAATCTGTACCCTTCATTCGCGATTACTGTGCAGCATTGTCGGCCTTCATCATCACAACCATCGATCAAAGCCATTTTCCCTCGCACTATGGCTGTGTGTATTGCCAAGGGAAAGACTTGTCCCTTTTTCTCATGCATAGGTATTCTAGGCCTAAATAAAATCCATCTGGGGTTCTCATGGTTTTGTCTGCAAGGCCTGGTAGCCCTGCCATTAGTATGCATACTCCAAATGCAAGTATTTCTGGTTCCATTTCGCATACATTCAAATAATGCATTCCTGGAGTCGAACATACTATGCCCTTCTCCGTGAACGAGATTGTCAAATTTAACTTCGTTATTAGGTCTCGTACCAATATATTAGCTGGGATTTGCCTTGAATATAGCTGTGGCACATTCTTCTATAGAGACTGGAAGTTCTTTTGTAAAAGGAACACAACTTGTTGTTCCTGTGAAGCCCTGAGTATTTATGGCATCGCAGGACAAGGAAAACTTGCCTTCACGTATACACGAGCGTGTTGCACCTGTGTCAACTAAGAAGGAATATTCTTTATCTCCTATAACAACATCAACCCTCGGGAGGGTCTGGTGTCACTGATAGGATAGAACACATCAGGTTTCCCAGTGAGCTGTCCTAATCCATATATAACTTTGTCCCATGCTGAGTGAATGGACTTTCTCCATCACCAGTGTTGGTTCTTATTCCAGAATTCAATGCCTGCCCTGAACTTGTTGTCTCATGATAGTTGCATCGGTGACTGTTAAGACTGTCCTTGTGGAAAATGTATCACGTTCTGAGGTTGAAAGCTTTTCTGTGCTCTTGGTGCTTGCTGTTGCACCGTGTGATTTTGTGCAACTCCATTTCCACCATGCTGTAAAAACACAGGTGGATTCACCATTCCTATTCTTGTCCCTTGATCATTTTGCACCATGCCTTGACTTCTGTATGCTAGATGCCCTGTCATCCCACACGTCCAACACATAGGCGGTGGTCTGATTATTTGCCAATTTGACATATCCTGATTGCCATTTTGCATGTTTTGAAAACCTCCCTGATTACTCTGGAAACCTCCCTGATTACTCTGCCATCCTCTTCCTTGAAAGCCTCTCCCTCTGGGGTAAAACCCATTACTGCCCTGATTAACCTGTTGTTGATTATTGACCTGCTGTATGTTCGATCCGTCTGTGCTAGTTATCAAAGCCCCTTCAATTGCATATTTTGACCAATTTGTCTGCACTAGTTTTGCCTCTTCAGCTTTTCGTGCAGCCTCTTTTTTGCGATTCTTCTCTTGCAGTAGCCTGCAATAGTGAGTTATGATCAACTGTATTTCAGACCGCGGTTTGGCCTCGATTCCTACCAATTTCTTGAGCTGCTTTTGTACCTGATCTGGCAGCCCTTTGCATAATATATGGTAATATATGGTAAAACACGGGTATAGATTTTCCCCAAGATTCCCGCATTTCCAACACCCATGTGTCTTGGAAATTTTGAATGTAAAGCAAAGGATCTTCTGATTCCTTCATTTTGCGTGTCATTATAGCTCCCATGTCAGAAGTATCCAGGTATAGCAATCGTAATGCTTTCCACACCGTGGGGCTGCAATTGTTAAATGGAGCTCCATCATGTGCAGTATTAACTGTAGTCATGCCAAGATATCCTGCTCATGTCAACGGATCGTCAGCTCTATCACCAAGTCTATCACCAAGTATGGTGATTAAAAGACCCTTAATGTCCTCGATAGCTAACATGTTCCCTCCCGTCATTTTTCCTAGCTCATGTATCCATTTTCGGGCTCCCGAACATTAGAAGCTTATTTTTCAGATTTTTTCGATCCATGTGTGATATGATATGATATGATAGTTTATTTGTATAGCGCCTATACACAATGGGCCTCATTAGGACCCAGGCGGTAAGGGGTTTACGGCGGCGTAAACAGCGCCGACCCTTACCGCCTGATTCCGAGGTCCCTTAGCGCCATGGATTTTAACACCTGCTTTTAGCAGGTGTTAAAATCCATGGCGCTAAGGGACCTTGTTGTTAATTACGCCACCGTAATTTACGGTGGCGTAATTAACGCCTTCCCCACTCCCATTATGCCCTATGGGGCAAAAATGGGAATGGGGAAGGGTAAATGGGTTAATGGGGACTTACGGCCCCACTCACCTCGGAATGGGGCGGTAAGTCCGCCAACCACCATGGCGTAAACATAGTTTACGCCATGGTGGTAAAGGTACGACCCAGGCGGTAACTTACCGCCTGGGTCGTAATGAGGCCCAATGACATTCTTACAGGCCATGAACAGTAAGGATGTGAAATTAACTATCATACTCGGCCTGACGACATTTCAGATAGTGCAAGTGCTAAAACATAGATAAGGAAGGGAGGAGGGGAGTGGGAAGGAAATTGAAACAGACAGAGCTGGAGGAAAACAAAAGGTGAGGGAGAGGGGTGCAGAAAGGGAGGGGAGGAACAAAACAAGCGACTATCGTACTCGGCTTGACAACATTTCAGATAGTGCTGGAGGGAGGGGCACAGTAAGGGGATAGAGGAGCGACAGACGAGGTTGCTATAATACTAAGTCCAGGGACAATTCTGATAGAGTAAATGCATAGAAGAAAGTAAGGGGACGAGGGGAGGAGATAGGAAAAGGGGGAGGGGAGGAGAGAACCGAGAGTAAGCAGTCAAAAAGAGTGGAGAAGCAAGAGGGGAGCGCGAATACAATCGCAGAAGTCAGTAGTAACACATAATGTTACAAGCCAGGATACAAGATGAAAATGGGAACGCCAGCGTGAGAGTTGAGAAAGGGTGGCGCACCGTGAATCAATGAAGTCCATAAAAGTAAAATCCAGCATTGGCCACAAGACGGTGATGGTGAAACCAGAATGTATCAGGACAGACTCCTGTGTGCAGGAAGGGGGGGGCACAAGGGAACAACACGGGGGGACCAGAGTGGGTGGAGATGGCCTGTGGGGACAGAGGGTGTAAACACATGGGTGCATGCTTACCTGCTGTTTTAGCAGGGGGTCGGACCCTGGATCCTCCTGGTCCGAACAGGAATTGCCCTTTTCTTTGACTACCCTTCACTTTGGATGCCCGGGCGAGAGACGCCCTTGATCTAAGAGTTAAGAGCAGGAAGGAAGAGGCAGGGTTAAGAAGGTGGGTGGTGCTTATGCCAGGTGACCTAGATCCAATTACACCTGCTCCCCAGCTGCAAAGGAAAAGAAGTTGAAGGGCTCCTTAAGTAGGGAAAAGAGCGGCAAGCAGGAAGGCACCAGGTGGGCGGGGTTTGCTAAGTGGTAAAAAGGAGTGGCAACTAGGAAGTCACCAGGTGGGTGGGGCTTAGGCCAGGTGACCTAGATCCACTTCCACCTGCTCCCAATCTGCAAAGGAAAAGAAGTTGAGGGCTCCTTAAGTAGGGAAAAGAGCGGCAAGCAGGAAGGCACCAGGTGAGCGGGGCTTAGGCCAGGTGACCTAGATCGACTTACACCTGCTCCCCAGCTGCAAAGGAAAAGAGGCTGGAGGGCTCCTTAAGTAGGGAAAAGAGCGGCAAGCAGGAAGGTGCCATGTGGACGGGGCTTGCTAAGTGATGAAAAGGAGCGGCAACCAGGAAGGCAACAGGTGGTTGGGCTTAGGCCAGGTGACCTGGATCCACTTACACCTGCTCCCCAGCTGCAAAGGAAAAGAGGTTTGAGGGCTCCGTAAGTAGGGAAAAGAACGGCAAGCAGGAAGGCACCATATGGGCGGGGCTTACTAAGTGGTGAAAAGGAGCGGCAACCAGGAAGGCACCAGGTGGGTGGGGCTTAGGCCAGGTGACCTAGATCCACTTACACCTGCTCCCAGCTGCAAAGGAAAAGAGGCTGGAGGGCTCAGTATATACCCTGGTGTGGCCAGGGTATATACTGTGGCCTCATTACTTCTTTTTCGAGCAACGGGAATTCTAACACATGGCACTCCTTTTCTTCTCTCATCATTTTTCTATCCACTGCAGGGGTAATATTCCTGCAGCGCTGTCTACCTGGCAATGTCCTTAGTCTGCTCACGTAGGACCTTGGAGACACCCCCCTTTGACCGTAAGATACTCCTTTGTGTAGGTCTGATTGTGTGGCTGACTCTGATGCCTTAGGTGCAGACTCGTTAGAATCTGACCATCTTATTCCCTTCCTTCAGAGAAGCGCTTTTCGCATCTTCTCTCATCTTCCTTTTCTTCATATTCCTCTCTTTCTGTGTCTGATATTGTCTGTGCCCAACTTATGTACCTCCCCTCATTTTCCTCATTCCTATTTAGTGTCAACCTATCTAGGGACAGCTCTCTAATTCTGCTACTTTGGAAGGGGTCCTCAGTGTCATACAACTGAGTGCTCTCAAGATGCTTGTCCTCTCCTCTCCCCTGGGGTACCTGTTCTACTCCCTTTTCGTCATATATTCTATCAATCGTTTCTCCGATGCTCCTGGTGTCAAAGTCACCTTCAATATTTGCCCTAGATGTGCCTAGTACTGAATCGTACTCACAAAAGAATTCTTCTATGTCCTCCCAGTCTACTACCGGATCAGGTTTTTTAACCTCTCTTTGCAGATATTCAAGATCCCGTACTCTCTGTCTTCGCTTACATTCTATGTCATCATCGAACTCTCTGCGCTTCCTCGCTTCCTCTCTGACCCTATCTTCTTCCTGTTTCTTCACATCTCTACGCTCATTTGCCCTTCGTATTTCCTCATTCCTCAGTCTTTTTATTGTCTTCTCCCTTATCTTTTGTTCTTCCTCCTCTATTCTTCGTTGTTCTTGCCTGTCCTGATCATTAGCTGCTCTTGGTTTATGATTGCGTTTCCTTTCTTGCTCTTCGCGATGCAGCTGCTCTCGTCTTTGTCTATCTTTTTTCCTAATTATTTTGTCTCTTAATCCTTTTTCCTTTTCCTTCTCTTTCCGTTTTGAATCGTCTGACTCTCCCTTTTGTCTCACATTCTCAATGCCTTTACCATCGAGTTTCAATCAAATCTGACCTCCCATCCATTTGTTCTGTGTGAATGCCATCTCATCAGTTCTATCCTCATCCCCTTTCCATTTATTTCCTTCTATACTCCCTTCTAGAGATGTACTTGCTTCTGCTTGATCTCCTTTTTCTTTCTCGTGCCTCTCCTTGTCCCTCGGGACTTTGGAGGTGATATCTCTGTCTCTGTCTTTGTCTGGGTTTTCGTCACTACTTTGCGTAGGTGACTCATATGCTGGGTTGCTATGTCACGTGGCTGCTTTAGGTTCCCTCAAAGGATATAATCCTTCGTCTTTACTAGCTTTGCTTTTTGTTTCAGACAGGGCAATTGGCGCGGAAGGCGTTTCACCCCCCTCTGTGCATATGTTATGTATCCAATCTAACGGCGGCTCCTCCTCCTTATCCTGTTGGTACAAGCTCTAAACTAGCTAGGCGTTTATCTAACTTTTTGCCAGTGCGCGTGGCGTGCAAATATGTCGTCATGTGTTGCAGGACCATTTTAGATAGCGATCCACCCTCAGCCATGGCATAAACATTTTGTGGGCAGCTCCTTTAACCCATTCTGCACTGTACTTTTTCAGCTTAGGTGCATTTTTTGGCAACTGTTTGCACAAGTGTACTAACGGTGTAATGTCTTCCATGCTTAAATTTATTTATCTTCTCCTCATACAACACTTTGTTATGTTTTACGTTTCTTAAACAAAATCAACAATATGAGCGAGCACCAATCGTCACAAGCTCCAATCCCGTTTTTTCACAAAAATTGTATTGTTACTTTTTCAAAGAACAACCATCAATTCATATCATACAACATCCTAGCTATACAATCGCACAATTTTCATGCTATTTCCCCCAAAAATGTTCTTACCCCGTAACGTCAGAGAAAAAAAAACACAAGACAGACGTATCAGACTAGACATACTCAGGCCGGCTACACAAATCTCATGCCTCTATCATGATTCTGACATGGAATTTAAGCCCATTTCTTTCAGATCGCCTCTTTCATTGAATCTGGTCTCCTATGTCATCCTATTCATTCAGGACTTTAAATGCAGGCTTCTTCTAGCACTATATGAAAGCTTAGGTATTTGGGCATATCCTCTATGCTCAGGTATCCCCCCGGTATCCTCTCTCTGCTCAGGTAACCTCCCGGTATCTCTATCTATTGCTTTGTCAACCTTGGATCAATATTTCTTTCCCCTTATATATACATTATACTCTTACTCTGATGTTATTTCTGTCCCACCTCCCTCCGTTCCCTTCCCTTACTTGTTCTAAGGCATGCAACTGTTTGCCAAAATATTTATTGTTTTTCACTCACTGTTCGCATTTTTTTTTCTCTCCGGATGCTATGGATCACCGCCTTTGTTACCGCCTCTCCTTGCTGTTCGTCCGGTCAGCTGCTCGTAGAAGTGGGAAGGGGTTCGTGGGAGAAAGCACAGGTTCCTTTAGGCCTCAACCTGCAGGATTTGCACTTTAGACTATCCACTATCTACGGTGAGCCTCTTGGTCTACTTAGCGGGATGGCAAAGGACTTGTGGTATTTCCGAGGACCTAGAGTTACTCATTTCAACGGTCAATGGGTGTCTTATGTAATCGATTCTAATGGGACCATCATCTCCGCTACAAGTGTGCAGTAGGGACCCCAGCCAGCCCATAGGACTGGGGGTTTCCCAAACAGCACTTTAAGATGAGTAGTAGCACCCTTGAGATGGATGGGGTTGCAGAATAATACTCTTGCATCAAATCAATAATGACAACTCGATAGTTTGGGAAAGGAAGTCTGTTTAATGACCAGTACAAAAACCAGGGAGTTTATGAATATCAGCAATTGCTTGATCTTCCTTCTCCCTTCAACTCCACTTAATGTCATAAATAACACATCATTCATACCAAAAACTCATCATCACTGATGTTTAATATCTCAAAACTTAGCATGCAACTTGATTGGTTCTAGGAAGGTAACTTTAATATAGGTGCTACATCTGTATATGGTAACGAAGTGAGGGGATTGGATAAACAATGTCAGGTGGGGCACCTAAGCCTTTTCTTCAAAATGGCTACTGTAGACGTCACTAAAAGTATGACGTCCCATTGGTTCTACTAATTATAGGACCCTAGATTACTTGGTCCACTATGATTGGGTTGGCCTCAACCCCACTCATACTTTTCCACTTGCATAGCAGCGTGCAGACTAGCCGGCCAGGTGCAGGGTGTTCATCTGCACCCCCAACCTCCCGCCAATTATTGTGACAACCAATCATCACTTCAGTGGTCATGTGTCAATTATTTATTTGTACTTATGCCTCGAGTCTGCTTCTTGGTCTGGGAGAGTTAAGGCGTCTGGGCATGGCATGAGTCATGCGTAGGTGTGAAAGTTGCATCCCTTCTGCTCGCTTGGACATGTGATTTCGACACCGTGAAATCGTCTTATTCTCCATGCAATTTCATATATTTGATTTAATTCTGCCAGCCATCTGCCATCTGTGGCTCATCTTTACCTTTCAATATAGGATACTCTGTTCTTCTCCTCATTAATTGTATCCACTGTGGGTCTATTTCAGCCAATACAACCTTGGCTTCTTGGCATGATTTGCCTTCGTCTGAGTTTCTCTCTGTCTTTAATTCTTGATTTGCTTGCTGCGAAGCCCTCCTCTGGAGACCTTTAATAACCTTTGGTTGATTCTGCTTTTGTGCATAGTGGAAGTATACTTCTACAAAGTGCTCCTTTTGAGGTAGATATGTATAGGTGGCGCTTGCCGCAATCTATCTTACTAGTAAGCATAAGCAAGCCTCACAATTTTCTGTGCTTCTTGCGGTCACTGTGCATATGTACATGTGTAAACTGGCTGAATATCTTCATCAGGCTCATGGCATAAGTTTCTGACATTTGACATCAATTATTTCACTTTAGACTCAGGATGTCACTTATTCATGGTGTTTTTCATCGTTCTCAGGACATTATATCTTCTATATGTGAGTCAGTCCGGGTTCTCATGACATTACCATTCATCTTCTTTTAGTATCTTCTTGGCTTCTTCAGGTATTGCATTTTGACAATCATCATTCTGTCTCATTTGTCGGTATGGTTTTCTCAATGGGTACCTCACTGTCCAAGTTTTCTTAGGTGTCGGTACTCCAATAGGTGCTGTCAGTCTGATAGCTACTGGACAGAGCCCCAATGCGTCTCTCTGCTGGTTTATTTGCTCATCATACGTCACATATTTTGGCGTGAACGTTCCTGGTACTTCAAAATGGGCGGTTGGAGTGTGAATCGTGCTTGGTACCTCCTCTACAGCCTCCCTCCATCGGATTCACTATGGCCTTCTTTAACACAGTTCATGAATTTCTAACACAGTTCATGATTTGCTCATTCTCATCAGAAAGCCTGGATTCCCTTCTCCTAGCTTTCTTTTGGCATCCCTCTGTCAGGTTCACACCTGCCTTATTCCAGAGTTCACAATCTTATCAGAAAGCAGGTTTCCCTTGCCCTAGCTTTCTCTTGGCAATGGGTCAGAGACTTTCGATTGTACAAAGGATTTGACATGACCCTTGTTGGACCACTGCGACACCTCATGCTGCCCTTTCCTAGGACCTTCTGGTTTTTCCAGTTTCAACACAAAACCAAAGGTGCCAGAGAAAGTCCTTCGAACGAGCACTCCTACAGTGCCTGACCTATCTGCAGCTGGCCCTTGTCTGAGCTTTCTCAAAAGTTCAAACACACACACAAGTTTTTCTTCTCAAGTTCCTTGCATTCATATAATGTTGCTACTTACAACATTGGGCTCAAAACAGTTCTGTTTGCTATCAGCTTCCTATGACTCACTGGCTGTGTTGAACCCGTTGGCTTGTCTTGGTTCTGAAGTCAAGGAAAGGACCATGGTAGTCAGCATGCCCCCCGCCTGTGCTATCATTGCAGGAGGTCCCCGTGCACAGTTGACATCTGTTCCTCCACACGCCAGCTGTAACTTCCAGACTTGTGATATCCTTTCCAGAGGCTTCCCCTTCGTCAGCCCTCCAGGTCTCGCCGCCTTTCTCCTCCATTTGAACTGCTGGTCCAGTGTAGCTGTATCCTTGTGTGTTTGGCCTTGCTCGTAGTGTGCTCACCTACTCTGCCTTTTATCCCTGTCGAGAAGGTAAAGGGCTGTCAGGTGTGGTGGTTATTGTCAATTACCTGACTCTGCCTGGCCCTTGTGTTGGGACATGTCAGGTAAACAGCTCTGGTATTAGTCCATTGTCTGTTACGGTTTAGGAAAGTGTTTGTGTCGGAAAAGGGGTGGGGGTAGAGCTTCTAAATATCCTACAGGGTAGGATGGGGAAAAGATGGTACAAGGAAGAGGGTACCATGTTTCAACCTTCGGTGTCCCACTTCCACTCCCTGGAGACCCCCCATTCAGGTGATCTTCTCCCACTGGTCCACCCCTAGAAACTGGATCCAATAACGATGGCCGTGTCCTGGCCACCTAGATGACAGATCTCCAGGGACCAGCGGGTGAGACACCTTCAGGTTTCTCACAATACTAACAGAGGGTAGCCGGTAAAGCAATCAGAGGCCATCTTGTCTCCTATCAGGAATTAACCGATTCTAATGGCAGGGCCTGGGTATCCCATAATGGAGGATACTTAGAGCACCTGTCAAATTCAGCATGGAGCTGCCACCAGCCCATACCCTGCTCTGTGGGCCACACAGAGGAGCCAAAATAACATGCACTAGGGGTACAGGGTTGTACCCCGACCCATGGGTGCCATAAGGGTATCCCAAGGGTCTATTCACCACAACCAAAAAGAGGAAGTGCTGCACTGCCAGGAGTCCCACATGGACTCCAGTGCAGAAAATAACAACGAATAAAGATGATAAAATGAGTACAGGACAAGGACATGGATGCCCTGTCCCTCCAATGCGTTTACAGCATCACGCATATATACATTCTTTATGCTCTATTTTGAATAGGGTGTCGGTCATAAGTATAGCAGTCTCTTTTAAGAGTGAGTCTGTAATAAGTATAGCAGTTTCTTTTAAGGTTGAGTCTGTAATTATTATCACAGCCTCAGAATACTGGTTTGCAGGAGGCACCAGATCCACCAAGGGCTGTTCTAAATCTTTGGGAATATTAGCACTGGTGGGGATCGTGGGTGAAAGTGCATGGAGGGAGTAATTAAGCCACACCCAGAAGATCACGGCCTAGGGATGGACTCTGTTGGGGTTAAAGGGGTTCTGTACTTTAAAGATGAACACACCCGTTGTGGGGTAATCTCACCACAGCCGACACACCCCAACAGTGGGCTGTTAGTTGCTGGGGTTGAAGGGGTTCTAGACCTCCCCAATGAAAACACCAGCAGGTGTTTAATTTTTTCACAGCTAAGAGACCAGGGCTGAGGGTCTCCAGCAGCGGGATCTAAAATAGTAACCCCTGGCAAAGGTCTACAGGATTCAAATGGGTGGGTTATCAGTATGCTCCTGGCTTTCACAGCTTGATCGCTAGGGACATTTAAAACATGTTCAAACCCCTTAGACCGTTCAGTGTTGTTAAGAGCTAGTTTACTCTTTTTAAAAGCCTTTTGGATCCCCCCACCTTCCTCATAACCGACAACTGTTGTTGTGTGCAGGTTTTGTGTGTAGGGCTGACCTGATTTCTTCACACGATCCACTTGTAGGGCCGCAGAGTTTGTATGTGCGACACCTTCATCCTCCTGCCCAGCACTAGACCCTAAAAACAAGCAATATAAAAAGAATTAGGTAAATAGTTACAGAACTATAGACATATGCATGTTTCCTTACTACCATACATCATCCTAAACGAAAGAACATGTTTTCTTCTAGACCAACCAACACCCTACAAAAAAGTATGTTTCCTAATCACATGGGGGGGTTTCCCTTAAATCATACTTCTTTATGCCCAATCAATACCCTACAAACAAAAAAAAGATGCATCTATCTGTATACACCCCACGTGCAACTATTAACCTGTATAGCTGAAAAAAGATGGTTTGTTAGTAGACATACAAACTTACAATGCGTATTGCCCCCTGGATGCAACCTTTTCCCTGACGGCTCAACACCCGCGGCTGCGACATAAATGTGTAAATCTGAAGAAAAAAATCAACAGAGCTTCAACCCTTATTTATATTCTGCCAACCATGCTTTTAACAAAATGATCTTATTTGCTTTAAAATTAGTACTGTAAGGAAAAAAGCACCCTGTAAAAACAAAAACATGTAGGTTTAGCCCCTTGTGTTGTAGCTAGCATTTTTAGGGTGATTAGGCTAATTAGCTTTCACACAAACAGGGGTGTCTCTCCCAGTGTTAGAAAGCTCATCATCCACATGTCTTGTCTCTTGTAAGCGCTGACCTTCCACTGACCGCATAGGTATGGTCTGGTGCAATTTCATCTAAAAATAAAAAGAAGAACTTTTACTAATGAGTTCTTACAGCTTAGACCGTGCAGGGTCCTCACCAAAGACAATTTTTAAATGTTTGTAATATTCTGTGAATAACCGTTAAAGCATTAAAGCATTACAAAATATACCTTCACAGCATGTTAAAACCGGGTGACCATTTTCACTAACAAATAAAGGATTATTGTACTCCCTTATAAAAATAAAAGCTTTTTTTTAACATAAACATGAATGTTGGGTTCAAAAAGAACATCATCAATCAACGTTTGAGAGCTTGCAACATGAACTGTTAAAACAAAAAAAATCTATCATATCTCCCAAAAACGAAACAAGTGTGTTGCTTGATAACTATGGGCCTCATTCCGACCCAGGCGGTAAGTTACTGCCTGGGTCGTACCTTTACCACCATGACGTAAACTATGTTTACGCCATGGTGGTTGGCGGACTTACCGCCCCATTCCGAGGTTGGCGGGGCGGTAGGTCCCCAATCCCCATTTACCCTTCCCCATTCCAATTTTTGCCCCATAGGGCATAATGGGAGTGGGGAAGGCGTTAATTACGCCAATGTAAATTACGGTGGCGTAATTAAAGGATAGTTCCGGGACTTTTTTTTTATTGTCCCTACGGTTCGGCCATGTGTTTTTAAGCATAAATCGGTAGATCGTAGAAAACTTTCCTATGGACCTTACCCGACTTTTCGTCCATTAACGCACTCGAAATCAGCCGCCATTTTCTGATAATCCTATCATTTCCCCCCATCGACCTGGCTCACTTGCTTTTGCGGCACTAAATCAAATCCCCCGCCCCTGAGCCTGACATCAGCAGACGCGTACCGCCCATTTCCCAACGCCAAAGCACGTTTCGTGTCAACAATCGCTGCGCCTCAGCTAATGAAGTGTCGCCATGGAAATGGCAGGACGCCTCTTTCCTCAATAAGTATAAACACACCGTTTCACAACACACAGCAGCAGATTTTCGATTCCATTATTCTCTCTGTGTTACTTTGAGTATTCTGTGACTCGTTTCTGTGCTCTGGTCAGCTACCTTCGCCGCTTCTAGGCCTTGTGAACACCTGTACCATCTCTGTAAATTATTTTACTTTCTTTACCACACAATGGCTACAAATATGTACGAGCCCGAGTACACCGAGGAAGAACTACTGGAAAGGCAAGCACGCGAAAACGATGGGGATTCGGACGGCAGTTGGGAGGACCAGTCAACGGATGAAGAGCCTGGACCATGTTGCATGGACGGCGTCTCCACCTGGTGCACGTGCAATCGGTGCGAGCTAATGCCAACTGAGGAGGAGAACTGCTGCTGCCGTGAAAATTCCGGGTGCTTTGCCTACATTTCGGAAGGCGAGCCAAGTCCGCAATGCATCACCGAGCTGCCAGAGTTCAGGGAAGCCTGCCTCTCACGGACCGTGTTGAGGATGATGATGGTGCTTATGCACGAACTTTGCGGCACTGTTCGTCCGCGTAATCCGAGTAACGAGTAAGTATACTCTGGTTGTGATGTCAGTGATGCCACTACTATTTCATGGTCGTCTCCCACATATAAAATTACATCTACATATCATTCGAAATGCATGTAAATTGGTTCCATGTTGTGCATTTTCTAGATAGAATTTTTTTCAAAGCAGAATGACATTTTCTACCTGAATCGACAGTGATAAGAAAGTTTTGTCATTTTAATACAGTTTGCATCTTTCATTTTCACAGGTGGTACAGGCTGGTGGCCTATCGTTGCTTCACTTGGTGGCTTCACGGGAGGCTCGGACACCGCGTTCGGAGAGTAATACCTGCCTGTGCGGTACTTGCCATTAGACAACATTTCCCCAGCGACAGTGGACAATACCGCGGATTTTCCCTGGATGTGCTGCAACCGGAACTTTACAATGTGTAATGTTTATTATTTATGTTCAATTGAAATTAAGATCTAAAATAAAACCCAACATATATTTTAACAATGGTTGTTTTGATTTTTTAAATGAATCTAGTGTGTCTCCATTGAATAGTCTTCCTGTGCCTTGTCTTGTCACACCACATGTCTCCGGCCAGCATCCTCCCTCACGCTGGCCGCCCACCTTCAATCCACATAACCGTTGAACCCATATGCAGCAGACATACATATGTTATTTTGCGTGTTGGCATCAAGCCTCCCGGCCTTGCCTCCTCCCCCAAAAATACTTACCACAACACTTTGTTCAGGCGTTGGCAATAAAAGGCCGTTGGATTTTATTGATACAAAACATGGTTATAGGTAAATAATCAATATGGTTGATCATAATAAATTATCCTTTTGGGCACCGGGTACAGAGATGACCCCCTCTGGCCCGTGCCGCCTTGCCACCACAGGCCAGCCTGCTGCTGACTAACTGCCTAGGCATCCAGGGTCTCCAGGGTGAACTGCACCCATATATTCTCCTGGGAGGGTGAGGTATTTATAAACTCACCCCCCTGCCTTCCATGTACTAGATCCTGCAGCCTGCCTCTTACATGCAGTTAGATGGCCTCTCCTTGGTGAGGCCCTGCGGCAAACGAGTCTTGTCTGCACGACCACCGCCCCAATTCACCCCCCGCCATATCAAAGGCAGTTCGTACCGGGGTACTTGTGCTGCCAAGTGGAGCTGTCAGGGAGCGATAAAGGCCAAGAGGAGCCAAAGACCATGTACACTTCAAAGTGGTCTATAGAGCATGGGTTGTTGTTCCCATGTCTACCTCCAGACCCCGTGTCTCCTGCCAAGCATCCCCCCTCACGCTGGACGGCCCCCTGCAATCCACATAAGTGTGTCTCCATTCACGAGTCTTCCTGTGTCTTGTCTGCACGACCACCGCCCCAATCCACCCCCCGCCCTATCAAAGGCAGTTCGCACCGGGGTACTTGTGCTGCCAATTGGAGCTGTCAGGGAGCGATAAAGGCCAAGAGGTGCCAAAGACCATGTACACTTCAAAGTGGTCTATAGAGCATGGGTTGTTGTTCCCATGTCTACCTCCAGACCACGTGTCTCCTGCCAAGCATCCCCCCTCACGCTGGACGGCCCCCTACAAACCGCATAATGCCACGACATATACACGTCATTCATTCACAAACACACCCCTGTTTCGAATTCTTTATAACCCACTTCATATTTCTAATGAGAACTTCTTGCACTTTGCTAGTCAACCTGTGAAGGTGCTGGTTATCTGCTCTTCGTCTCTGTGAACTTCCGTGACCACTTCGAGGAAACTCGTCAGTTTGCAACCTGTGAACTGCTCCCTGTTCTACGACAAGAAACTACTCTGATCCCTGCATCTAACTGTTTGTTCGTCAAGGTAAGGCCATGTACCATAATCATTTTGCGTCCAATTTCTTTTCGTTCAAGACAGTACATGCAAGGAACTAGTCACATGTTCTGAGTTTAGTCAAATTATTTTTCTATTTTTTTAAAGTTATTCAAATACTTATCCGCATGTGAATAACGTGTATAGTTCCAAGAACCAAAACATACCTTGCATTGAACCTTTTATGTGTCATTTAATTTTTTAACACATTGGTATTCATAGAGAATTGTTGATCTTTACTTTTCAGAACTTTCCACAATGCCTGCCTGTTCCATTGGCGGTTGCCCTTCGAAGACCCATAATAAATCTGAAGGTACTATAATGCATGTTTTCCCTAAGACAATAGATCAGATAAGAGAATGGGTCCGATATTGCGGATATCCACCGTCTGAGCTTGAAAGTAGAGTCCTAGAAGTCTTTGCGGACAAGAGGGGTGATCGATACCGCATCTGCAGCAGGCACTTTAGCTCAGACATGTACTCCACATCATTGCTAATAAAGAAGAACACACCGCGAGCGAGGCGAAAATTGCTCTTAACCGCTATTCCCACTCTATTCGTCCACATCCCTCCACTGGTGAGTCAAGTTTACGTATTTATCTCTCGGCCTTGCGGTAGTGTGTAGCATAAGCTAACAATAATTTCCCCATTTATGTATCCACTCAATATGAAGGCGGAAGATTCTCCATCCGTGTCGTTATTGCAGTCATCAGCCACTTCAAGCGCCTATCGGGTAATCTTACTTGGCTATTCTGCCACTGACTTGTTTTAGGCATGTAAATCAATAGTTTTAATTTATCGTGTAATTATTTTAACTAATGGTACACCCTTGTACTCGTCCTCTAGTCTTTGTTTTCAGTTATAATTATTGTTATCCAAAATAATGCAAGTACTGTCTTTCAGGGAGATGCTGAGGAGTCCAACGTATTGACGACAACCGTTGATGTCACTCAGATGCTCGAGGTACGTTTCCGGACAGTTCCATCGATGGAGATCATCAGATCTTGCATTCTTGTAGCGTGATTGTTACACACAATGTTTCTTTCGTTTTTAGCCATTGATATGTCCTTCTGTCGTCGCCCTCCTATGTGTCTTCTTTTTTCAATATTGTGTTCATTACTAATGAAAGTCCTATGTTTCAGGGAGTCGATGGAGCATTAGTCCAAGAGGAAGGGGGAGCATGTAGTTACGGGTCGGCGCAACAGCTTGCAGAAGTGTGCACCGCAGTTACATCGTCCCTTGATGTTCTTATGCATTTCGAGGTATGGATACTGACAGTTCGATCAAGCGAAATCATATGACGTGATTACATCCGCTATACTTCCTTCTTTATTAACGCAAGTACTATGTTTCAGGGAGATGACGGAGCTTCTTCTACAAGAACATCACCCCTAGTAGTTGATGCAGATCTCTGGGTGGTGACACTTCCAACGATCGAGCAAATCGAATCATATTTACATATCCATTATTTATTTTACTTAAAAAATGTGAGGAATCCGTTTTGAGGTACTTATCACTTAGAACTCTGCGCCCTCTTTATCTTGTACTACAGTTTAAAAGGTCACATGGAACTAGGGTAACAATGGAGTCTTTGATTCCTCTACTCCATTAGGAAAAGACAAAGAAAAAGTTGGTTACCCTTGAGAGGTGCTCCTGCGCCCGGAAGAAATAAGTGAAAAATCCATTAATTGGAAAAAATCACACAACTTCAATTTGAGATTGATATTTATCGATTTATCTTAAAAGATGTTGCCCTATGGTGATTGTACAATCATTTTAAAGAACAATTAGCAAAAAATAAAAAATACAAAATACAAAGTAGATATTCATTTGAACCATGAAAATTCAAAAGCAACAATTGAAAGTCATTGTTAATTCATTCATAAATTAAAGAAAGAACCGAAAAATAAAAAATGGCCATGTTCGGGAGGGGAGAGGGGTAGGAGGTTTGTGGGATTCAGAGAAAAAAACACAAAGAAAGAAAAAAAGAAGAACAACAATTATATTATCGAATCATTGATAAAAATCATGTGTTGGTTGGGTGTAAATAACTGTGATCATGTGCCCATAATAATTAGATATCTTACCCATTGTATAGCGTGGTTATGCATATAGTTGTCAGATTTCATGTCCAGTCATGGGATAATCCCTGCTACCTATAGGGAAAATTACCATATATGATTTCATAAGTTGACAATGTCATAATTGAACTTGCAAAAAACTATTGTGCGAAAAATCGTTGTATTCGTCTTGTTCCTACCACCTGAGCTACTCTGAGAGTTCCAATAATCCCTTCAAAAATATTAACATGTGGTGGGGGTGTCCTTTTCCTTGATTCAAAACACGGGAAACAACGCTACATCTGAATATTATTTCCATTAGTGTGCTATGATTTCATTGCTAAGTGATCATAAGAGCCACAAATTCAATAAACCCTACATACTGTTGGTCAAACTAAATCACATTCCTGTTCATTTTCGTGGACTAAAAGTCCACATCAAAATCATGCTGTAACTTAAAGGCAATACGATCGCCGTAGGGCTGCAAAATGAAGCCCCCGTCAAATGCAGAAAATGTGTTTGGCAAAGGCAGAAACCAGGAGGGTCCGCATGCTTACATTAATATCCTGTGCTTGGGTGGGCTACTCTTGCCGTTAGGCTCACCTTGGTTACTTCGTTGTATCTTTCTGTCCGCGTATCGGCGTGTCCACCCGATCCCTGTTTGTTATGAAGACCGGTTGCTGGGCAACTTCAGTCCTACTACTGTTTCTGCTTGGGCGCCATCTTTTGGGCTAAATTACTGGTTTCCCAATGCCCCGTACGTAGTCTTGTTCCCTCTCTTGTCAATTGTTATTGTTTCAGACTTGGGCGCCATTTTTGGCTGATTTGCTGGTTTCCCAATTATACGTGCGTCATATTGTTCCCTCTCATGTCGATTGTTCTAAATTCCCTAATATAGCGGAAATGAAGTAAATTGTGACACTGTTTACGCCCCTTATCTAAAAAAGGGGGAGGTTAAAAATGTACACATTTAAGCGTATCCTGCATATCTTAACCTGTTGTAACACAAATTTTTTGACTATAAATCTCATTGGGGTTCTTTTTGTAAAAGTGTGCGGCATACTCTGTCATGTGAGGGCACGTGCTCTTGTGGTTATCTGCCTCGCTTGTTAAACATGATAGAAGTATACTGAAACGATGATACGTTAATTAATGGTTGCTGTGAGAAAGAGGTCTAGCTGTATATTTATTGTTGATGTAAAGTGCTATCGAACCGTTATTAATTTAACCCTTATCTTAAAAATTACCCTGTCCATTGGGAAAAATAAGAGTCTCCTGATAGGCAATATTTCATAAAAAAGAATACATTTCATTGTCCGAATTCGGGCCTCTTTCAACTGAACGAAATTTACAGATCAATTTAGCTTCCTCTTGTCGTAATTTCAACTCTTGGTTTCCTCCTCTTGGTCCTAGGGTCACTCTCTTGAGTCCGGCAAATTTTAGAGTTCTTTTAGTGTCACATTGGTGTTCCTTTTACCAGTGTTGGGCCAGTGGTGAATTTGTATTTGGATTCCCTATGGATGAGAAATGTTCTCTGATCCTAATCCTTAGTTCTCTAATGGTGCTCCCTATGTAGATCTTATTGCATTCACAAATGATGGTATATATGACGTATTTGGTACGGCAATTGATATGTTCAACGATTTTGAAGTTGGTGCCATATTGATCTTCAAAACTTGTCAAATTATCCATCGCATGTTTGGCCATTGTACAGGTCCCACATTTCCTGAAGCCCTTCGTTTGTTTTGGTAACCAAGTAATGGTGCTCTCCGGTCTTAATTCTGGAAGTAGAGATGGGCTCAATATGTTTTTGATAGTTTTTGCCCGTTTGTAGATGATCACTGGGTCGTTATTGATGTAGTTCCTAACATGTGGGTCCAAAAGTAAAAGATGCCAATTTCTTTTAAGGATACTTCTCAAAGCTCCATTGTTTTTACAAAATGTGGTAATGAAGCTGACTTCTTCCTTTCGGTCATTGGTTTTGGATTTCGTAGTTAAAGTCTCTTTCCTATCCAGTGCTTTAGCTTGTGTTTGTGCCTTCGAAATAGTCTTGGAGCCATATCCCCTAGCCTTAAATCTTCTTGACAGCAGATGGCATTCTTGTTCAAATACCTCTTGTTCAGAACAATTGCGACGGGCCCTGATGTATTCTCCACTTGGAATATTCCTGATAACCGAGTTCTGATGACAGCTGGTTGCAAATAAAGTTGAGTTGGCCTCTGTTATCTTCCTAAAAGTTCTGGTCATCAATTGATCATCTTTCACATAAATATTAAGATCTAGAAAATCTATTGATGATTTGCTGAAATCTCTAGTAAATTCTATCCCCATGTGATTGCTGTTGGCTCTGTTCATGAACTTTTCCAAATCGTCCTGTTCTCCTTGCCATATCAATAGAACATCATCTATGTATCGAGTCCATAGAATCACGTGTTCTTGATATGCCTCGTCTTGGTAGACATGCTTGTCCTCATACATCGCCATAGTCAGATTGGCGAGGGCGGGGGAAAATTTAACTCCCATCGCCACTCCTCTTGTTTGTCGGTAAAATTCCCCATTGAAAATGAACACATTATTTTGCAGAGTAAAAAGGACCATTTCCTTGAGCATGTTGACTGATTGGAATTTGGATGCAGTTTGTGTGGAAAATATATAATCTATTGTTTCAATTGCCAATTCATGTCTAATAGATGTGTACAATGACTTCACGTCCCAAGTGGCTAGAACATAATCAGGTTCCCATTTGATCGAAGCTAATTTGTTAATTGCAGAAGTTGTGTCCTTCAAATATGCTTTGGTTTGATTTACCAGCGGGCTGAGTATATTGTCAATGAACTCTGCCATGTTCATGGTTGCCCAGTTAATCCCACTTAAAATTGGTCTTCCTTCTGGTATTCTCTCAAAAGCCTTGTGAATTTTCGGCAAGAAATATATTGTTGGTAACGTTGGTTGTTGCATGTACAAAAAAGTTTTTTCTTCATCTGTTATTAAACCTTGCCTGTACCAATTGCTTATAGCATCTCTTAATTCAGTTAGGATGTCCTGTTTTGGATTCCCCTCAAGTTGTTTATAACATGAGGGAGTGTTCAGGTGATTCATCGCCATTGTTATATAATCCTGCCTGTTCATAATCACAATTTTACCTCCTTTATCCGCTGCTTTTATAGTCAAATTGTGATTTCGTTTGAGATCCAACAATGCTGTTCTTTCTGCTTTGGTCAAATTATCGTAATCATGTTTAATATCATTTCTGTTACTCTTTTTCGTTTTTATGTTATTGTCCATGAGGTGATTAAGATCTTTGGTGACTGCTTTGTAGAAGGTGTCCACAAGATTATCCGGCGGTAAATTTGGGGTGAATTTGGATTTTACTTTCAGGTCCCTCGTTTGAAGGCTGGTTTGTTGTATCTTCAAATCGTGTATGGTTTCATTATTAGGTCGCTCTACTGTATCATGTAGTGAGCTCAAGAGATGGATATTTCTAATATCTTTGATTGTGAAATCACTATCTTCAATGTCTGGTTCTTTGGCATGGAACATCGAGACTTGTGTTGCAAAAAACTTCTTAAGTTTCAGTTTCCTGATGAACTTGAACAAATCTATGTGTACATCTATTTTGTCAAAATTGGTGGAAGGTGCAAAAGAGAAACCTTTATTCAGCAAAGTGATGTCTTCCATTTTTAAGTGATAATCAGACAAATTCAGAACTAGGTCGTTTGTTGGTTCCTTCTTGCTGCCTCTCTTGCTCCTGCTCTTGTTAACCGCCTGAAGTCTTCTAGAGCGTCTGGATTCCCCGTGTCGACCACTCCCCCGCCGACCCCTCCTCCTGTATTCTGAAATTGTGGATTCGGCTGTTGGGGTAATAAAAAACGCACCTGTTTTTGTAGATTGTTTCTGTTGCTTTTCTTGTACCGTCTAATTTGATTGAGGAACCCCTGTCCCTCAATTGTTTTCTCTGATGTTTCTGAGTCCTTGGTTAGATCACCCTCTGATTCTACATCCGAACTGCCTGGTGACGTGTTAGGAGTGCTCTCTCTTGATAATGGTTTAGTAAATTGTTTGTATTTCTCTTGAAAAGTGTACACCTTATCATCTTGATAATCCCTATCGTCACGAAAAAACTTGCGCATTTTTCTTAATTTAATTTCATATTGGTAATCCTTCAGGATTTCAAACATTTTTTGGTAGTTTTTCTCCTTTGTTGCTTCTAAGGCCTTGGCCTCTGTAATCTCTTTTTTGATTGTGTCTATTTGTTCCGTTATTCTCTTATGTTCTCGTGAGGCATGTTCAATTAAAAGTTCCAGCATAATTTTAGAGCTTTGATTGAGATTCTGTTCCCATGAGTCTGCTAGATCTTTGTCGTTATCTTTGGTAAAATCCGGAAAAATCAGGATCCTTAAACCTCTTGGAATTTGCTTTTTTGTTACATAATTTTTTAATGATACGATCTCCCAATACTTGTCAACTTCTTTCTTTGAAGCTCTTTCGAGTTTTACAAATTTGTACCGAAGGTCCTCTCTGGGTTTGGGCAGATTGGATGCAAAAGCATGAGCATTGCTGCCCTTGGGGGCAAAAAGATTTACGGCATCCGTTTCTCTTGTCTCTAAGTATTCTGCCATTGCGGGTCGGGTATCTGGATTAATCCTGGTCAGCAGGTTCTGAAGTACCTATTGTAAAGAAAACTTAAAAAATGTGAGGAATCCGTTTTGAGGTACTTATCACTTAGAACTCTGCGCCCTCTTTATCTTGTACTACAGTTTAAAAGGTCGCATGGAACTAGGGTAACAATGGAGTCTTTGATTCCTCTACTCCATTAGGAAAAGACAAAGAAAAAGTTGGTTACCCTTGAGAGGTGCTCCTGCGCCCGGAAGAAATAAGTGAAAAATCCATTAATTGGAAAAAATCACACAACTTCAATTTGAGATTGATATTTATCGATTTATCTTAAAAGATGTTGCCCTATGGTGATTGTACAATCAATTTAAAGAACAATTAGCAAAAAATAAAAAATACAAAATACAAAGTAGATATTCATTTGAACCATGAAAATTCAAAAGCAACAATTGAAAGTCATTGTTAATTCATTCATAAATTAAAGAAAGAACCGAAAAATAAAAAATGGCCATGTTCGGGAGGGGAGAGGGGTAGGAGGTTTGTGGGATTCAGAGAAAAAAACACAAAGAAAGAAAAAAAGAAGAACAACAATTATATTATCGAATCATTGATAAAAATCATGTGTTGGTTGGGTGTAAATAACTGTGATCATGTGCCCATAATAATTAGATATCTTACCCATTGTATAGCGTGGTTATGCATATAGTTGTCAGATTTCATGTCCAGTCATGGGATAATCCCTGCTACCTATAGGGAAAATTACCATATATGATTTCATAAGTTGACAATGTCATAATTGAACTTGCAAAAAACTATTGTGCGAAAAATCGTTGTATTCGTCTTGTTCCTACCACCTGAGCTACTCTGAGAGTTCCAATAATCCCTTCAAAAATATTAACATGTGGTGGGGGTGTCCTTTTCCTTGATTCAAAACACGGGAAACAACGCTACATCTGAATATAATTTCCATTAGTGTGCTATGATTTCATTGCTAAGTGATCATAAGAGCCACAAATTCAATAAACCCTACATACTGTTGGTCAAACTAAATCACATTCCTGTTCATTTTCGTGGACTAAAAGTCCACATCAAAATCATGCTGTAACTTAAAGGCAATACGATCGCCGTAGGGCTGCAAAATGAAGCCCCCGTCAAATGCAGAAAATGTGTTTAGCAAAGGCAGAAACCACGAGGGTCCGCATGCTTACATTAATATCCTGTGCTTGGGTGGGCTACTCTTGCCGTTAGGCTCACCTTGGTTACTTCGTTGTATCTTTCCGTCCGCGTATCGGCGTGTCCACCCGATCCCTGTTTGTTATGAAGACCGGTTGCTGGGCAACTTCAGTCCTACTACTGTTTCTGCTTGGGCGCCATCTTTTGGTCTAAATTACTGGTTTCCCAATGCCCCGTACGTGGTCTTGTTCCCTCTCTTGTCAATTGTTATTGTTTCAGACTTGGGCGCCATTTTTGGCTGATTTGCTGGTTTCCCAATTATACGTGCGTCATATTGTTCCCTCTCATGTCGATTGTTCTAAATTGCCTAATATAGCGGAAATGAAGTAAATTGTGACACTGTTTACGCCCCTTATCTAAAAAAGGGGGAGGTTAAAAATGTACACATTTAAGCGTATCCTGCATATCTTAACCTGTTGTAACACAAATTTTTTGACTATAAATCTCATTGGGGTTCTTTTTGTAAAAGTGTGCGGCATACTCTGTCATGTGAGGGCACGTGCTCTTGTGGTTATCTGCCTCGCTTGTTAAACATGATAGAAGTATACTGAAACGATGATACGTTAATTAATGGTTGCTGTGAGAAAGAGGTCTAGCTGTATATTTATTGTTGATGTAAAGTGCTATCGAACCGTTATTAATTTAACCCTTATCTTAAAAATTACACTGTCCATTGGGAAAAATAAGAGTCTCCTGATAGGCAATATTTCATAAAAAAGAATACATTTCATTGTCCGAATTCAGGCCTCTTTCAACTGAACGAAATTTACAGATCAATTTAGCTTCCTCTTGTCGTAATTTCAACTCTTGGTTTCCTCCTCTTGGTCCTAGGGTCACTCTCTTGAGTCCGGCAAATTTTAGAGTTCTTTTAGAGTCACATTGGTGTTCCTTTTGCCAGTGTTGGGCCAGTGGTGAATTTGTATTTGGATTCCCTATGGATGAGAAATGTTCTCTGATCCTAATCCTTAGTTCTCTAATGGTGCTCCCTATGTAGATCTTATTGCATTCACAAATGATGGTATATATGACGTATTTGGTACGGCAATTGATATGTTCAACGATTTTGAAGTTGGTGCCATATTGATCTTCAAAACTTGTCAAATTATCCATCGCATGTTTGCACATTGTACAGGTCCCACATTTCCTGAAGCCCTTCGTTTGTTTTGGTAACCAAGTAATGGTTCTCTCCGGTCTTAATTCTGGAAGTAGAGATGGGCTCAATATGTTTTTGATAGTTTTTGCCCGTTTGTAGATGATCACTGGGTCGTTATTGATGTAGTTCCTAACATGTGGGTCCAAAAGTAAAAGATGCCAATTTCTTTTAAGGATACTTCTCAAAGCTCCATTGTTTTTACAAAATGTGGTAATGAAGCTGACTTCTTCCTTTCGGTCATTGGTTTTGGATTTCGTAGTTAAAGTCTCTTTCCTATCCAGTGCTTTAGCTTGTGTTTGTGCCTTCGAAATAGTCTTGGAGCCATATCCCCTAGCCTTAAATCTTCTTGACAGCAGATGGCATTCTTGTTCAAATACCTCTTGTTCAGAACAATTGCGACGGGCCCTGATGTATTCTCCACTTGGAATATTCCTGATAACCGAGTTCTGATGACAGCTGGTTGCAAATAAAGTTGAGTTGGCCTCTGTTATCTTCCTAAAAGTTCTGGTCATCAATTGATCATCTTTCACATAAATATTAAGATCTAGAAAATCTATTGATGATTTGCTGAAATCTCTAGTAAATTCTATCCCCATGTGATTGCTGTTGGCTCTGTTCATGAACTTTTCCAAATCGTCCTGTTCTCCTTGCCATATCAATAGAACATCATCTATGTATCGAGTCCATAGAATCACGTGTTCTTGATATGCCTCGTCTTGGTAGACATGCTTGTCCTCATACATCGCCATAGTCAGATTGGCGAGGGCGGGGGAAAATTTAACTCCCATCGCCACTCCTCTTGTTTGTCGGTAAAATTCCCCATTGAAAATGAACACATTATTTTGCAGAGTAAAAAGGACCATTTCCTTGAGCATGTTGACTGATTGGAATTTGGATGCAGTTTGTGTGGAAAATATATAATCTATTGTTTCAATTGCCAATTCATGTCTAATAGATGTGTACAATGACTTCACGTCCCAAGTGGCTAGAACATAATCAGGTTCCCATTTGATCGAAGCTAATTTGTTAATTGCAGAAGTTGTGTCCTTCAAATATGCTTTGGTTTGATTTACCAGCGGGCTGAGTATATTGTCAATGAACTCTGCCATGTTCATGGTTGCCCAGTTAATCCCACTTAAAATTGGTCTTCCTTCTGGTATTCTCTCAAAAGCCTTGTGAATTTTCGGCAAGAAATATATTGTTGGTAACGTTGGTTGTTGCATGTACAAAAAAGTTTTTTCTTCATCTGTTATTAAACCTTGCCTGTACCAATTGCTTATAGCATCTCTTAATTCAGTTAGGATGTCCTGTTTTGGATTCCCCTCAAGTTGTTTATAACATGAGGGAGTGTTCAGGTGATTCATCGCCATTGTTATATAATCCTGCCTGTTCATAATCACAATTTTACCTCCTTTATCCGCTGCTTTTATAGTCAAATTGTGATTTCGTTTGAGATCCAACAATGCTGTTCTTTCTGCTTTGGTCAAATTATCGTAATCATGTTTAATATCATTTCTGTTACTCTTTTTCGTTTTTATGTTATTGTCCATGAGGTGATTAAGATCTTTGGTGACTGCTTTGTAGAAGGTGTCCACAAGATTATCCGGCGGTAAATTTGGGGTGAATTTGGATTTTACTTTCAGGTCCCTCGTTTGAAGGCTGGTTTGTTGTATCTTCAAATCGTGTATGGTTTCATTATTAGGTCGCTCTACTGTATCATGTAGTGAGCTCAAGAGATGGATATTTCTAATATCTTTGATTGTGAAATCACTATCTTCAATGTCTGGTTCTTTGGCATGGAACATCGAGACTTGTGTTGCAAAAAACTTCTTAAGTTTCAGTTTCCTGATGAACTTGAACAAATCTATGTGTACATCTATTTTGTCAAAATTGGTGGAAGGTGCAAAAGAGAAACCTTTATTCAGCAAAGTGATGTCTTCCATTTTTAAGTGATAATCAGACAAATTCAGAACTAGGTCGTTTGTTGGTTCCTTCTTGCTGCCTCTCTTGCTCCTGCTCTTGTTAACCGCCTGAAGTCTTCTAGAGCGTCTGGATTCCCCGTGTCGACCACTCCCCCGCCGACCCCTCCTCCTGTATTCTGAAATTGTGGATTCGGCTGTTGGGGTAATAAAAAACGCACCTGTTTTTGTAGATTGTTTCTGTTGCTTTTCTTGTACCGTCTAATTTGATTGAGGAACCCCTGTCCCTCAATTGTTTTCTCTGATGTTTCTGAGTCCTTGGTTAGATCACCCTCTGATTCTACATCCGAACTGCCTGGTGACGTGTTAGGAGTGCTCTCTCTTGATAATGGTTTAGTAAATTGTTTGTATTTCTCTTGAAAAGTGTACACCTTATCATCTTGATAATCCCTATCGTCACGAAAAAACTTGCGCATTTTTCTTAATTTAATTTCATATTGGTAATCCTTCAGGATTTCAAACATTTTTTGGTAGTTTTTCTCCTTTGTTGCTTCTAAGGCCTTGGCCTCTGTAATCTCTTTTTTGATTGTGTCTATTTGTTCCGTTATTCTCTTATGTTCTCGTGAGGCATGTTCAATTAAAAGTTCCAGCATAATTTTAGAGCTTTGATTGAGATTCTGTTCCCATGAGTCTGCTAGATCTTTGTCGTTATCTTTGGTAAAATCCGGAAAAATCAGGATCCTTAAACCTCTTGGAATTTGCTTTTTTGTTACATAATTTTTTAATGATACGATCTCCCAATACTTGTCAACTTCTTTCTTTGAAGCTCTTTCGAGTTTTACAAATTTGTACCGAAGGTCCTCTCTGGGTTTGGGCAGATTGGATGCAAAAGCATGAGCATTGCTGCCCTTGGGGGCAAAAAGATTTACGGCATCCGTTTCTCTTGTCTCTAAGTATTCTGCCATTGCGGGTCGGGTATCTGGATTAATCCTGGTCAGCAGGTTCTGAAGTACCTATTGTAAAGAAAACTTAAAAAATGTGAGGAATCCGTTTTGAGGTACTTATCACTTAGAACTCTGCGCCCTCTTTATCTTGTACTACAGTTTAAAAGGTCGCATGGAACTAGGGTAACAATGGAGTCTTTGATTCCTCTACTCCATTAGGAAAAGACAAAGAAAAAGTTGGTTACCCTTGAGAGGTGCTCCTGCGCCCGGAAGAAATAAGTGAAAAATCCATTAATTGGAAAAAATCACACAACTTCAATTTGAGATTGATATTTATCGATTTATCTTAAAAGATGTTGCCCTATGGTGATTGTACAATCAATTTAAAGAACAATTAGCAAAAAATAAAAAATACAAAATACAAAGTAGATATTCATTTGAACCATGAAAATTCAAAAGCAACAATTGAAAGTCATTGTTAATTCATTCATAAATTAAAGAAAGAACCGAAAAATAAAAAATGGCCATGTTCGGGAGGGGAGAGGGGTAGGAGGTTTGTGGGATTCAGAGAAAAAAACACAAAGAAAGAAAAAAAGAAGAACAACAATTATATTATCGAATCATTGATAAAAATCATGTGTTGGTTGGGTGTAAATAACTGTGATCATGTGCCCATAATAATTAGATATCTTACCCATTGTATAGCGTGGTTATGCATATAGTTGTCAGATTTCATGTCCAGTCATGGGATAATCCCTGCTACCTATAGGGAAAATTACCATATATGATTTCATAAGTTGACAATGTCATAATTGAACTTGCAAAAAACTATTGTGCGAAAAATCGTTGTATTCGTCTTGTTCCTACCACCTGAGCTACTCTGAGAGTTCCAATAATCCCTTCAAAAATATTAACATGTGGTGGGGGTGTCCTTTTCCTTGATTCAAAACACGGGAAACAACGCTACATCTGAATATTATTTCCATTAGTGTGCTATGATTTCATTGCTAAGTGATCATAAGAGCCACAAATTCAATAAACCCTACATACTGTTGGTCAAACTAAATCACATTCCTGTTCATTTTCGTGGACTAAAAGTCCACATCAAAATCATGCTGTAACTTAAAGGCAATACGATCGCCGTAGGGCTGCAAAATGAAGCCCCCGTCAAATGCAGAAAATGTGTTTAGCAAAGGCAGAAACCACGAGGGTCCGCATGCTTACATTAATATCCTGTGCTTGGGTGGGCTACTCTTGCCGTTAGGCTCACCTTGGTTACTTCGTTGTATCTTTCCGTCCGCGTATCGGCGTGTCCACCCGATCCCTGTTTGTTATGAAGACCGGTTGCTGGGCAACTTCAGTCCTACTACTGTTTCTGCTTGGGCGCCATCTTTTGGTCTAAATTACTGGTTTCCCAATGCCCCGTACGTGGTCTTGTTCCCTCTCTTGTCAATTGTTATTGTTTCAGACTTGGGCGCCATTTTTGGCTGATTTGCTGGTTTCCCAATTATACGTGCGTCATATTGTTCCCTCTCATGTCGATTGTTCTAAATTGCCTAATAGAGCGGAAATGAAGTAAATTGTGACACTGTTTACGCCCCTTATCTAAAAAAGGGGGAGGTTAAAAATGTACACATTTAAGCGTATCCTGCATATCTTAACCTGTTGTAACACAAATTTTTTGACTATAAATCTCATTGGGGTTCTTTTTGTAAAAGTGTGCGGCATACTCTGTCATGTGAGGGCACGTGCTCTTGTGGTTATCTGCCTCGCTTGTTAAACATGATAGAAGTATACTGAAACGATGATACGTTAATTAATGGTTGCTGTGAGAAAGAGGTCTAGCTGTATATTTATTGTTGATGTAAAGTGCTATCGAACCGTTATTAATTTAACCCTTATCTTAAAAATTACACTGTCCATTGGGAAAAATAAGAGTCTCCTGATAGGCAATATTTCATAAAAAAGAATACATTTCATTGTCCGAATTCAGGCCTCTTTCAACTGAACGAAATTTACAGATCAATTTAGCTTCCTCTTGTCGTAATTTCAACTCTTGGTTTCCTCCTCTTGGTCCTAGGGTCACTCTCTTGAGTCCGGCAAATTTTAGAGTTCTTTTAGAGTCACATTGGTGTTCCTTTTGCCAGTGTTGGGCCAGTGGTGAATTTGTATTTGGATTCCCTATGGATGAGAAATGTTCTCTGATCCTAATCCTTAGTTCTCTAATGGTGCTCCCTATGTAGATCTTATTGCATTCACAAATGATGGTATATATGACGTATTTGGTACGGCAATTGATATGTTCAACGATTTTGAAGTTGGTGCCATATTGATCTTCAAAACTTGTCAAATTATCCATCGCATGTTTGCACATTGTACAGGTCCCACATTTCCTGAAGCCCTTTGTTTGTTTTGGTAACCAAGTAATGGTGCTCTCCGGTCTTAATTCTGGAAGTAGAGATGGGCTCAATATGTTTTTGATAGTTTTTGCCCGTTTGTAGATGATCACTGCGTCGTTATTGATGTAGTTCCTAACATGTGGGTCCAAAAGTAAAAGATGCCAATTTCTTTTAAGGATACTTCTCAAAGCTCCATTGTTTTTACAAAATGTGGTAATGAAGCTGACTTCTTCCTTTCGGTCATTGGTTTTGGATTTCGTAGTTAAAGTCTCTTTCCTATCCAGTGCTTTAGCTTGTGTTTGTGCCTTCGAAATAGTCTTGGAGCCATATCCCCTAGCTTTAAATCTTCTTGACAGCAGATGGCATTCTTGTTCAAATACCTCTTGTTCAGAACAATTGCGACGGGCCCTGATGTATTCTCCACTTGGAATATTTCTGATAACCGAGTTCTGATGACAGCTGGTTGCATATAAAGTTGAGTTGGCCTCTGTTATCTTCCTAAAAGTTCTGGTCATCAATTGATCATCTTTCACATAAATATTAAGATCTAGAAAATCTATTGATGATTTGCTGAAATCTCCAGTAAATTCTATCCCCATGTGATTGCTGTTGGCTCTGTTCATGAACTTTTCCAAATCGTCCTGTTCTCCTTGCCATATCAATAGAACATCATCTATGTATCGAGTCCATAGAATCACGTGTTCTTGATATGCCTCGTCTCATACATCGCCATAGTCAGATTGGCGAGGGCGGGGGCAAATTTAACTCCCATCGCCACTCCTCTTGTTTGTCGGTAAAATTCCCCATTGAAAATGAACACATTATTTTGCAGAGTAAAAAGGACCATTTCCTTGAGCATGTTGACTGATTGGAATTTGGATGCAGTTTGTGTGGAAAATATATAATCTATTGTTTCAATTGCCAAGATAAGGGGCGTAAACAGTGTCACAATTTACTTCATTTCCGCTATATTAGGGAATTTAGAACAATCGACATGAGAGGGAACAATATGACGCACGTATAATTGGGAAACCAGCAAATCAGCCAAAAATGGCGCCCAAGTCTGAAACAATAACAATTGACAAGAGAGGGAACAAGACTACGTACGGGGCATTGGGAAACCAGTAATTTAGCCCAAAAGATGGCGCCCAAGCAGAAACAGTAGTAGGACTGAAGTTGCCCAGCAACCGGTCTTCATAACAAACAGGGATCGGGTGGACACGCCGATACGCGGACGGAAAGATACAACGAAGTAACCAAGGTGAGCCTAACGGCAAGAGTAGCCCACCCAAGCACAGGATATTAATGTAAGCATGCGGACCCTCGTGGTTTCTGCCTTTGCTAAACACATTTTCTGCATTTGACGGGGGCTTCATTTTGCAGCCCTACGGCGATCGTATTGCCTTTAAGTTACAGCATGATTTTGATGTGGACTTTTAGTCCACGAAAATGAACAGGAATGTGATTTAGTTTGACCAACAGTATGTAGGGTTTATTGAATTTGTGGCTCTTATGATCACTTAGCAATGAAATCATAGCACACTAATGGAAATAATATTCAGATGTAGCGTTGTTTCCCGTGTTTTGAATCAAGGAAAAGGACACCCCCACCACATGTTAATATTTTTGAAGGGATTATTGGAACTCTCAGAGTAGCTCAGGTGGTAGGAACAAGACGAATACAACGATTTTTCGCACAATAGTTTTTTGCAAGTTCAATTATGACATTGTCAACTTATGAAATCATATATGGTAATTTTCCCTATAGGTAGCAGGGATTATCCCGTGACTGGACATGAAATCTGACAACTATATGCATAACCACGCTATACAATGGGTAAGATATCTAATTATTATGGGCACATGATCACAGTTATTTACACCCAACCAACACATGATTTTTATCAATGATTCGATAATATAATTGTTGTTCTTCTTTTTTTCTTTCTTTGTGTTTTTTTCTCTGAATCCCACAAACCTCCTACCCCTCTCCCCTCCCGAACATGGCCATTTTTTTTTCGGTTCTTTCTTTAATTTATGAATGAATTAACAATGACTTTCAATTGTTGCTTTTGAATTTTCATGGTTCAAATGAATATCTACTTTGTATTTTGTATTTTTTATTTTTTGCTAATTGTTCTTTAAATTGATTGTACAATCACCATAGGGCAACATCTTTTAAGATAAATCGATAAATATCAATCTCAAATTGAAGTTGTGTGATTTTTTCCAATTAATGGATTTTTCACTTATTTCTTCCGGGCGCAGGAGCACCTCTCAAGGGTAACCAACTTTTTCTTTGTCTTTTCCTAATGGAGTAGAGGAATCAAGACTCCATTGTTACCCTAGTTCCATGCGACCTTTTAAACTGTAGTACAAGATAAAGAGGGCACAGAGTTCTAAGTGATAAGTACCTCAAAACGGATTCCTCACATTTTTTAAGTTTTCTTTACAATAGGTACTTCAGAACCTGCTGACCAGGATTAATCCAGATACCCGACCCGCAATGGCAGAATACTTAGAGACAAGAGAAACGGATGCCGTAAATCTTTTTGCCCCCAAGGGCAGCAATGCTCATGCTTTTGCATCCAATCTGCCCAAACCCAGAGAGGACCTTCGGTACAAATTTGTAAAACTCGAAAGAGCTTCAAAGAAAGAAGTTGACAAGTATTGGGAGATCGTATCATTAAAAAATTATGTAACAAAAAAGCAAATTCCAAGAGGTTTAAGGATCCTGATTTTTCCGGATTTTACCAAAGATAACGACAAAGATCTAGCAGACTCATGGGAACAGAATCTCAATCAAAGCTCTAAAATTATGCTGGAACTTTTAATTGAACATGCCTCACGAGAACATAAGAGAATAACGGAACAAATAGACACAATCAAAAAAGAGATTACAGAGGCCAAGGCCTTAGAAGCAACAAAGGAGAAAAACTACCAAAAAATGTTTGAAATCCTGAGGGATTACCAAGATGAAATTAAATTAAGAAAAATGCGCAAGTTTTTTCGTGACGATAGGGATTATCAAGATGATAAGGTGTACACTTTTCAAGAGAAATACAAACAATTTACTAAACCATTATCAAGAGAGAGCACTCCTAACACGTCACCAGGCAGTTCGGATGTAGAATCAGAGGGTGATCTAACCAAGGACTCAGAAACATCAGAGAAAACAATTGAGGGACAGGGGTTCCTCAATCAAATTAGACGGTACAAGAAAAGCAACAGAAACAATCTACAAAAACAGGTGCGTTTTTTATTACCCCAACAGCCGAATCCACAATTTCAGAATACAGGAGGAGGGGTCGGCGGGGGAGTGGTCGACACGGGGAATCCAGACGCTCTAGAAGACTTCAGGCAGTTAACAAGAGCAGGAGCAAGAGAGGCATCAAGAAGGAACCAACAAACGACCTAGTTCTGAATTTGTCTGATTATCACTTAAAAATGGAAGACATCACTTTGCTGAATAAAGGTTTCTCTTTTGCACCTTCCACCAATTTTGACAAAATAGATGTACACATAGATTTGTTCAAGTTCATCAGGAAACTGAAACTTAAGAAGTTTTTTGCAACACAAGTCTCGATGTTCCATGCCAAAGAACCAGACATTGAAGATAGTGATTTCACAATCAAAGATATTAGAAATATCCATCTCTTGAGCTCACTACATGATACAGTAGAGCGACCTATTTATGAAACCATACACGATTTGAAGATACAACAAACCAGCCTTCAAACGAGGGACCTGAAAGTAAAATCCAAATTCACCCCAAATTTACCGCCGGATAATCTTGTGGACACCTTCTACAAAGCAGTCACCAAAGATCTTAATCACCTCATGGACAATAACATAAAAACGAAAAAGAGTAACAGAAATGATATTAAACATGATTACGATAATTTGACCAAAGCAGAAGGAACAGCATTGTTGGATCTCAAACGAAATCACAATTTGACTATAAAAGCAGCGGATAAAGGAGGTAAAATTGTGGTTATGAACAGGCAGGATTATATAACAATGGCGATGAATCACCTGAACACTCCCTCATGTTATAAACAACTTGAGGGGAATCCAAAACAGGACATCCTAACTGAATTAAGAGATGCTATAAGCAATTGGTACAGGCAAGGTTTAATAACAGATGAAGAAAAAACTTTTTTGTACAAGCAACAACCAACGTTACCAACAATATATTTCTTACCGAAAATTCACAAGGCTTTTGAGAGAATACCAGAAGGAAGACCAATTTTAAGTGGGATTAACTGGGCAACCATGAACATGGCAGAGTTCATTGACAATATACTCAGCCCGCTGGTAAATCAAACCAAAGCATATTTGAAGGACACAACTTCTGCAATTAACAAATTAGCTTTGATCAAATGGGAACCTGATTATGTTCTAGCCACTTGGGACGTGAAGTCATTGTACACATCTATTAGACATGAATTGGCAATTGAAACAATAGATTATATATTTTCCACACAAACTGCATCCAAATTCCAATCAGTCAACATGCTCAAGGAAATGGTCCTTTTTACTCTGCAAAATAATGTGTTCATTTTCAATGGGGAATTTTACCGACAAACAAGAGGAGTGGCGATGGGAGTTAAATTTGCCCCCGCCCTCGCCAATCTGACTATGGCGATGTATGAGGACAAGCATGTCTACCAAGACGAGGCATATCAAGAACACGTGATTCTATGGACTCGATACATAGATGATGTTCTATTGATATGGCAAGGAGAACAGGACGATTTGGAAAAGTTCATGAACAGAGCCAACAGCAATCACATGGGGATAGAATTTACTGGAGATTTCAGCAAATCATCAATAGATTTTCTAGATCTTAATATTTATGTGAAAGATGATCAATTGATGACCAGAACTTTTAGGAAGATAACAGAGGCCAACTCAACTTTATTTGCAACCAGCTGTCATCAGAACTCGGTTATCAGGAATATTCCAAGTGGAGAATACATCAGGGCCCGTCGCAATTGTTCTGAACAAGAGGTATTTGAACAAGAATGCCATCTGCTGTCAAGAAGATTTAAGGCTAGGGGATATGGCTCCAAGACTATTTCGAAGGCACAAACACAAGCTAAAGCACTGGATAGGAAAGAGACTTTAACTACGAAATCCAAAACCAATGACCGAAAGGAAGAAGTCAGCTTCATTACCACATTTTGTAAAAACAATGGAGCTTTGAGAAGTATCCTTAAAAGAAATTGGCATCTTTTACTTTTGGACCCACATGTTAGGAACTACATCAATAACGACCCAGTGATCATCTACAAACGGGCAAAAACTATCAAAAACATATTGAGCCCATCTCTACTTCCAGAATTAAGACCGGAGAGAACCATTACTTGGTTACCAAAACAAACGAAGGGCTTCAGGAAATGTGGGACCTGTACAATGTGCAAACATGCGATGGATAATTTGACAAGTTTTGAAGATCAATATGGCACCAACTTCAAAATCGTTGAACATATCAATTGCCGTACCAAATACGTCATATATACCATCATTTGTGAATGCAATAAGATCTACATAGGGAGCACCATTAGAGAACTAAGGATTAGGATCAGAGAACATTTCTCATCCATAGGGAATCCAAATACAAATTCACCACTGGCCCAACACTGGCAAAAGGAACACCAATGTGACACTAAAAGAACTCTAAAATTTGCCGGACTCAAGAGAGTGACCCTAGGACCAAGAGGAGGAAACCAAGAGTTGAAATTACGACAAGAGGAAGCTAAATTGATCTGTAAATTTCGATGGGATGGGAGTTAAATTTGCCCCCGCCCTCGCCAATCTGACTATGGCGATGTATGAGGACAAGCATGTCTACCAAGACGAGGCATATCAAGAACACGTGATTCTATGGACTCGATACATAGATGATGTTCTATTGATATGGCAAGGAGAACAGGACGATTTGGAAAAGTTCATGAACAGAGCCCAGCAACCGGTCTTCATAACAAACAGGGATCGGGTGGACACGCCGATACGCGGACGGAAAGATACAACGAAGTAACCAAGGTGAGCCAAACGGCAAGAGTAGCCCACCCAAGCACAGGATATTAATGTAAGCATGCGGACCCTCGTGGTTTCTGCCTTTGCTAAACACATTTTCTGCATTTGACGGGGGCTTCATTTTGCAGCCCTACGGCGATCGTATTGCCTTTAAGTTACAGCATGATTTTGATGTGGACTTTTAGTCCACGAAAATGAACAGGAATGTGATTTAGTTTGACCAACAGTATGTAGGGTTTATTGAATTTGTGGCTCTTATGATCACTTAGCAATGAAATCATAGCACACTAATGGAAATAATATTCAGATGTAGCGTTGTTTCCCGTGTTTTGAATCAAGGAAAAGGACACCCCCACCACATGTTAATATTTTTGAAGGGATTATTGGAACTCTCAGAGTAGCTCAGGTGGTAGGAACAAGACGAATACAACGATTTTTCGCACAATAGTTTTTTGCAAGTTCAATTATGACATTGTCAACTTATGAAATCATATATGGTAATTTTCCCTATAGGTAGCAGGGATTATCCCATGACTGGACATGAAATCTGACAACTATATGCATAACCACGCTATACAATGGGTAAGATATCTAATTATTATGGGCACATGATCACAGTTATTTACACCCAACCAACACATGATTTTTATCAATGATTCGATAATATAATTGTTGTTCTTCTTTTTTTCTTTCTTTGTGTTTTTTTCTCTGAATCCCACAAACCTCCTACCCCTCTCCCCTCCCGAACATGGCCATTTTTTATTTTTCGGTTCTTTCTTTAATTTATGAATGAATTAACAATGACTTTCAATTGTTGCTTTTGAATTTTCATGGTTCAAATGAATATCTACTTTGTATTTTGTATTTTTTATTTTTTGCTAATTGTTCTTTAAATTGATTGTACAATCACCATAGGGCAACATCTTTTAAGATAAATCGATAAATATCAATCTCAAATTGAAGTTGTGTGATTTTTTCCAATTAATGGATTTTTCACTTATTTCTTCCGGGCGCAGGAGTACCTCTCAAGGGTAACCAACTTTTTCCTTATTTATTTTAGACAACTGATCATTTGTGCAGGTCTATTTAGATGAGCCGTTGACGCCTGCACAAAGTTTATGTTCTTTTTAACAAAATAGAAAACCATACTAATGCAATTACTGTGTTTCAGGGAGTTACTGAAGCATCATCTTCAATAATATCATCAATGGAAGTCTATGAGGAGCCCGAGGTATGGATCTTGACAGTTCCATCTAACTAGATCAACTATGCGTGAATAATTGTCGTTTGAATGTTCTACACAAAGCGTTCATTCGTGTTTTGCTATTGAGATGTACGTGGGTATTGGTCCCCAAGTACATTTTGTGTTTTCAATATTATTATACATACTAATGAAAGTTCTATGTTTCAGGGAGTCGATGGAGCGTCAATGCTTGATGGATGTGCTTATCATGAAAATATAGTCGTTGCAGCGCAAGAGGAAGTGGAGACATGCACACACGAGTCGGAGCAACAGCGTCCTGATGTTGAAGTTCGAGGCAAGAAAGTTTCAAAGAAAAGAAAGCAAAAGAAGGTTAGTGTCCTGGTCACTATATTATGTTGTTTTTCACTGTTAATAGTTCAATACTGTAAGTTGTGTTTAAACTGAACATCCCTTTTCCAATCTGTCCTCTAGTTGCGAGTGGGTGTACGAACTAGATCTACACAGACAGTGAAGCGAACGAGAGATGTTGCTTGTCAAACCTTTTGGCAGGGACTTGAGACTGGAGATGCATCGTGCCAAAGGGAAGAATATGAAGTGATTGACAATGGAGCTATACCACCACCAGCCATTGATAGTGAATGTCCTCCTGGTAGTTTGGATGCAGTCGGAGATCAATTTACAGAATCCACACCCGCAAAAACTAAGACCGCGAGAAAGTTGAAGAAATTGTTTTATTCACCCATCGCCGGAGAAGGAACAGATGTTGCAATGGAAGAGAATGAAGTGGACGACAATGAAACACCATCAATATCACTGAACATAGCGGAAGACGATATCAGAGATTCTACCTTTCATGTGAGTGACATGTCCTCAACGTTACAGGCCGAACCAGCTGGGATGCAGAGTGACAGTATAAGGAAAGAGGCCAAATTCATTGTATTCGATAGTTGTTTGATTGATATTATTATTCGGATGAAATGTGGGCATTCGGTTGGTGGGGAAGTATGTGGGGAGCCATTGATTAATGTGACTCGTGCAATTCGAGGCACTAACCTTAAAATACATGCCACCTGTACAAAATATCATCCTTTCTCATGGTCTGCACAACCCATGCTGGGGCAACTGCCAGCAGGCAATCTACTTTGTGCAGCGGCTGCACTTTTTAGTGGTTCAAGTTTTAAAAAGTTAGAGTCTTTCTTTCAGTTTGTGGGAATCCATTTCATTGCGAAAACTCAGTTCTACAAATACCAAACCGATTATCTATTTCCAGCCATTAGCGAAGCTTGGAGAATGGAAAAAATGTCTATTGATAGTACATTCGCGGGCAAACGGTTCAGGCTAGCCGGTGATGGACAGTGCGACAGCCCAAGATTTTCAGCCAAGTACTGCACATACCACTTTCAGGACATGGAAAGTAAGAAAATTGTGAGTTCGGTGGTCGTGCAGGTGTCACAAAGCACATCCTCAGTGGCCATGGAGAAAGTTGGCTTTGTAGCATCATTGCAAGAACTACAATCGCGGGGAATGGTGATCGACCTGATAGCCACGGACAGACACGTTTCAATTGCCAAGACAATGAGAGAAGAGTACAAAAATATAAATCACCAATTTGACGTTTGGCATCTTGCAAAAACAATCAATAAAAAAATGTCGGCTGCAGGTAAAAAAAAAGATATGCAAGGTATTTCACAGTGGTCCAAGTCAATCAGCAACCATCTTTGGTGGAGCTCAAAAACATGTGGAGGGTTGTTGGAAATTCTACTGGAAAAATGGCGGTCAGTAATGCTACACTGTAGCAACGTTCACCGCTGGACCACAAACCAACATTTCCACAATTGTGAACATGGCCATTTGTCCACAGAGGAGGCACGGAAGAAGAAGTGGTTGATTCCTTCATCACCCACTCACAAAGCCATTGAAAAGATTGTATTTGATAAAACTATAACAAGAGATTTGAGGGGACTCACGGAATTCTGCCACACAGGAGATTTGGAGGTGTTCCACAATATGTGCCTAAAGTACAGGCCAAAACGATTGCATTTTGGCATGGAGGGCATGATAAATCGGACTCTTCTAGTGGTCTTGGCACATAACCATAATGTTGGCCGTCAACAAAGTAGGACGACCGGAACTTTAGGGACGCTTCGCTACAATAAGGCCTTCACTAAAAGAAGTAAACAATGGGTGATCAAACCAGTGTTTGAGGATATGCAATATGAGTTTATTGAGAGACTTATTGTTGATGTCCTAGATAGGCACATACATGGAGTTGTGGACGAACCTGTGCAGGGGACAACTGCATTGCCACCCAACATTGCCTCTGTTCCATGTCCACCTAAAGCAGAGCTCATTGAGTAATACACATCACGGTTTAAATGATTGTAATTTGATTGTCTGTTCTCTCGAGTCTCCTCATGTTGCAGGCCCATTGAATATGTGTATCTATGTAATGTGTAAATAAAAGTGATTGCTCAGTGTACATGCAATGTGTCTCTCCACCCTTGCCCCTCCCTTCACCGTGCAGTAGTGCGAACCACCCGGGTGTCACCTGTGACTTTGCTCTGGAGTCTCCTCATGTCGCAGGCCCATTGAATATGTGTATCTATGTAATGTGTAAATAAAAGTGATTGCTCAGTGTACATGCAATGTGTCTCTCCACCCTTGCCCCTCCCCTCACCGTGCAGTAGTCCGAACCACCCGGGTGTCACCTGTGACTTTGCTCTCGAGTCTCCTCATGTCGCAGGCCCATTGAATATGTGTAGCTATGTATTGTGTAAATAAAAGTGATTGCTCAGTGTACATGCAATGTGTCTATCCAACCTTGTTCATTTGCGCATTAAATTAAACCAAACAGTAATATAAATCATTTTTCAAAAAATATAGAATGTCTCCGTATTTATGGTTCTCTGGGGCTGCAAAGCACGCAGACAAAATGCAAAGATGGAGTGTAAATTTCAAGTCCTGTGAGATGGCCTTACACTGAATGTAGCTAACTAGGAATGTGTGCTCGTTCAAAGTGAAGGTCAGCTGCTTTGATTTTTTGCTCGGGTGCCGGAATGGCCCATGACTCAGTATAAGGTTCTATTGTTATTTGACCTTGACAGGCCGGGACCATCCCGAAAGACTTCTTTTTGGGGGTGTGGTGCAATAACGTAAGAAACGATAATGAATAAAATTTCAGAAACGATAGCCATTTAATGTTCGTTCATTAGAAGAAATAACGTCGGCATAGAAGGAGTGGTATTTCGGGGCTGCCCTACGCACAGACACAATGGAAAATGCAAATATAATGTAAGTAACTCTTTAGATGAGTTTATACCGCAATTTAATTACTATACAGTAGCTTTAAAGACGGGTTAAGTTGTACTTGTTCGTTCTATGTGGCATATTGTTTTGTACCGCGCACTATCTTGAGGAGAACCATCTCCTTTTACGGAAGCACCTCAAAACCTTCCTCTTTGCTTCTGCTTTCTCTCTCCCTCTCCCCTGCTACAACTGGTCCACTGTCTGCGACCTCGGTCCTGGGCCCTTCCACTCTCCACCTGCACTGCCTCCCTGTCAACCCCTGCACTGGGGGACTGTCTCAGTATCCTACAGCCCCCCCTTCCCAGCACTTGTTCTGCACTTACCTTGCACTCGCCACCAGCTGGCCCTATGTATTTATTATTTTATGCTACTTACCTTGTACTCCACTTCCCCCCTCCCCTTCCCCTTGCACTTTTACCTTCCCCCTACCCCTGCACTTGCGCGATCTGAATGACACCTGGCCTAGTAGGATCGTTGTCTGTCTTCTCCTTGTTCCCCCCCCCTCCCTGCCTCGCCACGCCTTGAAACACTTGTGTATAGGCGCGTTGCAAATGCCATATTATATCATATCAGTGACGAAGTGGTCCAATGGCGCTCAGGCGGCTCTGAAAAAGGCGGAGGAGAGGGGGTGGGTTACTGGAAATGACGTATAATACCGAGTTGCACTGTCCTAGCTATGAAATAATTTCCCGACCCAATATATAAAATGAATAATTTTAATAAAGATCTGATGGTGAGACTAATTTCATTTTTTATGTTTTTAAAACAGGTACATCCTTCATTATTGTCTGTGTCACGAGTACCAGACACCAGCGGATGGCTTTTACAACCGCCAGTTGCTTCTCCGCGTGAACAACGTTACCACCCTGACCATTTTATGGGACGATCGCCAAGTACAAGTATGCCCTTACGCGATACTAATGGCTAGATGCAACATACATACCGTTGTGGTGGCCTAGTGCCTCGTTGTTGGAACAGCCATGCGATTATCAGTGCGACCGAAGAGCTTATTTTATCGTAAACCAACACTCTGTGTACTGCACACGAACATCGCTTGCCTCAAGACGAACTATTTTGGATCGAGAGCAAAGAAAAATGCAAATCGCTGAATATTCTCTAAACATTTGATGTCCAATAAATGTACTTTGCCAAATGTACAATCTTGCCGTTTGCTTTTAAACCACAGTTTCATATTCCGAATTGTGGCGCTGTATTGTGAGATGATCTGAGACCCTGTGTACAGCAAAGGAACATCGCGTGCCTCAAAACGAACTTTTTGGAACGTGAGAAAATAAAAATGAAAATCGCTGAATATTCTCAAAACATTTGATGTCAAATAAATGTACTTTACCAAATTTACAATCTTGCGGTTTGATTTAAAAGTACAGTTTCATATTCCCAATTGTGGCGCGCTGTGTTGTGAGCTGATCTGTGTTGATTTCCGGGTTCTGTGTGGAGTCGCGTAGAAGACGCCTGGGCGCGTTTGCCTACGCAGCACAGTCACGTCACGGATAGAGGCGGGGAATATGAATGTTTTGATAAAGTCTGTTTCAGGGGCGGGGGATTTGATTTAGTGCCGCAAAAGCAGGTGAGCCAGGTCGATGGGGGAAATGATAGGATTATCAGAAAATGGCGGCTGATTTCGAGTGCGTTAATGGACGAAAAGTCGGGTAAGTCCATAGGAAAGTTTTCTACGATCTACCGATTTATGCTTAAAAACACATGGCCGAACCGTAGGGACAATAAAAAAAAAGTCCCGGAACTATCCTTTAACAACAAGGTCCCTTAGCGCCATGGATTTTAACACCTGCTAAAAGCAGGTGTTAAATCCTCCATGGCGCTAAGGGACTTCGGAATCAGGCGGTAAGGGTCGGCGCTGTTTACGCTGCCGTAAACCCCTTACCGCCTGGGTCGGAATGAGGCCCTATGTGTTTTAAAAACAACTAAGGGTATTACCGTGTAAAATTACAAGGCCGCTCTGTTCCACACCATTTGTTCCTAAAATTTTTTTAAAAACGATTTATTTTAACATAAGTCTAAAATACAGCGAAAGCCCTGTTGCACAGCACTTCAGCAAACCGCATAAGCTATCTACAGATTTCTAAAGCAAGCGCTAAATTTCGCTCTCCCGTGCTTCTGAAAGAACGAACACTCATAGCTAAACATCATTTACATTACACGGCTGGCTGACTACACATACCACAACCAGTGCTCCAGTGCTTGTATAGTGCACGATTCAGATAACAAGAAAGTACAAAGTCCAGATGGCTCTCTAGCTCTTTACAAGTCTAATCAATCTCGTGGATAGCTTGTGCAGACACATCTTGTTTTCACAGTAGTCAACTTAAAGGCAAATATATTCAGAAAAGTGAAAGGCTGAAATTATACCAAGCTTTTTAAAAATACGATGCATTCTTTTTTTAGGATTACGATACAGCCCACCTCAAGCCGCACAAACTCTAAATTAGATCCTGGAAATAACCATATCTTCAACAAGATGCAAAACAGGAGCAGCATTAAACACACGGGCGCGCGCTAACACGCAGACACAAAAATAAACAAACCGGGATATTTCACCGGTGGTAATGTTTGTTGTAGAATGATGGGGATGTATATATTATGAAAATTAATGAATGAATTAATACATAATTATACATTTAAAATAAAATAAGTAATATCAGCCAAAAATAGAATGCTACATTTGTATTAATTCTTCTTAAAGATGGCATGTAACACGTAGTTCTTTTTCTGAAACCTGCGTCATGTTTACGTTTCTAATCATAACTTTTCTTAACAGGCAGCCCGCCACGTGTCTAACATGACGCTCTACAGGACCGTTATATATAGCCCACTTTTTTTTACCGGTTTAATCTTTACCCCAAACACACCATACCATCATCATGCATCCATAACAGCACTGTCACAAGCGACAAACCCGCTTTACATTGACATAACATGGAATTCTGCAAAGTTACAAAAGCGCGTATATCTCGAGCGAGAAATGTATACATATGACACAGTTTAAAAGCAGCTGTTTTCTTCCGTCGAGTGAACCGAAACTGTAGAAAAAATTGCAACTATGAATTATTTACAATTTCAAAATAGCTTGAATGCATTACATTACACACCTGTTTCACAATTGTGAGTCATATTTCACGCATCATTACGCGCCCTTCATATATCGGATGAATCCTGACGCTGCTCATGCTAGTATAAATACAAGTTGTAAGTGCTTTACACGGCGCCATTTGCGATTGCCTTGCATGATGAAACACTGGGAGCAAGATCTCTGCAACGAAGCCCTACAACAACAAAACCTGACCTTCAGAAATAACACATGACTATGATTCACATGCCAGGCTCACAAACTACCAGCCCTTCAGCCACATTAGAAAATGTGTGCTTTTTATTATTATTATTTATTTGTACGGGTTTTTTCTAAAAACAAGTATAAATATGAAGCTTTATTTTACAGTATTTAATACAAAGAAACACAACACATAGCCATACTCACCTGCATCTTTAACACACTGCATGCATGTGCTTTACACCACAGCCACTTGAGCATGCCTTGCATGAAACACTATGCGCAAGGTCACCTCAATGAAAGCCCTATGACAATAAAACCTGACCTTCAGAAATAACACATGAATAGGATTCACAAGCCAGGCTCACAAACTACCAGATTTTTGCCAAATTACAAAATGTGTGTTTTTTATTATTATTATTTATTAGTACAGATTATTTCTAAAAACCAAGTATAAGTATCAAGCTTTGTTTCACACTATTTATTACAAAGAAACACAGCACATAGCCATGCCAACCTGCATCTTTAACACAATACATGCACCATCTGTTACACGCTTTATTTTTTGAAGATCTATTTAAACCACATTATACATTATTTATTTATTTATACAGGTGTTTTAGGCTGCATTTGACACTGTTTATTACAAAAGAAACACAACACATAGCAATACTGACCAGAATCCTTAACACACTACATGCACCAAAAGTTACACGATTTTGGTGATCTGCTTTATAGCTATATAGTTCTACCCACAGTCCAAGCATGTGGTCACAACCTACATGCTAAGCCGGTCTTCAGGAACACTGTATACCTCTCTCCAGAGCTCCTGCTGTATATATCCCCTTCACTCGGCCCCCATAGGCTGGCCCTATCATCTCCACAGCACCCCTGGCGCATGATAACACATCTCTGGGTAAAAAGTGCCCTTCCTACCCTACACCGCTCCCTAACGGCACAGGTTGATGAATCCATCATCTTTCAGCACCCTGTAAATTCTATGCCCACTTCTGGGGTCTTGGGGACATACCTCAGGGGGTCAAACACACCATCTACATCCTTGACGCCTTATATTGACACCCCATAAACCAGTGCAAACAGTTCACAAACAGGACCTCACACATATTACTACTGTGTCCAAATAGTAATACCTTTTACCCACAACCTAGAGGGTGGCACCTCTGGGTGCATCACAACCAGGATACATGAACCAGTGCAGAACTTCAGAGTGACCCCCATGAGGTCACTTCTGGGATATGAGTTAGGGGGACTTCTAGTTAACTGCTGTGAATTCACATCCTGGGTAACACAGCAGATAAGGCCTCAGTACCAGTTTACACCCATTACCTCACTACCAGGCCAGGCCTTTAGCAGGAAGGGACTTCTGGCTGACCCTGCATGATGTCACTTCAGGAGCAAGACTTCCACTAGGGCGGGACATCCGAGTTAAAGGGGAGTTTCCCGTGTCACATTTATATGGTGATGGAAGGTATTATATATCACTACTCATGTACATTTAAAGGCTCAAAGAAATAAAGCTCTTTCTACCCAGACCTAACATATTTCTATGGTCCTAGGCCATCAGGGCAGTCAATGAGTTTGTCTAGAGCTGGCAAAAGAAATGTGATTGTCCTCAGCATGGGCACAGCAGTTCTGTCTTTTCTCTCTTCCCACCTCTGCCTCTTAATTCCTATGCATGCCGCTCATTACGCTAACCTCTCCTCCCATACCATCCTTCCCTGGTTCTCTCCACAGCTCTCTACAACAGTAAGAATATGTATTGTATTATTAGTATTGTTATTATTATTATTTTTGTACCATTCATAGTTATTTTGTCTAGAATATTTTCTGCCACCCTTTTGTTATCTTGTAGTACTTGCTGTACATAACAGTTGTTACCATAACCCAGTGCAAAGGTGCTCATTTTATGGACCCTAGAAGGAGGATATAGAGAACCAGCCCAACCGTGAAAGGAACATGTGTCTATGCATGTTGCAAACAAATCTCAGCATAGCTCTGAAATATACATATTGGGACCAATTGGCAAAACATTGAGATCTCTGTCAAGAAAAAAGGGGCACTTTGCAGAGATGACCAATATAAACAGAATGCGATGGTCATAATTCCGGTGCATTTTGGGAGGGCTGGACCAGCAAGGCCAATTGATTGCAGCCTGGTCCAAAGAATTCTGCACCTGATACTTCTGCTTTGATTGACTACCAGGATCCAAGAGAGTGATGGCCTGGGGGCTACTTACCGCAGCAGGCCCTAGCTCTACCATGCTGAGGATGCACATCGACACAATAGGCCTTGAGGTCTCAGTGCTGACTATCCTTCACTGCCGCTTCAGTAAATAAAGCAATCAATTATCAGACAACTATCATTGCTGCTATCCTATATTATTAAACAAGCTAAAAAACAAACAAGGGCATTGCTCAAAACCAACAAAGAAACAGGGCAACAAAAATGTATTTGGCATTCAGGTAAACCCCCTGAGATGAGCCTCAGCAGGGGTGTCAATTGCCACCCCAGGACACCATAGAGGCCAGGCACACAAAGAGAGATTTAAGGAGTGGTGATGTTTGCAAACAAGCATTGGCAAAGACAATAATTATGGTGTCCTAACTTGTTCATTGCATTGTACATTTAGTAGTGGCATTGTGGAGTGGATTTGTAAAGTGGAGGTGTGATGGCTGGGGTTGTTGAGGTGTAGGGATATAGACATGGTATGACATGTTGTTGTGGTAGATGGAGCTCAGAGGTGGAATGGCATGCAGTGGTGGGGGTGTAAAATGTGGGTGTGAAGTGTGGGTTGGAGTAGTAGTGGGGTGTGGAGTGGTGCTGTGGTGTGGCTTCATGTAGTAGTGTGGTGAAATTAAATACTGTGGTGAACTGGAATGGTGGGGTGGAGTGGTGGTGTTGTGTGTTGTGGTGTGTTGGGCTGATGTGGTGTAGTGGCATAAAGCGGTGGTTTGGAGGTGGTGTCAGTGTTGGGGGTAGTTTCGGGTGAAAGGACAGCCCCAGAGTGACAGAGACGGAGCAGCCATGCGAGGCCCCTATTGTGAGAGTGAAGCTGGCTATTGTGGAGTTCCATTGAAATATAAAAGCTAGTACAAAACAGTGATTTCCTACATAAGGCCTAGTGAATGGAAAGAAATGGACCTAGTCAACTCCACTAAAATGGACAGGTGCGCAAGTGAAAGGGAATTTACCTGAGAGCTTAAAACTGATGGATATGCCAATGAATAAGAAATAACATGTGGTTCTGCAGATGATGACTTAGTGTAAAATGGGAAAAGGCACCTTTTGACAGATTCAAAAACACAGCAGTACACATGGGAAAATATACATTGAAATGATAGGCATGTGAAAAATACCATGGAGGACATGTGCCTTACATTTAAAAAGTGAATCCAAGTGACATATTTCAGAGAAAGACACTTACTTTTCACAAATAAACTGACATTCAAATGGAAAGGTCCAGTTGTTGGATTTTCTATGTAACTGTGGCCTATGTGTGAATAATGCCTAAAGTGAACTTGTATCTGTCCAAACCGTATGTAAGGAAAGATTGTATGATAAACAAAATGCCCAGACATAATGTTAAATAGTACATGTAAGCACATCTTGTTGATTTAAAGCTGCATTTCATGAAGTATGGATGCAGCTGGTGTTTTCCCTACTGAACTGAAAGGTCTGTGCCTTTGAAAATGTGAACTCAAGGCCTGGGCTGGGACCCCCAGGAAAAGCAGGCCTAGTTCAGTTATAAATACAAAGAAATGACAGTGAATTAGATCCAAATTGTAGCAGTTGTAGATAACACAGCCAGCATACATTACCTATAATGTCAGGTCTCCCCATTAACTGTGCTTTAGTGGCCAACAGAAATGACCTTTTCAGGGCTGACTCGACCTCACGAAATGGGTTCAGAGCCACTAATGGATGATCAAACATTGTGTATGAAACAGACAAGCAGATGTTCGTGTCAGGTGACAATGGAGAAATGAAACTTAGGAATATGGGAGGGCTATGGAAACTGAGGGACACATGTGATGCCTTGCCATTAACATTGTACCATTTTTCCTGAATAAAAATAGAATCGTGAGTCCCAGTGAGCTCATCCCAGACTCATATTAAAGTGGATAAGAAGCCTGCTAGTTTCATGTAAATATGAATCCTGTGTGATGTATACAATTTGAATTATGAAGACAATTATGATTCTGGCCTTCTCATAATTCAGAGGGAATGGAAATTTGGTGTGGGGTCAGAGTTGTCACTATCTCGGTTCAGGAGTAAATTGATAAAAAATTGTAGCTCCTCCCAGGAAGGGTGTGCCGAGATATGATTAGTGTTTTCCAACTCACCATAAAATATATAACTCAAATATGCATATGTACCTGCAGTTATCTGAAAAAATAAGGTAGCTCCATGTTGTTAGATTTTTAGGAACACTAAAAGTTAAAACCGCTTGTCATTTTGGGATAATGAATCTTTCTCCACCCTCAGCCTCCATCATCCACACCTACCAACTGCTTGTCCAATCAACAGGCAGTGGACGTATTATAGGAGGCGGAGGGAGAGAGCTGGCCAATCCGTAGCATGGTAATTATGATAATAATGGAGTGTCACCAGCCCTATTAGAGATCAGTTTTCAATCTGAAAACAGCTTTCTTTAACTTTTTTTTAACCTTTTTTATTTTTTCGATAGAAGCATAGTCAATTACAACATATAATCATTATACTTTGTTAACACAATGCATAAAGCCAAATTTTCATTCAGGGTTAATGTCACCCGATGTTGTGTAAATTGCCTCCAATTTTTTAAACTATAAATTATTATTTTACTTTCAACAAATGTTCAAGAGTATAGCTTTTGACGATAAGAGTCCGCGTCATAACTTCGTAGTCTGCTGCTATACAACAGAAATTTTCAGTTTTATCGATTCATTCTTAATTTTATTTCCTCAACCCCACCCAATTCCTTTATCTCTAGGTTCCAGAGTCTTTTGACCTTTCCGTTAATCCGTCCCCATATGAGGATTACACTTCTTTTGTGTTCCTGGCTGTCAGGGGGTATAAACGTTTTGAGAATCTGAGGTTTGAAGAAATAGGCTTCCCTTTTTTTTTTGACAAAGATTCGTGAGGGGGAGTCAGTAGGCTAAGTCTCTGCAGTGATCATTTCTTTCATACATAGGTTCTTGAGTGTATCACTTAGACAGTTAACTCCCTCCCCCCCTTTACCTTTCGCCTTGTTCTTTTTTCTCGTCGTGCTGATTCTTTCTCACTTTCTTCGCTCTGGGTTGTTAGGTGATCAATATATTTCTGAGGTTGCGTGGTTCATAGAAATGGGCTCCCTGTCTCCGACCAAGTCTCTAAACGGGGACCATATGGATAAGTATCTCTGGTAAGTCTCTGTTCTTATGGCAGTTACCTTCTCCATTGCCATTACTCCCCATATTTTCACCCACAACCATGGTGTCGTTGGGCCCTCTAGCGTTTTCCACCTTTGTGCCAATGTCATTCGTGCCGCCGATAGTAAGTGTGTTATTAGAGTGGATATATGCCCTGATGCCGCATATATACCCTCTGCCTCCGCTCCCAGCAGGATCACTTTAGGTGATAGTGGTAATTCTCTGCCAGTAATGTCTTTGATGTGTTCCAGTATCTCCTTCCAATAGGTAATCGCCTTGGGGCATGTCCACCACATGTGGAACAGGTCTCCTCTCCCTCCACATTGTCTCCAACAGTTTGGGAGATATTCTGAGGTTATTTTGTGTAGTCTGTTGGGGGACATGTACCATCTGTAGTATAATTTATATGCAGCTTCTTTAATTGCTGTACATTTGTAGGATCTATGAGCTCTCGTCCATATCTGGTCCCACTCTCTTTCCGTTATCGGCTCTCCTACATTTTTTTCCCAATTCTCTTTATATCTTAGGTTGTCCGTTGGTTGTGTTCCATCGAGTAGCCTGTAAATTCTAGATATCACTCTCTGGTTTCCCCTCTTGCATTGTTAGTTCTAAGCCTGTTAGTGTTCTTGTACCCGCTCTTTTCACTGATGGGTGGGAAATCCAGTGTCGTATTTGCATGTATCTGAACCTTTCATTTTCCCCCAGATCGAATTTCTTTTTGCATTCTAAGAAAGGGATTGGGTCACCGTTTTGGTACATGTCCTGCAGTGTTAGGGTGCCTGCGCCTTTCCAACCTACCCAGAAATTCTTCTTCAAGCCTGGGGTGAAATCGATGTTATGTGCTACTTGGGATAATGGGCCCAACCCTCGTTTGATCTTTTTCATTTGCATGGCTCTGTTCCAGTTACTCAGGGCTGTTTTAGTAGCTCCTAGTAGTTTTCCTTCTGTTTCGCGGACCTTGGGGTTCAGTGCTAGGAGCGCTGTTATCGGGATCTCTGTGGATGCTTGTTCTATGGCTCTCCATCCTTTGGTGTCGGCTGGGTTAGCCCACTGTAGTATGGGGGCCAAGTGCGCTGCCATGATGTATCTGCCCAAGTCTGGAACTCCCAGGCCTCCCAGGAGCAGAGGACGGGTCAGTATATGTAACGCTCACCTGATTCTCGCAGAGGCGCCGGTCTTGACTGGGCGACTACCGTATCTTCAAAGGTGATGTGCAGCACCCGATTGGCTCTTTGGGCTGGACCTCTGTGCCCTGTATGCCTGACGTGCAGAGTAAGATGTCTGCAGATAGAAAATACGGGGTTAATGAACTGGGGTTATTGGGGTGTCCCTATCTCTTTCCTCTTCTCCTCTCCTGTAGTCCCCCACAGGTTAACGCTCTCACCTTAGGTAAGTGAATGCCGAGCTCTCCATCTGCCTCGGGGCAGGGTGCTGTAGCCAGTTTATTCACTGGATAGGTAGCGCAGGCCTCTTGACTTCAGAGGACTGCTGTCCGTCGTTTACTGCACGAACGGTAAGTTTCGAGTAACTCAAATGTCTTTAAAGTCTTTAATAATGATGTCTTTTGTTTTGCAGGGTTCCGGCGATGGCGGATGACGGGCTGAAGTGAGTTGAAGATGGAGCCTGTGTGATGAATAGAAGCGCCTGGAAGCACGTAAGTAAGCGCTTGTTGCCAGCTTCACAAAGCGCTCTAACTGTCTTTTTATTTTGCAGGTACAAGTTCGGAGCGGCTGCAGGGTGCCGGGATACCCACTGGGTTAGATGTGGAAAGGAGTAATGGCACGTGAGTATTAAAGTTCCCCAATGTCTTTAAACGCACCTTGTTTTGTCTTTCAGATGCGAGATGCAGCGCCGACGGCCTCCGGAGCGTGCGAAGAGTTGGTAAGCTTTTGTCTTTCAGATGCCAGAATGCAGTGTGAAGACCTCCGGAGCGCACGAAGAGTAGGTAAGCCTTTGCCTTTCAGATGCCGGAATGCTAACCTGTTCTTTCTTGTCTTTATAGGTGTTGCTGAAGACTGGATTCAGGATGGTAAGCCTTTTTCCTTAGGCCCAGGACCGGATGCAGAAGACACGATGAGCGTTCTGCTGCAGAGGGTGCAGAATAACGCAAAGCAAGATTCATCCACCGGGTGTGGTTTAAATAGCCTCCTGTAGTGCTTAGGTGTCTCCTTCCACAGCCACGCCTAAGTAAGAAAAGAGTTCCAGGTAAAAAAAGAGTTCCTGCCTTCCAGAAGAGTTCCAGTGTTCTGAATCTAGGGAGTGGCTCCAGCCCCACCCAACAGGAAAAGTAGTTCCAAACAGAAGAGGATCAGAGGCTCAACTGGCAGGCAAGTAAGCAGCATGGTCTGCTGCAGGTAAGTCCACCCAAGCATTATGAGCCCGGCGCTTCCATCGCTGGGACTGGGCATATTTATGAGCCTGGTGCCACTGGCGCCAGGACTGGGTCCAAAAGGTCCCAATTGGGACTGGTTGGCACTCGGAACCTGGGTTATGGATCTGCTTCCAAGGGAGTTGGGAAAACCCTGACCTTTTGGAAGCAGAGATCATGACAGTACCCCCCTCAAGGCCCCTCCCAAACCGGGCTTCTCCGGGGGTTTTGGCTTGTCAGGAAATGTTCGGTGAAATCTTTTGATTAGGCGAGGAGCGTGGACATATTCAGCAGGTTCCCAGGATCTCTCTTGGGGGCCGTAGCCTTTCCAGTCAATTAGGTAGAATAGTCTAGATTTGGAGATCTTGGAGTCCAGAATGCTTTTGACTTCAAACTCGAGTTCTCCATCAACTAGGATAAGTTTTGGAGATTTGGTTAGTCGGGTTTGAGGTTGCACGGGTTTTAATAGAGAGACGTGGAAGACCGGATGTATCTTCATGTGCGGGGGCAAGTCCAACTTGACCGCTACTGGGTTTACTATGGTAGTGATGGAATAGGGACCAAGGTATCTTGGGTTGAATGTGCGTGGCCCTTTTAGAGATAGATATCTGGTGGATAACCAGACTTGATCCCCTACTTGATAGTGAGGGGCTTCCTTCCGATGATGATCTGCTCCTTTCTTGTATTGTTCTTTAGCCCTTTGAAGGTGAGAAACAGCTTCCTTAAAGGCTTGGGTGATTGTAGAATGCAGGTAGTCTACTGCTGGTGTTTCAAGATCTTGGAGGGGATCCAACTCTGAGGTTCGAGGGTGACTGCCGTACAAAAGAAAAAACGGGGTTTTCCCAGTTCCCGAATGGACAGAGTTATTGTAGGCTTACTCGGCTATCCAAAGGATATCTTTCCAAGTTTTTTCAGTTTGTTGCAGCATGCGGCGTAAATACTGTTCCAGAGTTTGATTGGTCCTCTCGGTTTGTCCGTCGGTCTGAGGGTGGTGACTGGTCGATAGTCTCACATCAAGTTGAGCCGACCGACAGCAACTTCGCCAAAAATGAGAAATAAATTGACTACCTCGATCCGAAATTAGAACCGAAGGAAAACCGTGCAGTCGGACGATGTTTTCGAGAAATTCTCGGGCCAGAGTTGCTGCTGTTGGCAAGCCTTTGAGCGGAATGAAATGCGCCATCTTGGAGAATAAGTCCACGATTACTAGAATCGTATTGTATCCGGAGCATGGAGGTAGATCGGTGATGAAGTCCATAGAAAGCGTATGCCAAGGGCGAGGTGGGATGTCAATAGGGCGTAAGAGGCCTGCTGGTCTTTCCTTTTGACTCTTGTTTTGGGCGCATACTCCACAGGACATTATAAAGTCTCTGATATCTTTTTTCCAAGACGGCCACCAGAAGTAGCGCTTGATCTTTTCTGAGGTCTTGGCTATACCAGGATGACCTTCCATTAAAGAGTCGTGATAACAAGAGATTACTTTTTTCTGTAAATCTGTGCTGGGTAGGTATAATCGTTCTTGGAAATACAATAAGTTGTCCTTTACTGCAAAGTCCTTTCCCTGCAGATGCCAATTCTGTATGTCTGCTGGAGTTACAAGTTGCCTGGCTTTATCCTTAACTTCCTCTATGGATTCTGTGGTGATTACACCCAGAATTCTTTGTTCGGGAATGATTGGTACAGGTTTAGGGTTGATCAAGTGTTCTTCCACTCCCATCCGAGAAAGGGCATCGGCTTTACCGTTCTTGGTACCAGGTCGATAGGTAATTATGAAGTCAAACTCTGCAAAGAATAATGCCCAACGGAGTTGTCTAGAGGATTGGGCTTTTGCGGTTTTCAAATATTGCAGGTTTCGGTGATCCGTAATCACAGTAACGGTGTGTCGGGCCCCCAGCAGATAATGCCGCCAAGCCTTAAAGGCAGACTTGATAGCCAGAAGTTCCTTGTCAGTAATCGTGTAATTGACTTCAGGAGGCGAGAATTTGCGGGACCAAAATGCCACGGGATGCAACTGATTGGTTACCGGGTCCTTTTGTGATAGAACTGCCCCCATGGCAAGGCTTGAAGCATCAGTTTCCACGATATAGGGGAGTTCAGGGCGAGGGTGTTTTAAGATTGGTGCAGAGATAAATTTAGTCTTCAAATCCTGGAAAGCTTGTTCCGCCTCGGTAGACCATTCAAAACGTTTGTTTTTCTTTAACAAGGCAGTAATGGGCTGGACTATTCGAGAGAACTCGGGGATGAACCTGTGGTAAAAGTTAGCGAAGCCTAACATGCTTTGCACACCTTTTACGGAGGATGGTGATGGCCATTTGAGAACTGCATCGACCTTCTTTGAATCCATACGCACTCCACCAGGTGATAATATGAATCCCAAGAATTCAACTTCAGTCACGTTGAAAACACATTTTTCCAACTTAGCGAAAAGTTTGTGTTGACGCAATCTTTCGAGGACCATTTTCACGTGTTTCCGATGTTCAGATTCCGATGAAGAATAAACGAGAATGTCGTCGATGTAAACAACAACACACACATCTATGAGCTCTCTGAGGACATCGTTCATAAAATATTGAAAGGCGGCCGGGGCATTGCAAAGTCCGAAGGGCATGACCTGATATTCAAATAGCCCATACTTGGTGCGGAAGGCCGTCTTCCATTCATCGCCCTCTTTTACTCGTAACAAGTGGTAAGCTCCTCTAAGATCCAGCTTTGTATATATGCATGCTTTTCTGACTTGGTCCAGGAGTTCAGGGATCAAAGGTAACGGATATCTATTCTTAACGGTGATCTGGTTCAGGGAGCGATAATCGATACAAGTTCTAAGGTCTCCTTCCTTTTTTGGAACGAAGAACAAAGCTGAAGAGGCAGGGGACTTGGAGGGACGAATAAACCCATTTGCCAGGTATTGATCCAGGTATTGTCGAAGGTGAAGCTTCTCAGGCTCGGTGAGGGCATAAATTCTACTACAAGGAGGAGTAGATCTAGGTATCAGGTCTATCTGGCAGTCATAAGACCTATGAGGAGGTAGAGAGTTAGCCTGCTCCTTCCGGAAAACATCTTGGTATTCTAGGTATTCGGGAGGTAACTGGGGAGTCTCTGAAGAAATTACTGCCAGTGCAACACCAGGTGGAGGGTGACACGTAGAGACACATTCTGGAAACTGGACCGTTCTTGCTCGCCAATCGATCAGAGGATTGGGTTTCTCTAACCAAGGTATTCCTAGAATAATCTGGAACTGAGGGGCCTTGATCACATCGAACACGATCTTCTCATGGTGTCCATCTTGACTTACTAGCGTCACCTCTTGAGTGGTGTGCGTTACTGGCCCGGAGGCTATCTCCGTACCATCCACCGTAGTAATGACGTCCTTTACAGCCTTGGGACAAAGAGTTAGATTCATCCTCAAAACCATTTCATGATCCACATAATTGCCGATGGCACCGCTGTCGACGTAAGCTTCAATTGCATGTAATCGACCCGGATTATCAGGGCTAATGAGGACCATAGGTATCACGAAATGCGAGGTCACGGAACTGGTTTTCACGCTCGGCAAGAGGACCTCTATTCTTGTCGGGCGAGGTCGTTTCCCTGCTCAGAGTTTGTAACTGTGGTAACTGCAGCTCCTACTGCCTTCTTGGCAGGTTTCACCGGACAGTCTCGAAGAAAGTGCCCTGAGTTTCCGCAATATAGGCATAATTGCAACTGTTTTCTCCTTTCCCGCTCCCTTTGTGTTAGAGGACCTTTCAGACCCCCTATTTGCATGGGTTCCCCGGAGTCTACTCCTTTGGAAGGAGTTGGCGGTTTGGAAAATACTCGAGCATCAAACTTGGAACGATCGGCCTTCCTGTTCTGCAGTCTGTGATCTATTTGAACGACCAAGTCTATATAATCCGAACAGTCTTGTGGGGGATTCACTACTTGGGCTAAAACGTCTTTGAGCTCTCCACGTAGACCTCTATAAAACAGCGTAATCCTTTTGTCCTCAGGCCATTGAGTTTCCACTATTAGTCTATTGAAAGATGCAATATAAGCCAAAAGGTCTTGATTACCCTGTCGCAACGAAAGAAGCTCATTGTCCAAGGCCTGCCCCTGTGCATGTCTTGCGAACAGTTTTTCCATACTAAGCTGAAAGGCTTGAAAATCATGGAGAACCGGATCATCTTGATTAACTAGAGGGATCGACCAGTCTGCCGCATTGCCACTAAGGTACGAAAGTACAAAAGCTACTTTAGCTTGATCAGTTGGAAAGGCTGCTGGCCGGCATAAGAAGTGCAACCGGCACTGATTGATAAATACCGCAAACCTCTTTGGGTCACCAGAAAATCGTTCGGGCGGAGCCAGAGGTACATTCCCAGGTAGGTTGATCTGCACTGGATTCATAGAGGATGTTGAAGGAAGATTTGCCCCTGATGCGGGTAGCGGGGTCTGTCCGGCTTGTGACTGTAGCAATTGTCTAGCAAGATCATCTGTTCTCTCCTTGGAAATAATTAGTTCCCTTCTTAGAGCGTTCGTTTCCTGACGAGCTGCATGCACTTCTGCCCTTAGTTCCCCAAGTAACCGGGCTAGGTGGTCAGTATCCGAGGTTTCCATAGCGCCTGGGCGAGAGTTTTGCGGTAGGCTTTGCGTTCTGTAACGCTCACCTGATTCTCGCAGAGGCGCCGGTCTTGACTGGGCGACTACCGTATCTTCAAAGGTGATGTGCAGCACCCGATTGGCTCTTTGGGCTGGACCTCTGTGCCCTGTATGCCTGACGTGCAGAGTAAGATGTCTGCAGATAGAAAATACGGGGTTAATGAACTGGGGTTATTGGGGTGTCCCTATCTCTTTCCTCTTCTCCTCTCCTGTAGACCCCCACAGGTTAACGCTCTCACCTTAGGTAAGTGAATGCCGAGCTCTCCATCTGCCTCGGGGCATTGTGCTGTAGCCAGTTTCTTCACTGGATAGGTAGCGCAGGCCTCTTGACTTCAGAGGACTGCTGTCCGTCGTTTACTGCACGAACGGTAAGTTTCGAGTAACTCAAATGTCTTTAAAGTCTTTAATAATGATGTCTTTTGTTTTGCAGGGTTCCGGCGATGGCGGATGACGGGCTGAAGTGAGTTGAAGATGGAGCCCGTGTGATGAATAGAAGCGACTGGAAGCACGTAAGTAAGTGCTTGTTGCCAGCTTCACAAAGCGCTCTAACTGTCTTTTTATTTTGCAGGTACAAGTTCGGAGCGGCTGCAGGGTGCCGGGATACCCACTGGGTTAGATGTGGAAAGGAGTAATGGCACGTGAGTATTAAAGTTCCCCAATGTCTTTAAACGCACCTTGTTTTGTCTTTCAGATGCGAGATGCAGCGCCGACGGCCTCCGGAGCGTGCGAAGAGTTGGTAAGCTTTTGTCTTTCAGATGCCGGAATGCAGTGTGAAGACCTCCGGAGCGCACGAAGAGTAGGTAAGCCTTTGCCTTTCAGATGCCGGAATGCTAACCTGTTCTTTCTTGTCTTTATAGGTGTTGCTGAAGACTGGATTCAGGATGGTAAGCCTTTTTCCTTAGGCCCAGGACCGGATGCAGAAGACACGATGAGCGTTCTGCTGCAGAGAGTGCAGAATAACGCAAAGCAAGATTCATCCACCGGGTGTGGTTTAAATAGCCTCCTGTAGTGCTTAGGTGTCTCCTTCCACAGCCACGCCTAAGTAAGAAAAGAGTTCCTGGTAAAAAAAGAGTTCCTGCCTTCCAGAAGAGTTCCAGTGTTCTGAATCTAGGGAGTGGCTCCAGCCCCACCCAACAGGAAAAGTAGTTCCAAACAGAAGAGGATCAGAGGCTCAACTGGCAGGCAAGTAAGCAGCATGGTCTGCTGCAGGTAAGTCCACCCAAGCATTATGAGCCCGGCGCTTCCAGCGCTGGGACTGGGCATATTTATGAGCCTGGTGCCACTGGCACCAGGACTGGGTCCAAAAGGTCCCAATTGGGACTGGTTGGCACTCGGAACCTGGGTTATGGATCTGCTTCCAAGGGAGTTGGGAAAACCCTGACCTTTTGGAAGCAGAGATCATGACAGTACCCCCCCTCAAGGCCCCTCCCAAACCGGGCTTCTCCGGGGGTTTTGGCTTGTCAGGAAATGTTCGGTGAAATCTTTTGATTAGGCGAGGAGCGTGGACATATTCAGCAGGTTCCCAGGATCTCTCTTGGGGGCCGTAGCCTTTCCAGTCAATTAGGTAGAATAGTCTAGATTTGGAGATCTTGGAGTCCAGAATGCTTTTGACTTCAAACTCGAGTTCTCCATCAACTAGGATAGGTTTTGGAGATTTGGTTAGTCGGGTTTGAGGTTGCACGGGTTTTAATAGAGAGACGTGGAAGACCGGATGTATCTTCACGTGCGGGGGCAAGTCCAACTTGACCGCTACTGGGTTTACTATGGTAGTGATGGAATAGGGACCAAGGTATCTTGGGTTGAATGTGCGTGGCCCTTTTAGAGATAGATATCTGGTGGATAACCAGACTTGATCCCCTACTTGATAGTGAGGGGCTTCCTTCCGATGATGATCTGCTCCTTTCTTGTATTGTTCTTTAGCCCTTTGAAGGTGAGAAACAGCTTCCTTAAAGGCTTGGGTGATTGTAGAATGCAGGTAGTCTACTGCTGGTGTTTCAAGATCTTGGAGGGGATCCAACTCCGAGGTTCGAGGGTGACTGCCGTACAAAAGAAAAAACGGGGTTTTCCCAGTTCCCGAATGGACAGAGTTATTGTAGGCATACTCGGCTATCCAAAGGATATCTTTCCAAGTTTTTTCAGTTTGTTGCAGCATGCAGCGTAAATACTGTTCCAGAGTTTGATTGGTCCTCTCGGTTTGTCCGTCGGTCTGAGGGTGGTGACTGGTCGATAGTCTCACATCAATTTGAGCCGACCGACAGCAACTTCGCCAAAAATGAGAAATAAATTGACTACCTCGATCCGAAATTAGAACCGAAGGAAAACCGTGCAGTCGGACGATGTTTTCGAGAAATTCTCGGGCCAGAGTTGCTGCTGTTGGCAAGCCTTTGAGCGGAATGAAATGCGCCATCTTGGAGAATAAGTCCACGATTACTAGAATCGTATTATATCCGGAGCATGGAGGTAGATCGGTGATGAAGTCCATAGAAAGCGTATGCCAAGGGCGAGGTGGGATGTCAATAGGGCGTAAGAGGCCTGCTGGTCTTTCCTTTTGACTCTTGTTTTGGGCGCATACTCCACAGGACATTATAAAGTCTCTGATATCTTTTTTCCAAGACGGCCACCAGAAGTAGCGCTTGATCTTTTCTGAGGTCTTGGCTATACCAGGATGACCTTCCATTAAAGAGTCGTGATAACAAGAGATTACTTTTTTCTGTAAATCTGTGCTGGGTAGGTATAATCGTTCTTGGAAATACAATAAGTTGTCCTTTACTGCAAAGTCCTTTCCCTGCAGATGCCAATTCTGTATGTCTGCTGGAGTTACAAGTTGCCTGGCTTTATCCTTAACTTCCTCTATGGATTCTGTGGTGATTACACCCAGAATTCTTTGTTCGGGAATGATTGGTACAGGTTTAGGGTTGATCAAGTGTTCTTCCACTCCCATCCGAGAAAGGGCATCGGCTTTACCGTTCTTGGTACCAGGTCGATAGGTAATTATGAAGTCAAACTCGGCAAAGAATAATGCCCAACGGAGTTGTCTAGAGGATTGGGCTTTTGCGGTTTTCAAATATTGCAGGTTTCGGTGATCCGTAATCACAGTAACGGTGTGTCGGGCCCCCAGCAGATAATGCCGCAAAGCCTTAAAGGCAGACTTGATAGCCAGAAGTTCCTTGTCAGTAATCGTGTAATTGACTTCAGGAGGCGAGAATTTGCGGGACCAAAATGCCACGGGATGCAACTGATTGGTTACCGGGTCCTTTTGTGATAGAACTGCCCCCATGGCAAGGCTTGAAGCATCAGTTTCCACGATATAGGGGAGTTCGGGGCGAGGGTGTTTTAAGATTGGTGCAGAGATAAATTTAGTCTTCAAATCCTGGAAAGCTTGTTCCGCCTCGGTAGACCATTCAAAACGTTTGTTTTTCTTTAACAAGGCAGTGATGGGCTGGACTATTCGAGAGAACTCGGGGATAAACCTGCGGTAAAAGTTAGCGAAGCCTAACATGCTTTGCACACCTTTTACGGAGGATGGTGATGGCCATTTGAGAACTGCATCGACCTTCTTTGAATCCATACGCACTCCACCAGGTGATAATATGAATCCCAAGAATTCAACTTCAGTCACGTTGAAAACACATTTTTCCAACTTAGCGAAAAAAGTTTGTGTTGGCGCAATCTTTCGAGGACCATTTTCACGTGTTTCCGATGTTCAGATTCCGATGAAGAATAAACGAGAATGTCGTCGATGTAAACAACAACACACACATCTATGAGCTCTCTGAGGACATCGTTCATAAAATATTGAAAGGCGGCCGGGGCATTGCAAAGTCCGAAGGGCATGACCTGATATTCAAATAGCCCATACTTGGTGCGGAAGGCCGTCTTCCATTCATCGCCCTCTTTTACTCGTAACAAGTGGTAAGCTCCTCTAAGATCCAGCTTTGTATATATGCATGCTTTTCTGACTTGGTCCAGGAGTTCAGGGATCAAAGGTAACGGATATCTATTCTTAACGGTGATCTGGTTCAGGGAGCGATAATCGATACAAGTTCTAAGGTCTCCTTCGTTTTTTGGAACGAAGAACAAAGCTGAAGAGGCAGGGGACTTGGAGGGAAGAATAAACCCATTTGCCAGGTATTGATCCAGGTATTGTCGACGGTGAAGCTTCTCAGGCTCGGTGAGGGCATAAATTCTACTACAAGGAGGAGTAGATCCAGGTATCAGGTCTATCTGGCAGTCATAAGACCTATGAGGAGGTAGAGAGTTAGCCTGCTCCTTCCGGAAAACATCTTGGTATTCTAGGTATTCGGGAGGTAACTGGGGAGTCTCTGAAGAAATTACTGCCAGTGCAACACCAGGTGGAGGGTGACACGTAGAGACACATTCTGGAAACTGGACCGTTCTTGCTCGCCAATCGATCAGAGGATTGTGTTTCTCTAACCAAGGTATTCCTAGAATAATCTGGAACTGAGGGGCCTTGATCACATCGAACACGATCTTCTCATGGTGTCCATCTTGACTTACTAGCGTCACCTCTTGAGTGGTGTGCGTTACTGGCCCGGAGGCTATCTCCGTACCATCCACCGTAGTAATGACGTCCTTTACAGCCTTGGGACAAAGAGTTAGATTCATCCTCAAAACCATTTCATGATCCACATAATTGCCGATGGCACCGCTGTCGACGTAAGCTTCAATTGCATGTAATCGACCCGGATTATCAGGGCTAATGAGGACCATAGGTATCACGAAATGCGAGGTCACGGAACTGGTTTTCACGCTCGGCAAGAGGACCTCTATTCTTGTCGGGCGAGGTCGTTTCCCTGCTCAGAGTTTGTAACTGTGGTAACTGCAGCTCCTACTGCCTTCTTGGCAGGTTTCACCGGACAGTCTCGAAGAAAGTGCCCTGAGTTTCCGCAATATAGGCATAATTGCAACTGTTTTCTCCTTTCCCGTTCCCTTTGTGTTAGAGGACCTTTCAGACCCCCTATTTGCATGGGTTCCCCGGAGTCTACTCCTTTGGAAGGAGTTGGCGGTTTGGAAAATACTCGAGCATCAAACTTGGAACGATCGGCCTTCCTGTTCTGCAGTCTGTGATCTATTTGAACGACCAAGTCTATATAATCCGAACAGTCTTGTGGGGGATTCACTACTTGGGCTAAAACGTCTTTGAGCTCTCCACGTAGACCTCTATAAAACAGCGTAATCCTTTTGTCCTCAGGCCATTGAGTTTCCACTATTAGTCTATTGAAAGATGCAATATAAGCCAAAAGGTCTTGATTACCCTGTCGCAACGAAAGAAGCTCATTGTCCAAGGCCTGCCCCTGTGCATGTCTTGCGAACAGTTTTTCCATACTAAGCTGAAAGGCTTGAAAATCATGGAGAACCGGATCATCTTGATTAACTAGAGGGATCGACCAGTCTGCCGCATTGCCACTAAGGTACGAAAGTACAAAAGCTACTTTAGCTTGATCAGTTGGAAAGGCTGCTGGCCGGCATAAGAAGTGCAACCGGCGCTGATTGATAAATACCGCAAACCTCTTTGGGTCACCAGAAAATCGTTCGGGCGGAGCCAGAGGTACATTCCCAGGTAGGTTGATCTGCACTGGATTCATAGAGGATGTTGAAGGAAGATTTGCCCCTGATGCGGGTAGCGGGGTCTGTCCGGCTTGTGACTGTAGCAATTGTCTAGCAAGATCATCTGTTCTCTCCTTGGAAATAATTAGTTCCCTTCTTAGAGCGTTTGTTTCCTGACGAGCTGCATGCACTTCTGCCCTTAGTTCCCCAAGTAACCGGGCTAGGTGGTCAGTATCCGAGGTTTCCATAGCGCCTGGGCGAGAGTTTTGCGGTAGGCTTTGCGTTCTGTAACGCTCACCTGATTCTCGCAGAGGCGCCGGTCTTGACTGGGCGACTACCGTATCTTCAAAGGTGATGTGCAGCACCCGATTGGCTCTTTGGGCTGGACCTCTGTGCCCTGTATGCCTGACGTGCAGAGTAAGATGTCTGCAGATAGAAAATACGGGGTTAATGAACTGGGGTTATTGGGGTGTCCCTATCTCTTTCCTCTTCTCCTCTCCTGTAGACCCCCACAGGTTAACGCTCTCACCTTAGGTAAGTGAATGCCGAGCTCTCCATCTGCCTCGGGGCAGGGTGCTGTAGCCAGTTTCTTCACTGGATAGGTAGCGCAGGCCTCTTGACTTCAGAGGACTGCTGTCCGTCGTTTACTGCACGAACGGTAAGTTTCGAGTAACTCAAATGTCTTTAAAGTCTTTAATAATGATGTCTTTTGTTTTGCAGGGTTCCGGCGATGGCGGATGACGGGCTGAAGTGAGTTGAAGATGGAGCCCGTGTGATGAATAGACGCGCCTGGAAGCACGTAAGTAAGCGCTTGTTGCCAGCTTCACAAAGCGCTCTAACTGTCTTTTTATTTTGCAGGTACAAGTTCGGAGTGGCTGCAGGGTGCCGGGATACCCACTGGGTTAGATGTGGAAAGGAGTAATGGCACGTGAGTATTAAAGTTCCCCAATGTCTTTAAACGCACCTTGTTTTGTCTTTCAGATGCGAGATGCAGCGCCGACGGCCTCCGGAGCGTGCGAAGAGTTGGTAAGCTTTTGTCTTTCAGATGCCGGAATGCAGTGTGAAGACCTCCGGAGCGCACGAAGAGTAGGTAAGCCTTTGCCTTTCAGATGCCAGAATGCTAACCTGTTCTTTCTTGTCTTTATAGGTGTTGCTGAAGACTGGATTCAGGATGGCAAGCCTTTTTCCTTAGGCCCAGGACCGGATGCAGAAGACACGATGAGCGTTCTGCTGCAGAGGGTGCAGAATAACGCAAAGCAAGATTCATCCACCGGGTGTGGTTTAAATAGCCTCCTGTAGTGCTTAGGTGTCTCCTTCCACAGCCACGCCTAAGTAAGAAAAGAGTTCCTGGTAAAAAAAGAGTTCCTGCCTTCCAGAAGAGTTCCAGTGTTCTGAATCTAGGGAGTGGCTCCAGCCCCACCCAACAGGAAAAGTAGTTCCAAACAGAAGAGGATCAGAGGCTCAACTGGCAGGCAAGTAAGCAGCATGTTCTGCTGCAGGTAAGTCCACCCAAGCATTATGAGCCCGGCGCTTCCAGCGCTGGGACTGGGCATATTTATGAGCCTGGTGCCACTGGCGCCAGGACTGGGTCCAAAAGGTCCCAATTGGGACTGGTTGGCACTCGGAACCTGGGTTATGGATCTGCTTCCAAGGGAGTTGGGAAAACCCTGACCTTTTGGAAGCAGAGATCATGACAGTATACGTCTCTGTATTCTGGGCCTCTTTTTTGCCATATGAATCTAAATACTGCGTTTTGAAGTTCTTTGATCATCTGTGGCGGGATCTCCGCGGGTATTGAACTGGTCACATATATTAGGCGGGGGAGAAGGGTCATTTACCGCTGCTATTCTGGCAAACCACGACAGTTCCTGGTTATCCCATCTCAGCAGGTCCGCTTGTAGTTGTTTCCAAAGAGGGGGGACATTTGATTTATATAAGTCCTCAAATTTCTTTGCCAGGTGAACTCCCAGGTATTCTAGAGTGTTTTCCTCCCATCTCAGGGGGAATCTCTGCTTCATGCCGTTTATTGTATTTGCGTCCTCCATTATGTTTAATGCCTTTGGTTTATTGTAGTTGATTGTGAATCCGGATATGGTGGCAAATTCCTCCAGTGTTTCAACGGCTCTCGGTAGTGTGTTCTTAGTGTCTCCCATATAGAGCATCACATCGTCAGCATATAATGCTATTTTCTGCGGGGTCTCCTTGATTTGCACTCCTTTTGCAGGGTCTCCTCTGTACCACGCTGCTAGTGGCTCCATAGCCATTGCAAATATTAATGGGGATAGGGGGCAGCCCTGGCGTGTACCCCTCCGTATCTCCACTTGTTTTGAGTCGCGGGTGTTTACCCGGAATTATGTAGATGGGCGTTGAAAGTTTGCCAGGATCATCCTGCTGAATTGTGTCCCGCATCCGAATTTCTCCAGGATCATCCGAAGGTATTCCCAGTCCAAGCTGTCGAAAGCGCGTGAAGCGTCTAGGGCCGCTATTGCAAATTTCTGATTTGTACGTCTCCCCCATTCAATTACATTTATGGCTCTTCTAACGTTATCTTGGGTGTGGCGTCCCCTAACAAAACCTGCTTGATCTTCGTGGATGATATCTGGGAGGATCAGCGATAGTCTATTCGCTAGTATCTTTGTGTATAGCTTTGCATCTGTGTTTAGGAGTGCTATCGGGCGGTAACTTGAACATTCGGCGGGATCCTTGTTTGGTTTCAGCACAAGGATTGTTGATGATCTTGCCATATCTGGGTAGATCGATCCAGTCTCTCTGATTGTGTTGAAAAGTCGGGTGAGGGGGCCTAGTAGTTGTGTTCGGAATGCTTTGTAGTACGCATTTCCGAAGCCATCTGGGCCTGGGGTCTTGTTCCTTGGTAATGAAGAGATAGCTTTGTTGATTTCTTGAGCTGTGAATGGCCTCCCCAGGATTTCTGTGTCCTTGTCCGAGATTTGGGGTAGATGGGTGGCCAGTAGATAAGATTTTTGGTCTGGAGCATTTAGGTTTGCTCCCTGTAGTAGTTCTTCATGGAACCGGACCATTATTTCCAGTTTCTCTTCCTCTTTTGTGATCATGTCCCCTTTTTAATTTCTTAGGGTGGCCATATAGTTACGGGATTTCTGTTTGTTTAATTTGGCCGCCAGGAATTTATTTGCCTTGCCTCCGTGGACGTAGTAGGATTGCTTAGTGTTAAGCAACGTCTGTGCTACCGCATCCGCAGTGTGACCTTCTATTTGGGCACAAACCTTCTTTAATTCTCGCCAGGATTTCTGCGTTTGTCGGGACTTGTGGTTTTTCTCTGCCTCTTTTAGGGCTAGTTCCATCCTCCGGGTTAGTGTCACCCGTTCCGTACAGTATATCGCTGCCTGGGCCATGAATTCGCCTCGCATTACAGCTTTCCCCGCATCCCAGACTGTTTTCCAGTCAACCTCGCCGTTGTCGTTCTCTTCAAAATAGTTGTTTATAGTTTCCTCCATGTGTGCCCTAAGCGCTAGGTCATGCAGGATCAGGTTGTTGAGTCTCCACGGTGGGCGTTGTTTGTTTTCCCCTCCGTCTATTTCCAGGCTAACCACTACTGGGGCATGGTCCGAAATGTATTGTGTTCCTATTTCCACCTTAGTCACTTGGGGGATTAGAGTTGCTGAGACCAGGATCATGTCTATTCTGGAGTATCCTCTGTGTACTGCAGAATAGTGAATGTATTCTCTCGTGTCTCTTTGGAAGAAGCGCCAGGTCTCCATTACTTCTAGCTCTCTGAGGAACTTTCCCAACGCCTGTCTGTTTCTCTGGTCGGCTACTGTAGGGGGCAGGGTTTTATCGAGGCTAGGGTCCATTATGTAGTTGAAGTCCCCTCCTATGATCGTTTGGCCTTCGCACCAACTCCCTATTTTCAGTAAGAGATCTGTGATGTATCTGTCTTGTTTGTCGTTAGGGGTGTATATCGCCAGGATCGTGTAAGTCTTCCCTTTGATAGTTTCCTTGATTCCCAGGTATCTCCCTTCAGTATCACTAATTATCTGTTTTTTTCGGAAATTCAGTCCCTTGGCCAACAGTATTGCGACCCCATTTGTTTTCGAGCCGCTGGAGGCGAAGTATTGTTGTGGGAATGCCTTGTTACGCATTCTTTTTTCATCCGTTTTCAAGAGGTGGGTCTCTTGCAGGATAGCTACCTTTGCAGGCAACTTCTTGAGCCTGTTGAGAATCGCTTGTCGTTTCCCGGGGGAGTTCAGCCCTTGTACATTTAGGGAGACGATCAGTGTCTCTGCCATTTATGTACGGGATATGTTTGTTGCTTCTGTCTCTTAGTGTGTTTTGTTTTGGGTTAGTTTGAAGTGGCCCACCAGCCGTGGTCAGGTGCTTCCTCCGTGTCTCCTCCAGTCGCTTCTTTATTTAGTGTCTTCTTCAGGGTGTTTCGTTCGTGATATTTGAAGGGGCCTGCCAGTTTCTTTTCTCTGTTATGTCTTCTTTTCCTTTCTGATGACCATTCCCATTGGTTGTTTTGGCTGCTGGGTGTGCTATTTTGTGGGTTAGTTCCGGTTTGGCTTTGTTCTTCCTCAATTTGTAGTAACGCCAGGCCTTCCTCGCATGTACTGATCCTTCTTTGTTTCCCTTTCCAGGGGAAGATTAGTCCAAAGGAGAATGTCCATCTGTATGCGATTTGTTCAGATTGTAGTGCTTTTGTGATGTAGGGTAATCGACGCTAGGTCTTGGTACAGTTGGTTTTCGCCCCCTCCATTGATTGTTAGTTCTTTGTGGGTACGTGCGGCTCTCAAGATGTCCTCTTTCAGGCTATAAGAGGTCATTGCGATAAGAACATCTCTAGGTCTCACTCCTGGCGTCAAAAGGGTCATTCCTTTTTGGGCCCACTCGGATTCTGTCAAATTCGAATCTCTCTGGGGGGCGTCGTTCAGGATGCTGCTGAATCAGTGTTGCATGGTGTCCCATAGGTCTTTATCCTGGATCGTTTCTGGGAGGCCCTTGACCCGGATATTGGATCTTCGTGAGCGATTTTCCAAATCTTCGGTTTGGATCTCTAGGTTATTTGTAGCTCTGGCAACTTGGTCTAGCAGGCTATTGTATTGCTTTGCTTCCTCTGTCATATGTGAGAGTCCATTTACGAGTGTGTTCACTCTGCCTCCAAGTTCGTCTATCTCTTGTCGTACCTCTTTCAGGGACGTCTTCAGCTCTTCTTTCATTTTTTCTAGTTGGTTCTGGAGCGTGTTTGTTATCCTGGATTCCATGCCCCTAAGGCAGTCAAGTAGTTCTTCTTTATTTATAGCCATGTCAGAATTGTTAGGCGTCGTTGATTCTCCCTAATCCGGAGGTTCTTGAGGGGCACTTTGTTGTGTTGTGTTCCAGCAGCTTTCTAGCAAGTGAGTTTGGTTTTTCGCTAGTGTTTTGGTTCTTGCGTGAGGAGTTTTCCCTTTAATCCCGGGCATCAGGTTCACTTCTCGTTGAGACTCCGTGTGGGTCTCCTGACACTTGTTTTCGTGGGTCTCTGCTAGGGGATGGCTCAGTCCGAGTTGCGTATGATTCGCCTTCACATGGGTCGGACCCCTGCCATGGGCCGAGGAAAATGTTGATTGCTTTTGGGAGGCAGGCCCTCGTTTAGTTGCAGCTTATTTGCAAGGGTAAGTTGTCTTGTGGCCTTCTAGCACCCCAAAGCAAACAGTGGTGGTGGAGCAGCTATGATCCCCTCTCTCGTTGGGACCTCTTGTGGTCCAAGCACAAATGTCCCCAGTCTTCAGGGTTAATCACAGGTTTATCTGGAGATGTGTGATCCTGTAAGACAGGGACGGTTTATTTTCGGGCCAGGGGTGTTGGAGGTGCAGCAGTTGGTGGTGCTGTGGCCCAGAATTGCTCCTGTAATCCGCGTGTTCCACCCACATGCAGGCTTGAATTATAGCTGAGTGCAGGCCCAAGTATGTAAAGTTAGAGGCCCCTCGTGATATCAGGTGCTGTTGGGCTGTTCCTCCAGTATTCCTCATCCAACGTCAATTTTCATTTTTCAAGTTGTCGACAGTTTTCTGGCCCTCTCCTGGATGGACTGTATCCTCCCATGTATTATGAGAATGTGAGAGACACTGTTGCTATTCGTGCTGGCTTTCTCCCTGTGGCGCTGGTTCCTACCTTTATAATGTTGGTGGGCCGCGTTCCGCTCCCCAGTGCAGCCGCAGCTCGCGTGCACCCTCTGCGACGTTCTTCCACCTCGTTTGCGGGGCTGTGGGTGAATGTCTCTTACACGGAACCCCGCTGCACTGTGGGAGACAGAGGGGGGTGTGCGGGGTTCCCCGGGTGCGCTCCCGCGCCAGCCCGAGGTGGCAGTAGGGCCCGGCTGGAGGACCACAGTGCTGTTAAGTGCTGCTGATTGGTGTGGGCACAAGCCCCTTGCTGTTCGGATCCCAAAAGGGTGGGGGGGCACAGGGGGCCGAACGCTCCTCCGCGCTGGCCCGGATCCCAAACAAGGGGCCTCACCTGGGTTGGAGGCAAATCCGAGGGGCCGTTGCCTCCTGGACCTCTCCCGTTGTCTTTTGCCTGGAAGGGCCCGGGCGCGCTCCCGCGACGGCCCGGACCGGTGTCACAGAGTCTCCACAGGGGCAGAGAGCGCGAAGGACAGGCGCCGCTCACGCCAGCTGGAGGGCTGCACGGGATCCCCGCTCAGCGCATCCGAAGCAGTGTGTGGTCGGCGGGGGCCCCCAATCAGCCCGCGCCACAAGAGCGGCCCCAGCAGGATGCCGGACTCCTCCCTCCGCAAGCCGGCGAAAAGCCTCGGAACGGGCCTCTCCGTCAATGCAGGCGGGCCGCCCAGGGGGGTAGGGGAGGCCTCACAGTACGGCGTATCTCAGGCCCGGAGGGGGCTAGGGTCTTCACCAAAAGACCAGTATGTGCCCCACAGGTTCGGGCACCCGAATCTTGCGGTCAGCTGGGGTCTGGAGGACAATCTCGGGGTGACTCCACTGTTTTCCCGGGACTACGCAGGGAGCTGTAGAATCAGGCTGCCATCGTGCCTGCGCACCCTGGTGGCGACCTCAGCTTTCTTTGACTTTTTGACTCTTGGCACCTTTCTTTGGACTTTTGATGTTTCCCTTGACTTTCCCACTCTATTATTGGAGGTAGTCTACTTCTGGACTCTTGCAACAAATAGAAGAGAGACAGGTAGCAACCAAAGCTTTAAACATTGAATGAGAGACATAGACTAGGAAATGTATAAGCTAGCTGGGCCTGCCATTTGAGGAGCCAGAGGAAGTGTGGGTGCTGGGGATTACCCTCAACTGAAGCCTTTGACCAGTTCTGTGCTGTCCGCAGAGGAGCCCTGCTGTTTCCCTGGATGCCCCATAACCAAGGCCTCCCATGTAAGTAGATTAATCCAAATGCCAACTAAAGTGCGGGGGGAATCTGCCAGCCTTAATATCCATCTAGCATAGCAGGTAGGGGGGTGGAACTGCAGAGACCCTGGGCACATTTTATAACTCAAATGAATTCCACTATAGAAAATCACCCTATCAATTTACATAAAATCACCCTATCCATTTAAATTTAATTGTGTTGGGAACTGCCTGCCTTAATCCTTTCCATTAAATTGTGGGAGGGGGACGCCGTGTAGAACCTTAGCACATTGAATTGATGTTAAATCAATTAATTCCCATACAGAAAATCACGGGATGAGGGATGTTAGAGTTCCAAACTAACAAAGTTCATACCCAGTGTGTTAGAGCCGGTATAGACAATAGAGTACTTGGGTGACTCTACTTTTCTGAAACCCCTGTCTTCAGTACAAAAGGGGGGTGTTCAAAATAAGTAGCCCTAAAATGCTGGCATTCAAGTGAATGTAGAGTGTAGAATGTAGAAAACAAAATATCCCATTTATTTACTTGCATCCCAAAACAATTTCCCAAAAGCCCTGCATTTTATGGAAATAAAAAGCCCAAAATTATCTTCCGATTTAATTCCTTTCCTAAACCTTTCCTTTCAAATAAAAAGACCAAAACAGTGTTTTCATTGTGTCTATTTTTCAAACCCCGCCTTTCAAATAAAAATCCCAAAACAATGTTTTCCTTGTCTATGTTTCAAGCACTCCCTTCTTAATAAAAAGCCAAAACGATTTTTGCTACTGCATTCGCAGTCCCTGTACCTTGCCTTCCCTTCAAATTAAGGGCTCATATATAACTGATGACTGGGGGTGGGTGTTGCTGCGGGAGTAGAGCATTGTGATAACCCAAGCAATACCTGGGGGTTGTTTCAAATGTAATAATTGTTAATGTGCAAGAAATCCTCTGTGTGTTTTGATGTAAAGTCTTTAAATTCAACCTGTGTGTTGTAGTATCTGTAGGTACATTAAAATACAAGTCAGTCAATTGGTGCAAGTAATTTAACATTGTGATATTGTGTTGTGCCACGGCGTTGGTGGCTGATGTTTCGGTTGTTTTATGGTTCTTTGTCAAACGTTAAATAAATATATATCCATACTATGCACCGGCCTGGTTCCTAGCTCATTGGTGGTACAGAGGGTATTTGCTGGAGTGGTGCGAGATAGGTTGGAGGCCTCACTAAACTTGAATCTGTACCAGCGCTTTGGGTGCGCGCCACCTTGCATGGGGGGTGCTCCCAGAGCTAAGAAAGACCACCTAATAAATCGTGCATTGGTGTTGGGTCATTGAGTGGAATGGCCGAATGGACAGGTGCACAGGTGAATGGTGTGTAGTGGTGAGGGTGTGGAGTGGGGTCATTGAGTGGTGTGGTGGCATGGAGTGGTAATGTTGGATGGTGGTGTATTGTGAAGTTGCATGGTGGCATTGAGTGGTGTGGTGGCATTGAGTGGTGGTGTGGAGTGGTGGTGCAGAGGTGTGCTGTGGGATGGTTGTGTGAAATGGATGGGTGGTGGATGGGGTTGTGGAGGTATAGGGATGTGTTGGTATAGGGGTGTGAAGGTGAAATGGGGTGGTGGTGTGGAGTAGTTGGGTGGGTTAGAATGTGGAGTGGTGCTGTGGAGTTGTAGAGTGGAGTAGTGATGTAAAGTGGTGGTGGTAAAAAGTGGTACTGTGGAGTGGTTGTGTGGAATGTTTGGAACGTTGGTTGTGTAAAGGTGTGGTGTAGAGAGGAGATATAGTGACAAAGGAATGTGGAGGTGTTGTGTGGTCATGTACAGTTGGTATGGTGTTGTTGAGTGGTATAGTGGTGTGACATTTTCGGGGTGTTGGTGAGTTGGTTTAGAGTGGTAATGTTGGTTGGTATTGTGATTGAGTGGTGGTTTGGAATTGTGGTGTGGAGGTGTGGGGTGGTGCTGAACTTCCCAGGGCAGACTATCCCTACCTTGTGCCCTGACTCGGCACCCATCTGTCCCCAGGCACGATATCCCTACTGAAGACTGGAGAGAGAGATTTGAGTGCGCAAAACAATCACAATTGCCTTTAGAAAGTGGCCCAAAACAGGGGTGAAAACATAACAGTGGTGTGAGGGTCATGATCACAACCAGGTAAGATTTAAAAGAAGGACTATGTAAAACACAAGGGACTGTTGTGGGTGTTCCTACTGTGGGTTGCCCAATACTATGATCGCACTCTGGAACTCACAGTTTCTTTGTTAGGGTGGGTTAGGATGGGTACATATCTTTTACTGGACTTACAATTGTAAGTTGGTGCACTCTGTCGTGCTAAAAACATACATATTAAGCCATTCTGGGCTATCTATCTGTCTGCCACTGTCCGGATGAAATTCTATAGACTTTAATGTGCTTTCTCCGTCAGGCAGGTGCAAGTCTGTTTCTTAAAAGACTGGAGAGTGTACATTATATTCTCCAGTAAGTTCCTCTTTTGCATCTGAGCATTGAAGAATCTTGTAGGGCCCTTGATGTTTGTTTTTCAGGGTCCTAGTAAGGCACTGGTAACCCTGGCAGTACCACTTAGAGCATACTGTTGTAATCAGATGTAGAGCCTGACCCCAAGATGGCTGCCTAAGGACACCCCCAGGCGGCCATGTCGCAGAGCACGTGTCCTCCGGGCGGTGGCGCCATGACAACTATAAACAAAGAGGTCTGGCGAGCCACGGCGTAGAAAACCCATCGCGCGCGGCCCACCAGACCTCTTCTCGGACTAAGCAGCAGGTAAGCCCCTGCTTCACAGAGCTATCATGATACGCTCCCAGACTCATCTCTGAATAGCAGGCACACACGCTACGTGCCCAGCCTCGGGAGAGATGCTAATAAAAGAGAGACGGGACCGAGCGATGGCTCGGCTCTTGTGGGATACTTGCCATGGGAAATGGTACGCCTCCGTGCGGCCACTCGCACAGCAAAGTTTGTGCAATTTTTGGTTAACCAACTAGTTTAAAATGAGTGAACACGATGCCAGTATACATTGTGTCTTGACTTACATATGCGAATGTATGCACTCTAACCCGTTATTCATAACTGTTTTGGCCCCTAGGTCTCAGACTGCCTCACCCTTCCGTGCATAGAACTACTAACTACATGGAAAGGGTAAGACTCCCCTTCCATTATTTGAACTGTAAAATGTGCAGTGTGTTTAAGTTGCACTATATATAAGACCAGTAAGGTGGATATGAATATTAATTATCAAGTAATCTGCCCCCTTCTTTTTCTCCCCATCCCTCCTGTCACCCCTACAGGGAGAGGACTTTGAATAATGCAGACGACGCTGCCACTGTAAACTAGGAGGCACCCATTTTGATGCCCCCTTAAGTCCTGAGGAATGTGGTCTACCCACTGAATACCACAGAAACCAGTGCTCAAGAAACAAGCACAGGCAGGGTCTTCCTTACTAGGACCCTGAAAAACAAACATCAAGGGCCTTACAAGATTCTTCAATACTCAGATGCAAAAGAGGAATTTACTGGAGAATATAATGTACACTCTCCAGTCTTTTAAGGAACAGACTTGCACCTGCCTGACGGAGAAAGCTCATTAAAGTCTATAGAATTTCATCCGGACAGTGGCAGACACATAGATAGCCCAGAATGGCTTAATATGTGTGTTTTTAGCACAACAGAGTTATTGTAAGTCCAGTAAAAGATATGTACCCATCCTAACCCACCCTAACAAAGAAACTGTGAGTTCCATAGTGCGATCCAGATTTAAAAGAAAACATATTTTCTTGGGACAGCAGTGGGCAGAGCACTCTCTGAAAGTGGGGACGTACAGTTAAGGGCAGGAAATGGGGGGGATGACGTGGATTGAGGAGAAAAAATCACGGGAAGCGCTGCTGTGGTAGGAACAGAGCAGCTGGAGAATGAACTTCCCGCAGAAGAATATCCTTTGTTCCTTCTCAGCTGCAGATGAGCAGGAACAAAGGAAGGATCAGTTTGCAACGAACAGAATGAAAGCACGTGATCTGAAAGTCAACTCAGAATTGTTCCAATTAATGCGAAACCCCAGCAAATTGCTTTAGAGGGTGCAAGGTCATTTAAAATAATACATCTTTTTCCCTTTCATGCCACCAACATTACCGGTTGTCATGCCAACCAGACATTCCGGTTTCCACCACCCCTTCTCCCTCTTCTGTGTCGCAAAGGTTTTGCCACACACCGGCACGCTTTGCCAAAACGTGCTAAAATAAAAAAAGGACAAGTCCCCAATGCTAAGCCCTAATGCAAGGTCATTCTGACATATTTTTGACAAAGATACAAAGCTGCAATAGCTCAGACCTCACTGACATCAATGTGCAAATGAGTGAAGAGGACTCATACTAACATCATTCCAGTTCAACCCCTGACATCAGGCTCTATATATAAGTTCCCTCATTTTTCTATTGGTATCCATTTACCACGTCATCACCTCCATTGATGTGAGGCGGTAGGGTGTACATGAACGAGTTTGCACACTTTTTCAAATAGGTTTTCATAGTGTATCAGTGGATTTTCACATAAGCATAGTGTTTTCCTTTCCTGGCATCTAACGTTTGTAGTGGGAAGAAAAATTACAGGTGCATGTTTCCATCCACTGCACACTGTCTAATCATTTTGCACATATGCATTGTCTATTGTGCTCTACAGCACCTGAGGGGTGAATGAGAAAAACAAATATGCACAAAGTATTTCATGCTGGTTCTTAAAGCAACCAAGAGCTTGGGAGATGAAGTGGCCGGCTGCCTCAAATATAAACTATGCAACCCGGAAACTGTGGCTCAAATCCCAGCTTCTCCCCTGAATACATTGTGTGATCCTGCGTAAACCACTTTACCATACTGTGCCTTATTTTTCTTAACTGACAACATCGGGGTCACCTAGTAATGATTCTGTTCACTGTCAGGAAAAAGTCCTTCGCAACCATCAGCTTACACATATATTGCTATGCCATATTGCACACATGAGCCATTAGCATTATACGAGGCACTTATCAAATGTGTTATGCCGACCATAGCACAAATATTGATCACTTCTACAGTGCACATTGCAAGCCGAATTGCCCTTTAACGTAGCAATGACACCTGTAAGCCATATGTTCTTCTCCGAGAATGGTATCAAATTACATATTACATGTCCTGCGTGCACGTATCATTTACAAGTAATCTACAATGTAGTGTACGTGCCTCCTCAGTACTCTTTATGCCCCCCCCAAAGACTGATGTCTAAGGCCATCTCTTACTTTTGGCCATACCATGCCTTGCTCTTGTCAGGACCTTCACTGCCAACTATTTATACATATATTCCTTTTTATTTCATGTTTAGACTGAAAATATATAGGGTTAAATACTGACGGAAACCACAGAAAAAGAAGTAACATGCAATCGAGGGCCTTACTCATTAGACAGTGCACGCTATAAAAAATAACAAGTATGTGAGAAGGCAAGAAGGTTTGCCTTCTCACATACTTGCTCCGACGCCATTTCCTGATCTTTCTTTTTATGTAGGCTATTTCAGTGCAGGGGATATATACAGAAGAGAGATAACCCAATGCCATTGGTTACTGGCGAGAATGTATTCAGGTGTGCTTCTTGAGCACAAGAAATGGGTTGCTTTCCTATACAATGTTAAAGCTACTCCTACATATCAAATATAACAGTCAAGAAGTCTCTGTGTTGGCTGTATTTAAAGCTTTAAAAGACAATAGAAAACCCCATATTAAGTGCCTAATTTCTGGAATGTTTAGAGCGCAGCAAAGTGGCTTTGCACTGCCAATAAACACGTTGCACTGGGCCTGATTCACAGAGCAGTGCAAAGTGTATTTTTGCGGAGCAAACTTATTTTGCACTCTAAAAGTACTCTTTGCACTGTGCTAAATGGGCCTAATTCACAAAAAAGCACTAGGTAGTGCAGATTTAGTGCTTTTTTGTGAATTAGACCCATTTAGTAACGTGCTAAGAGTACTTTTGCAATGCAAAAGTGTAGTTTTCAAGTTAGTTCTACAAAAACAGGGACTTATTTTATCATGAAACTCAAAAAATTCTCATGTATTTGTATCCTGCTCTATGATACCAACTGGAAAATAAGGTGTCAAGTGCAGAAATTGGTGATTGGCTCAGATCCTAGCTTCACCTCACAACCAATGTGTGTGATGCTGGGCAGTTCATTTACTCTTGTGGTGCCTAACCTGTCCAAATTGCCATTCTCTAAACATTTTCGGTTTTCAATCATTAAATGTTATTTAGGTCTTAGGGTATTCTCTTAAAAAAGTTCCACTTTTGGTTTAACTAGCTATAGTGCTGCTTCATGTGTAATAAGAGTGGCCTTGATATGTTGCACACCACAAAGTAATGTGTTTCTTCTCTGAATAATATCAGTACAACTCTTCTAATCCTGGTCTGTGTTAGCATACATGCACCTTTCTGGTAGCTTCTAATTTATAACCACCATCTCTTCGATTGAAATGGTACGTGTACCTTTCCCATTCCTTCTAATATGTCGGCATGTTTGATGACTTTTACATTCTGCTAATATGAGTCCTCTGTCTATGCTAGTTTATGTGCACCTTTCTCATACAACAACTGATCTGTGTCCTGCACCTAAATCTACACCCTCCTTGTGGCTGCTATTCTTAGTTTTGCCTATTAGGTGGTAATGAAGTGCCACATATAAGCCAAAATGATTTCATTTGAGAACAGCAAAAAGTGAGATGGCATGCGAGGATGAAACATAGCCTGTGTTTGTTTTTTTACCCATCCTGTGACTACCCTTTACCATGCTAATACCTATGGCCATTCCCACCCACCACGTGCCCTCCCTGCCCAAAACCCACCCTCCTAAAATCTCTTGGAGCTCGCTTTACAAGCTGTAACATCAAACTTTAGCTTGCCAGTGTTCTTTCAAAGCAGTCTTCTGAGAGTTAATGGCTTAATTTCAGATGTAAATGTGTTTCGGGTGCAATACAAATGACTTTACCGAGTGCACTTTCAGCACCAGGGGACCACTCCGGTGGTGATAGTGCGCAGTACAAATATCCTTCAACATTAACATTAACAGTTGATTGATAGGCAGTATGCATGTCCTTGCACCAAAGAACTGTTTAAAACAAGCATTGGCAAAGGCAACAGTTTGGGCTTGTGTATAGTTATTAGATAGGCATTTTACAGTAATATCTATTGTATGCCCAGAGACTCACATTATTTTCCAGTTGTTGCCATCTTATGGTCAGGTGGCACCATTAAGGCAATGTGTGGCAAATGCCAATCTGCGCTTACACAAAAGCCAAATGTTACCCTTGAAATGCCACTTGTTAATTATTCTGACTTCAGCAAGTCTGGAAAGGGTAACAGGACTGAAAGGGATTACCAACACAAATGTTAATTGCTGAGGAGCCACATATCAAGCTAAGGGTTGTGATCCCTGTTAGAGAGAATTCTCCAGAATGGCTAATTTCCCTTACCTACTGAGACCCTCAGCAGCTTTGCTGGATTTCTAGGATTTTTTTTTCACCTGGTAAGAGTGTGAGCCTTTTTCCCACTGTTACATATGTTTTGCTGTGTGTGTTTAACATGTTTGTGTTCATAGACTGTGGAGCCTCGCCTGCTCCATAGGCATCACCTTTTTCCTGTGTTTTACACAGCACCTTCAGTGTAGTGACACAGGGTTGTCTTTTCGACTTCCCATCTCAGACTCCATTTTCTGGGACTGACTACTGTCTCCCAGAACCTGTAAAGTTGCCATTGACTTTATTAGTCTTTTTAAATCCACAGACCCAGTACAATCTATTTTACATAGAGTACTGCAAAGGGTTACTAGTTATCCCTTTTTGTCTGTTTCTCATGGAACATTGTTTCAATCCCTTTTCATTAAGATTTGGCTGGTGGCAGTGGAAACGACCCTATTTTTCCTACCGCAGTTATTTTAAATAGCCTTGGTATTGTTTTAGGCTATCTTGGGAGCCTCAAACTTAAACCCGTTGGACCATATTTACTTTTATACGGTTAAGGCTGGGTTTATTCACGATTTCTTTTTGTAAAAGTCTTTCCCGTGTTTTCCTCTGAGCCCCAAACCAGGTTTGGTTTCTTTGTTCACAGGCCTTTCGCGGGCTTCTGCACAGAAACCCTCTTTAGGCACCTGTTTGTCTGAGGGGGACAGGATGTGAGGGAGGGGTTTGAGACTCACTGCACAGGGTCTGCTTGGAGACCCATGTTGCACTCTGGTATGATTGGCTGTGGTGACTGTCCCAGCGGGGCAGCCACCCTGCTGTGTGATTGACAGCCAAGCTGGGTGAATGGGGGAAAACTGCATAAAAAGCAGGCCTCTGGGACTGGGAAGGTAGAGTCGCCACTGGATCGAGAGAACCGAAGAGAAGCTGACAGAAGAGGACCTCTATCATGACTGAACCTCCCGGTGAAGCCCTGCTGTGGGTCTGAATCTCCAAACTTCACAACAGGGAAGATCTGCAAGGAATCTTCCCCCCTTGAGCTGGTGGGAACAACCAGTTCACCAAACTGCAAGCCAGGCCTCCCTCCTCTAGTCGAATTTGCTGTGCACAGCTAAAGTGAAACGGATAGCCAGGATGGTCGGACCCTGCTTGGGTTTTAAGGAGCGCACCTTTTATTTGTCCCTTTTCTCCGCTGCTGGTTTCTTCCCTGGGCAGTGCAGGACCCTCCAGTCTTCCTCCTTCTTGTCAGTCCGACAGTCGCTTCAGGAACCGTGAGCCTGCAGGACCTGCCAGGAATGTCTGCCTCTGCTACAGCATTCTTCTGCTTTAAAGGTACTGTGCTAACCCGGTTTTTCGTTTCGTCCAGCCGCTGTGAAAGTGTGTGAAATCTTTCGCCAATCCGAGGGCTTGTCCTTTTCTATTTTTTAAAGTAACTTTTTGTCTGACCAATTTCGTTCTGAACTCTTGGCAAAGACTTAACCGCAAAACACCCTGAACTGTGTGATCCTCTGCAAAGACTTTGGTCCATTGACTTTGGCCCTGGCCTCTTGATTTGATTTCCTCACTGTAGTTCCTTTTTCTAGATTGCCCTGCTTACTTACTTGTTTCCCTGCTCATCTTCTGTCTAAACTTTGTCTTTCCCTCCCTTTTGAATTACTGGAGTGCCATTTTGCTCACACTTCATTTTGAGCCTAACTTGTCCAGAATCTATTGGGTGTGGTGTAGTGTATTAGAATCGCGATTTTCAACTGCTTGATAATAGTGAAATGTTTTATTACTGATGTGTAAATAAATTTGTATTCTTTTAGTCAGAAACTTTGAGTCAGTGTTTGTTTGTATCATAGTAATTGTTGTCCTTTGAGTAACTATTGATACTGCTCACTTTACTCGTGAAATAATTCTGGCTGCTCAGCCATCGCTATCACTTTACTGTGTAGTACAGGCTTGTGCCAAAGGTGAATTTGTACTGTCACGTGTAGTCCTAATTGTGTGTGGTGCTCCCAAAGGGTACTGAATATAATTCTGCCTAACAATCTCATTATGGGGGGGGGTAGGCCAGTGATTGTAGAACCCTTCATTTTTTGGTTCACGAGGGCCGAACTGTGTCTGTGCCCTGTGTTCCAAAATTCCTTAAGATGGCCTTGCATATGTCGGCATTTAGGCACATTTAAAAGCCTATCCTATATCCACAAATGGGATGTACTTTGAGATGCACACAAAACAAAGGGTTGCCTTACCCAAATAGGAACAGGTGCAGAGGAATGTGCTTCACAAGATAGGGCTATTCTTGACCCTTTCATTTATTTTCATGTAAGTGAAACCGACAGCGGTATGAACCCTGTAAGGATATGTTTAGAGACTACCATTATATAGCATGTGTCTGATTCATTCTAACCCTTCTTTGACTCGTTTAGAGTCACGCAGATACCCCCCCTGTGCCACCAATAAGCAAAGAACCAGACTGGGGTACAGACAGAATATGTATTTATTGAATAATATGTCCAAATAATATTTGCATCAAATGATTACACACGCCACCTTCTCTGTGGCACAAAACAAAGCTTCAATACAAAAACTCACTTTTTGGGATTTCACTTTTGGTTCTCATTTACATGGAACAAAGGCCAAATAAACAGTTCAACCCTCTTGAATGTCAAAATTAAACAATACAGTGGAACATTACAAAATCACATACTTGGTTATCGTTTTCTTAATTTGGATTTAAATCGCAGTGCAATTTTTCATTTGTGCAAATCAACACAGTGCACTTGATTTATAATCTCCCAGCTTGCATGTCAAACTAGCAATGCGAAAGCACATCGAACATTAAAAAACAGCACATTTATAACACTTAGAACCTTTGCCTACATCACCCTAAAGCAATACAAAATCTAATTTCTATTAGGGTCACTTTCTCACTCTCAAGAGGGAATGTATATTTCACTTAGGGACTTCACTTTATTTCATTTAGTGAGACACTTCTCTGCCCAAGCACCAAAAACCCTGACATTCAGTGTACATGCATCACCCCCCTGCTTTAAGGCCAGGTCTGAGGAATGGTGAACAATTCAGGAATTTCATTTTAAGACAAGGGCACCCCTTCCCTTGAGGGAGTTTTGAGGTTGGAAATGAGAAATAGGAATACTTAAGTATTTTAATTGACTATAACTTGAATTAGCGCTAGGAAAGAGTGCAGAGGTTTCAAACTCCCCTGAGCCCCGTCCACGTTCAATGACTATATGGGAGTTAATTCAATTATTATTCAGTAAAATATGCTAATGCTTGACTGAGTTCAACCCCTCACCAACAAATTAAGGGGAAGATATTAACTCAAACAGATCCCAACACACTTGGTTCTGTTGGACAATTGCTTACATTCGATCTCTAGGTTTTGCGCTAAGGAAATACATCAGCATTTCTGGACCCTTTCCTGGGGAACACAGGGATCTGGTCCTTCAGTCAGGTATAGCCAGCAGCATCCATCCCTCTTTTCAGCTCTCCTTGCAGAGATCCCAGCATCTGTCTCTGTTCCCCTGGTTTCCTTCAGCAATCTCATAAGCAGATCCAACCCAAGTAGCGTCAGGCAGTCTCCCATGCATTGTTAAATCTCCATCAATCTTTCCACCCAGATAATTTTAGGCAGCTCTCTCTTCATTCCCCAGGCAGATCCTTGATTTCTATTGTGCGACACCTCATAGACCCATAATCACACCAACAATAATGTCTGAATTATCATATGCCAGTTTATTATCTATTCCTTTTCATTGGTCAACTATTCTCCATCCCCCTCTTGCAAGGCTGGCCCCTCTGTTCTGATTGGGCCTTTCAGTTTACCATGGGCAAATTTGGGAGGGGTTTACTCTACCCACTTGCATTTACTTTGTACAACTTTTAATTCTGACACTGAAAAAGTCGCTACATGGCAACTTTCTCTAGTTTCTAAATGAACCTATCTATATATATATATATATTTGAAATCTACTCCTCCCGCCAGACTTAATAAGATGTATCTGGTGTCTACACGATGTTGCATGTGCAAATGCCAGATTTACGTGGATGACTTTGTGGATAACTTGAAAATTATAACAGTTCTCAATATAACATTTTCTAACCAGATATCTAATTTATGAAATGATCATCTCTGCTTTTTGACATTTACTGGGGAGTTACTACCACATTCTAGGTTATAACTTTTGTTCCCAATGTCAAATCATTATATGAATTGAATCATTGAATCAGTAAGAAGGACTGTTCATTAGCTTCCCCATGACATCTGGGTTGTCTTTCTTTGACGTGAGGTTCCTGTGAAAATCAGCTAAATCTGATCTTCAATGTAAACTAATGGCAAAAAAGTTTCACTTCCCCCACTCAACCTGAGCCATAGGCATCTGCTTTCTTTGTTGACTCAGGCTGGTGTAAATCACTTAGCATTCATGTATAGTCAAAGGCTGGGATAATGTATGCTAAAGTGATCTTATCTCGCTGTCCAGATGGGTTCCTGGTCTCAGGCAACAATCTTGATAGCAGGCCATCCCCCCAGTTAGCCCAGAGAGTGGCCATGTAAGTTCTTGAATTTTGGGGATTTTGCAGAGTTCAACTCATAAATGGCTGCCTTTCTGTTGACCCAGCCACACTAATAAATTCTGATGTCATGCATGAATACAGCTTCATCTCTGGCCCTGACACTTCAAAGCGAGGGTCTTTGAGATGGCGAGCCAGGCATATGATGGGGAAGGTCACTGTTTTTAACTTTCAGTGGAAACATCTTTACACTCACTCAAGCCGTCTACGCTCTTAATAATCGAAACACTTGCTTTCTGTCACATTTACTCTTAATGTGAGTCCTTTTCAATATCTCACATAATGCCATCTATTTTCACATTTATATCCTCATATGTACAGACACTGGACTCTAGCCATGTACATTTATTTCACCATGTGTCTATTGTTCTTAGCTGTAAAAGTGGCAATGTTCCACTTCACATTATAATAAATGGTTTAGGCCAGGGAGTTTCAAAGGTGCACAGTTACGTTCCTTCCGCAAATATCTTTATTTTTCCATACTTTTCTTTGCTGTGAAAAGTACCTTTTATTTCACTTTGCATGTGCCATTTTTTACTCCTAACTTTCAATGTAGAACAATTTTTTGTGGTTTTCAATTTGAAGAAGGGCCACATTTCCATGGCCTCTCTGTTTTATAAACGGACATTTTGTAATTTGAAAATTAACTGATAGATTTTTTGTTTGTCATTCGCATCTTGTCATGTATCTTGCTGCACAGTTTGGGCCTAACTTGGCCTTTTAGTTTATTTGATCCTGCTGCCATTAATCCCCACAATCGCTGCAGTCCTACTTGCATTTCCGTCCCTCGAACAGCGGTAGAAGTGCTTATTTTTTGCTTAAAACAATGAAAGGCCCATCACTGTAAAAAGTATTCCCAGTACCCAAGTGAGTGCTAGGAACCTGCCATGCAAAAGCGTCGGGAGCATGCTCTCGACACAAATTTATGCAAGGTTGCTGGAGAGCCCCAATGTTTTGCCCTGCATTGCAGCCACAGTGAAATGTGCAGGTCACCTTTCAGAGCATTTCGGAAACAAGTGCAAACAAAAAAGGTGCATCCTCTGTGCTTTTTCTATTTTCACTTGTTTTTGAGAATCTGCCCCATAGTATGGACCTCCAAACATCCTGATCTAATAGGGGGCTATATCAGTGCACATTTCTCTTTAATATGTATTTAAAATATTAGGTTGGCTAATTTGGATTTAGGCTACCTATGTTGTGTCATTAATATGCACCTATTCTTTCAACTTTCTAATGATAACGAATGTGATAGCTCTTCTCTTTATGACATCTTGATAGCTATCAAAGGTGGACTTTGATATGTTTAGCCTCAACCAGGTTCTCTATTGTAGGTGCCCAGCCAGCGCAAAAAGCTGAAAAGATCACCCAGCCACTTTCACTATAGAAAATTCAACTCTTCCAATCCTACCATAAGTGAAAACATTGTGAATGTTTTTTATGTTTTTTTTTGTTATTTGGTCTTAGGCATGCCTACTCAGGTTACTTCAATCACATGTTCAACTGGCTTTTAAAAAAGATTCCACAACACCTCTGAATTGCATTTAGGTAATGTTGCCAGAGCCGTAAGGGGTGCTAAAATCGATTATAGCATTGACTTATCATATATAGCAGGTCCATCAAACTATATTTCCAGACTGGTTCTCAATCTCCCCCATTTTTCTCATATTACTCTTGTTGTGAGAATAGTGCACTGGATTCCAGTTCAAGCTCGCTTTCTGTTTAAAGCTGCCACCCTAATTCACAACCAAAAACCAATATTTTGCAGCAATATCTTAGTTTATTCTGATAGTTTGTTAGTTCTTCAATCCATAACACTGCTCAATACATTCTTGTTCACACAGTGTTTTAATGCCCTTGTGGCTATCTGCTCTATGTACATTTAAAAATAACATCACTTAATTTTAACAGTAATTAACAATAGTAACTCAATAAAAAATCAATACATTTACTTAAAAAATGTACTCTTGTTGCTGTCACAATTATCCTAATTTTTGTCTGCCAGCCCCATCCCCTGCCGCACTGCCCACCCAGGGGGGCATTTGTAGGTCTAGTTAGACAGAGAGCATTAGCTCACTGACCAAGTTCTTGAGGAGGTATGTAGAAAGACTCCTGTGCCAATCAGCTGCTCTGTCATGATTGTCCAAGTGCATCATGGGGAAGGCTCTGTTTTAGGACCAAAAGCTCAGCCATTGCTACTGTGTAAGTTGAGCCATGGGTGTGGGGGGTTGTCTGCTTCAGGTCCCAGCCCCATCCCCTGCCGCACTGCCCGCCCAGGGCGTTTGTAGGTCTAGTTAGACAGAGAGCATTAGCTCACTTACCAAGTTCTTGAGGAGGTATGTAGAAAGACTCCTGTGCCAATCAGCTGCTCTGTCATGACTGTCCAAGTGCATCATGGGGAAAGCTCTGTTTTAGGACCAAAAGCTCAGCCATGGCTACTGTGTAAGTTGAGCCATGGGTGTGGGGGGTTGCACATTTTTTTCTCAAAGAGCAACTTCATTTTATGTGTTAAAACAAATATCAATGCTCTGTGGTTAGATTTAAGAATTGTGGCAGGTTATGGGCTGTTTTTATAGTTGGTCCACGTAAATCCATGGCCCACAAAAAAGATTGTTACTTAGCAAAGCTCCAAAAATAACCCTTAGCGCTCATTTTTATGGCCAAGATATCTTTATAACATGATTTTTAATGATATTTTTTGGTGCCCATAGGTGGTTTTCTTTAGTGCATTGGGTGGATGCTACATAAACAGAATAACAATTTTTAGTCTTAAATTCAATCAGTGCTGAGGGATTATTGATAAAGATTGTGGTAGGTTTGAGGTCATTTTCTGGTGACCTAAGTCCATGCCTCGCATCAAATAATGTCCACTAAGCCCTGATAAATGGTGTTTGGCTAAATAAAGATGTAAAATGCTCTACCCTCCGCACATTCAGAAACATCATCTAATGCTGAAGGTGGCGACCTGTAGTCTTGAGGAGAAGCATCGTGGAGAAGGCTATGTAATGACATTGGCTATTTTGTAGTAGAAGGTTTTAGTGGGAACGTGGGGCGAAAAGGCAGCTGAAGGAGGAGAGTTGTAAAATGTTACCTATCAGAGCAAAGTCATGTTTTGTCTAAAACATATTTAGAAGTGTGTAGAGAATTGTGTGTGTTTTTGGTCTCGTGCTGTGACGCGCGACCCAAGCTTGTTTGTGTTCGGGCGTCGCGCGTGACAAACTGGACCGTTGAGAGGTGGACGAGACTAATGTGTCTCCGGGCGGCCTCGCAATAAAAGGATTTTGATAAACACTTACTGTGTCACCGTAAATCCGTTCATTGGCGACGAGGCAAGCCCACCACGGAGGAGGTATGGATGCAGCAACAAACCCTGCTGTGAGGGCAGCCCCTGCGGGGAGCGCAGGAGGAGCGAGCCTTTGGTACGGGCCCAGCGTGGTTGCTGCAGCTGAGGCAAGAGCAGCCCCTGCAGCGAGCACAGACGCACAGTGCTCTGAGGTGGAGAAATCCCTCCCTCCAGTGCCGGCCGCAGCGAAGTGACCCAGCTGCCTGAATCCTTCGTCCTGGTGCCGGCGGCGGGCAAAACGCCGTACCCTAAACTCCATCCTCCATGCATCGGTCTGAATCACAATAAGGTGAGGAGGAATGGGGAGGGGACCGGCTGGCAAACGGTAAATAGCGAATGGTTACGCAGCGGGCAATTGATTGACATTGAAGGGGCGTATCCACTGACAGTGCACCAGGGACTGAAGTCGAATTCTATTGGCTTTTAGGGGATCAGCCTACAAGTCGTGGAGAACAAGCCCAATTGGCCCTGAACTGTGCATCAAAACAAGAGTAAAGTGGATCAACAAGCGATCCCTGTAATAGTGCAAGAGCACTTAAAAGTGCATTTAAAAGTGTGAGGGGCACACGGGGTAAAGCACAAACTTCGAATTCCTACAAAACAGACGAGTGAGCTGGCACCCATAGTGGATTAATTTCAAATAATTCATTGGAAATCTCTGTTTACAGTGCAAAGGTATTCTTGATACTTTTCTGCAAGGATAGCAGCAGCAAGCATGTCACCACCCTCACCTTTCTTGTCGGAACCCGGGACACCATCAATAAGATGGGACAGGTGGAAGAAGTTGTTTGACACCTATCTGGTGGTGATAGGTGGGGTAAAATGTACCCCTACAAGGAAGGAAGCAATTTTGCCACATAATCTTGGCACAGAGCGTCATAGTGTTTATGATGGTTTGCCAGAACCTCCACAAGAATGTCATGGAGAGATGGACCAGTACAGTGTAGCTGAGAAGAAATTAGAGATTCATTTTGAGGCAAAGAAAATATTACATTTGAAAGACATATATTTTTTCAAAGATCACAAGAGATGCATGAGCCAGTGGAGAATTTCATTGCATCATTGAGAACTCTAAGTCATACGTGTGAGTTTGGTGTACTCACAGACTCTCATTCGCGACCAGCTAGTTTGTTGCACAAATAATATGAAAATACAGGAAACACTGTTATCGAAGGATGCACCTCTGGAAGTTGCAGTGGAAACAGCTAGAAGCATGGAACAAACCCACAAATATATGTCCCCCATGAAAGGTGATAAACAAGAAGGAGAAGTGGCTGCGCTGAAGGGAATGAAATAAATTAATAATCCCAGGGAGATTAAGTGTTACAAATGCGACAGCAATCGTCATTTGTAAACGAGTCTATTTTGTCCTGCAAGGAATATTTCATGTTTGAAGTGCAAGAAGAGGGGTCACTTCGCGAGAGTTTGCCAGGAATCAGGTCTGGTGCAAAATATAGAGTCTGGGGGGAGAGTTCCAGAACAAGAAGAAAATCCCAACTCTTTACATGGAAGTCAGGCCAAACATGTGCTAGAAGTGTCAGAACTTTCATACAAAGCAAAAGCACCAACGGATGTTTTTGTGATAAATGGAAGTGTTGTTACAATGAAAGTAGACAGCAGTTCTCCTTGGACTTTAGTATCTAAAAAAAACCTATGAAGATTGTGTGCAAGGAGATATCGAACAACTAAGAGAACCGCCTTTTGAACCATATGCCTATGGGAATGTAAAGATAGACATTCTGGGAAAGTTTCATGCTTCAATAAAGTACAAGGGCAGAAGTTGTGAATCAGATGTGTATGTCACGAGAGAAAGTTTGTCCCTTTTAGGATGGGGTGAACAGCACAAGTTGGGATCAGAATCCAGGCGAATGCTGAGGAACCAGTTACGGTGGCCGAAATAAAAGACAGATGAGAACAAGAGTTTCCAATGGTGTTCCAAGAAGGTTTGGGAATGATAAAAGGATTTAAACATGAGATATGTCTAAAAGTGGGAGCTGTTTCAAAAGTACACAAAGTGAGACCAGTAACGCATAACATCAGTGACAAACTAAAAGTGGAAATTGACACTCTTTTGCTGAAAGGGATCATAGAGAAAATGGAGAGTTCAGAGTGGGTGTCACCCGTGGTGGTTGCTGCAAAGCCAAATGGAGAAATAAGACTTTGTGTAGACATACGAGATTTGAACAGGAATATATTAATAGACAGACATCCACTACTGAATATTAGTGACAAACTGTCGATGTTGAACAATGCGAGAATATTCTCGGTAATAGACCTTGCTCAAGTCTATCACCAGGTTCCTTTAAAGGAGGAATGTCAACATTTTACTACGTTCATAACCACATTTGGAGTCTTCAAATACTGCAGGATGCCGTTTGGCCTTGCTTTGGCGGTGGCTGTATTCCAAAGAGTTATGGAATCAGTTATGGGTGGAGTGGAAAATGTTGTCCAGTTTCAAGATGATATGCTAATTTATGCCAACTCGAAAGACGATCATGATAGAGCATTGAGACAAGTTTTCTGCAGATTGAGTGAAGCAGGGTTGACAGTGCGAAGGAGCAAATGTAAGATTGTGGTGGAGAGTGTGGAATTTCTGGGGCACACGATTGATAAAGAGGGAGTAAGACCAAAAAAGTCCTTGGTGGATGCTGTGATGAGTGCGCCAATACTGAATGACAAAGATCAAGAAAGTATTTTTTGGGGCTTGCTGAATATTAGTATAAATTCATGAGAGAGTTTGCAATTGTGTCTACACCATTAAGATTGCTACCTAAAAAGGGGTCGAAGTTTGTGTGGTCCTCAGAATGTGGTGAAGCGTTTAACAAAATTAAGGAGGAAATAAGTAAAGCGCCCTCTATTGGAAAGTTTAATCCTAGAGACAAAACTGTCCTTATGGTGGATGCAAGTGTCTTGCGTTTGTGGGCGACATTGGTACAATATGATAAGGACAACTCTGAGAGAGTCATAGCATTTGCCTCGAGACTACTAAGAGATACAGAATCTAGATACTCAGTGATAGAGCGTGAGACGCTAGCTATGTTTTGGGCAATTAACCACTTTAAGTATTTTTTGTGGGGGAGGAAGTTTATAGTTAGATCTGACCATAAGCCTATGGTGCAAATATTTGAAAGTGGAAGATGGGCATTGGGGTCTCCCAGAATAAGTAGGTGGGGTTTGGGTCTCCAAGATATTAGTTTTGAAGTGAGTTACCTACCTGGAAAAAAATAATCTGGTAGCAGATTGCTTGTCAAGACTCCCGGTAGGCAGGGAACCAGAGGTGAAATGTGAGGACCAGGAAGAAGTAGTAGTGGCAGAAGTAGAAGATGCCATAGGACAGAAAAAGTGGGTACAGGAAGAAACTTTGGATACTGACATTAATTTGATAAAAAACTGGACAATCCAAGGATGGCCAGAAAAAAAAAAAACTTGGATAGGAGTTTTGATGTATGGTGGGAGGTCAAGAATTAATTGAATATCTATGGTGGTAGATTGAGGAAAGGATGTTGTGTAGTCCCTCCCGAAACACTTAGGAACACTTTGATGGAACTGGCACACCAAGGGCATCCGGGAGAGGGGGCCATGAAGAGAAAGTTAAGACAACATTTCTGGTGGCCTGGTATTGACAAAATGGCGCAGAAATATGTTAAGAATTGTGTGGCATGTCAGATATGATAATAGCACAGTAACTAGAGAGACTCCATTGGTTCCCAATGCAGTACCTGATCAGCCCTGGACTAAATTAGCAGTGGACATTATGGGTCCCATTGCAGGTTTAGGAGAAGGTATGAAGTTTTTATTTGTTTTGGTGGATTTCCACTCGAAATGGATAGAATGGGAGGCTGTTAAGGAGGTCACAACTAAAAACCTGATTTTGTTTCTTGAAAAAGTTTTCCTCATGGAGGGAGTCTCCACAGAGTTAGTATCCAACAATGGGGTACAATTTGTTTCGGAAGCAGTGAAGACATTTTTGAAGGGTTATGGTATTAAGAATACAAGATCTGCTTTATATCATCCCAGAGCCAATGGTCTTGTAGAAAGGGTCAACAGGTATCTGAAAGAAGGGTTGCTAATGGCAATGCAGTTGAAGCAGCCGTGGAGAGAAGTGTTGAATATACTTACATGGAATTATGTGACCACACCACATTCTGTAACTGGTGTTTCTCCTTTTGTTTCAATTAAAGGGAGAGAGCCTGGTACGAGGCTTTGCCCAGGTTGGTTAGGCATGGCAAAGGTGGTTCAGGTGGATAGAGACCAAATCATGAGACTTATTGGGGTAGGACAAGAAAGAAACAAAGAACAATTTGATAGAAGAGAGAGAGTGAAGGATAGAAATTGGAATGTGGGGGATCTGGTCTACGTAAAAAATCCCAGGTTAACAGATAAGTGTGTGGAGATCAAATTTGTGGGCCCAAAAAAGATTTGTGCGGTGAGGAAAAGTGTTGTTATTTTGGAGGGAGGGGAAGTATGGTCTAAAGGAAGAATTGCAAAAGCAACTGAAGTGAGTGATAGTGGTAATCGGGAAAGACACCTGCATGCAGGAAACAGCAGTGGAAATGACTTCACAAGATACAGTGTGAGTGTTGAGGACTCTCCATGTTTGAGGTCAAAGCCAGGTCTCCTGCGACTGACAAGTCCTCGTTCCAGTACCTCGACTAAAGTTCACCTCAACCCCCTACATTAAGGCAGCACCCACAAGTCTGTCCTCATTCCAGAACCCTGACTAATCTGCGCCCCGTACATTAAGGTAACACCTACAAGTCCACCCATGTCCCAGAACCCTGACTAATCTGCACCCCAAAACCCTACATTAAGGCAGTAGCCACAAGCCCACCCTCATCCAAGTACCCCAACTAATCTGTGCCCCGACCTCCTACATTAAGACATCACTCACAAGTACGTCCTCGTCCCAGTACCCCAACTAATCTGCTCCCAAAGCCCCTACATCAAGGCAGCACCCACAACTCCATGCTCATCTCAGTACTCTGACTAATCTGTGCCCCAACCTCCTACATTAAGGCAAAGCCAACAGGTCCACCCTCGTCCCAGTACCCTGACTAATCTGCACACCCAAATTTGCATCACTCTACACCCACTACTCTCCCACACCGTACTTGCCCCAACAAGGTGCCACATCACAAGAATGCAACACAAATACACATCACCCCAACACCCACTCTTACTCTTTCAGTGCAGGAGTTGGATGAAATGTGTGTCTGACTAGACATCCAATGAATCATCATGTATGCAGAGCTCCATGATGAATCCCAGGTGCACCTAAGAAGACCACATACACTCCCATGTAATTTGGCTACAACACTTGCCTGATACCAGTCACTGGATGTCACCCCCATACCTCTTGCACGTAGGGGCACAACAATCAGTCTCCCACAGATACACAAATCATGCTGCCTGCTGAACAGACACACCAGTTTGCTGGCACACACTCATGATCTGTCATGAAAAGGTTACAGTCACATACCCAACAGTAATGGATACCCAAACCCGTTCACTGTCCCTACAAGGATGCTGGTGTTAGACTTCAACACTTGCCAACTATGAATCTTGTACACCCATCGCCAGTGCACCGTGTAGAACTTACATACCACAACTCGTCCGGCCTGTGTGTTTCGTGAACTTCACCTGGCAGACATCCTCCTCCAATGTGATCACTTGGAAGCAGTGCTGTGAATCCAAGACAGCCACCTCTTTAATGGCTTCCCTTTGGATCACACTTAGCTGCACAACAGCCAATCATATTGTCATGGCAGCTACACTTTGGATCCTTGATGTTCAGGTGACATAATCCATGAGTGAGGACTGTAGCTCAGTGAATTGGATTGAGACCATCCCTTGCCATCATACCATTTGCAATAAGCCATACCTCTACATGAAGTGTGAGCACATCCACACTGACAAGCAAGTGCCAAAGGGCCAACTAAACTGATGTGGTAGCATAAAGTAAAACAGCATACAAGAAAATGGAATCTTGAGAAGTGAATGGGCAGAGGTGAACAAGCTTTGAACAGACACCTCAAACATCCCTGCTCTGTAGAACATCTATCAGACACCTAAACAAATCAGTCCCCATCCTCAATTAGAGACAAAAAACATCAACTTGAAATATACCTCATCTCCAAATGTCTCCCCACATCGCCTCTATCATGCACACAATCCAAAACATACTCAACCAACACTGATACACCAACAGCAAACATGCAAGGCCCCTGCAAAAGGAATGGCATTAGGCAACCTCCCCTTTCTACCCCAACCGTTGCAATGGTCCCTTCCCTACTCATGAAACACATGTCCACATGGCCATATGGGCAAGTCAATCAAACATATGCCATCATGCCACCCTCAAACAACCCCCAACCTGGCCCAACACCCATGAACGCATGTACATAGGTAGTGCCATGCCAACCACAGAATACATGCTTGACACACCCAGTCACACTATGTCCATTAATGGCCAACGTGCCTGTACTGCAAAACATGGGAGTAGCCAAGCAACATATGTGTATGACTAAGAAGTGCAGCACGTGTAACTCCAAAAATGTCATCTCCCCACAACGACCATACGTACATTGGCCATGAAGGCATTACACTAAACATCACACTCACATGAAGCCTGCACACTTGTCCTATAGCAGATATGTCAGTGCCAATATGGCCCATAGATTGTGGCCAAACACACATGACAGCCATAGGACATACTCAGTTGGAAATCATGTTAAAACAAAATGAGCTTAGGGACAAAAGAAGGACAAAAGCATGAATACATGGCACAAAGATATGGAAAACTGTGTTGTTGAACAATAAAATATGAATGTATTGACAAATAACTATGTACAATGAGGGTAACAGAAAAATTGTCAGTGAAATAATAAATAAAACAAAAGGAAACCTAAACTAGTGAACTATATACATGAGTCAGCGGGCAAGTACATGCCTATCTCAGACAATGCCCCAGCCAAGGCTGATCCTCTCTCCACACCGCCTCTTGCAGGCAGCCTCTGTTGTTTCACAGAGGGTTTGCAGGGCCTCTTTCATCCAAAACCTCTCCCCTTCTACCCTACAAGAGAATCCTACAGGATGGCAGCCCATGTCTGCGCCAATCTTTCCTCAACCTCAGCCTGGCCCTGGCAATCAATGCCAGGTTTGCCCACTGCCTCTCTTTTTCCTGCTGCCTCACGAATGCCACCTGCGATGACACCACTACCTTCAAGTGTTGTCGTGCAACATGCCTCACTTGCACCATGTGTGCACCTCCTTTCCTCCTCCAGCTCCCAATGCTTTCAACGATTTGCCTCCTCACCAACATCTCCTGCTGCCTCTCAATGTGTCTGCAGCGCAGGTACTCCCTCCGACTGGATGACAGTCTGCGCCAGGGAGTAAAGTACCTGCACAGCTATTAAGTGCCTGCTGTTCCTCCACCGCCTGTTCCCCTTTATGCTCCTGGTCAGGCTCAGTGACCACCTCATCTGCCACACTATGGACTTCCGCCTCCTCTACCAGGGACACAGTCACAGCCAGCCTGGCCATTGGCAGCACAGGGTGACAGCAGGCCTTGGTAGTAGCTGGCATGGAGGCCTCAGTTGAGGTTGACTGGGAAACAGATGATGAGGAGGACGGGGTTATTGCAGTTGCCTGTCTAAAGTGGTCACCGAAAAGCAGTGCTGCTGACAGTTGGGACAAGAGGCAGTCCATCTGCCTGTGATGCTCTACAAGCAGCTCTTGAGTTGCTTGCACAGCATCACGCATAAACACCTGCTGCCTCAACCCACCCATCAGCAGTGGCAGCACTGCATCCTGGATGGCCACATCGGCCGTACGTGCAGGCTCTGTCTGGGTGGAGGCATCAGTGAAGGTGATCAGTAATGCAGCAGATGGCCCTCGGACACGAGGTTGTGCTGGCCCCTTCATGGTGGACTGCACAGCCTCCGGTCTCAGGGCCTCATATGCAGCCTGCATATCCCCCACAGTACTCCCACCATACACTGTAGGCAGGCCTGCAATGGTCTCCTCCTCCATCAACCCAGACACCTCCAATGAGATCTCCATGCCTTGGGGCCGATGTGTGGTAACGTCACCACCACCGCTCTGTCCTTCTGATACTCAAGTCTTGACCACGATGATGGAACACTGAGCCTCCTGCTCAGCAGTCTTGCCATCGGAATGGGATGCTCCCCCAGGCACAGAGCCCTTTGAGGACATGGATACAACTGGGCGTATCTGGGGTCTGCCCCTGCCTCTGGAGGGCGTGCCCCTTGGATGCACCTCCACAGTAAAGCGTGTACCCTCTCCTCCACCCTCTCCTCCAGCCACTGCAACTGTGGAAAATGGAACAAAGAACAAAGGGATCAATCATAGGTGCCATTGCATGTGTAGTCTCCCCAAGTGCATCAGTAGCATACTGTCAGCATTAGTCAACAATCAACTGCCTCACACATACAGGCCCATGCTCAGAAGACTGACACATTCCAGTTTCACAACTGAAGGTACAAGGATTGTGAGCGGGATTTATCATTATTGTGCTTCATCCCCTCTCCTATTGAGACCCCCAGCACTTTTTACTGGACTTCTGGACCTTTTCTTTCAATCCTGGACAAGTGGAGCCTTTTTGCAGTCATTCATTCTTGTGGGCTCTGTCTTTTGGAACAATATTCTTTGTATTCTACCTGTACTATGGAGTCTGACTGCTCCATAGTAATTACAGGCATCTGTGCTTTACTACTGCAGCACACAGCTCCTTATGGACAGGTTTGCTGGGGAATCATAGGATCCTCCTTTAAGATTCCGTTTTCTATATCCTCGAGTAACTACTATTTTATCTCTCCCAAAACTCTATAGTCTGAGAGATTGGCACATACCACCTTCAGTGGAATACCAATGGGATACCTATTAATCACCTTCTCTCTGCACCTGTGATGTTTTAGTCACACAGACAATCTCCTACTTATGGCTGGTGGCAGTGGACGTGTCCTACCAACTATTGGGGAGTTTTATACCACAGGCTATGTCTATGCCATTACTAGCATGGTTGTTAATTATTAGCCCTTCTTCTACCATTCTGGGAGGGGGAGATAATTGTGTGTGTTTTGTCTTTGATTGCAACCATTGGGTGGCCCCGCTTGGCTTCAGAGTGTCTGGGCAGGCAGCTGCGGAACCCCAATACCAGGAGACCTGCTGCCCATTTCGAGTGCATCATCGCGGAAAGGCCGAATCCGTACAAATATTTGCTGAGCATATAAGGACACTCCAGAGATCCGATCCAACCCACCCAGACCCCTCATCAGAGCGTGGGATTTCAGGAAGCAAAGAAGATTGACCAGGCGATCCATGTCCTTTACTGGTGCTGCAGAAATGTTGCCAAAACCTCAGAGTAAAACATGAAGTGCTGAAAGTCGTGCCCCAGGTCTTCCCTCGAGACTGCTGAAAAGAGATCCTGTCCTTTGTCCTGCCTTCAGTCATCAGACCAAGGAATCCAGAGGTTGGTTACAGAGCTGCAACATCGTGGAGCATCCAGCACGAACATTTTCTTCTAACCTAAGGTACTGTGGGGAAAAGGGTATTGCTTATCTGATTCCAAGAAGTCACTCCGGAGCGTTGGTGTGCACATAGAGGTGTCCAGGGTCACCCCCTCTTACCTCCAACTCAGGCCGCTGTTTGTGTCCCTTCATTGAGTCCTTTAAAAGTTCTCCCTTGTTAGTTGTGAACTTGCTGCTTCTATAACACTGGAGACTGGAAGAAATCCACAGGAATTCTTTGTATTCTGCTGTTTGTCACGACTTTGAGCCCTCTCCGAACTGCCTTTAGCAGGGTTGTGTTTTTGGACTTAAAATACTTACTAGGTGAAGAAACCCTCTCTATAACCTTGAACCAGAGTACAATTACAGTAACTTCTCCTCCTTTTAAGTCACTTTACTCTTTGTGTTTGCAGAATAAATGCATTACGTATAAACTGTTAAAATCTTGAGGTGTGCGTAATAACCGATGATACGATAACATTGTATTTTCTCTTCTAATATTGCTACAAACGTAACAGCGAACAAACACAAAAGTGAAGGTGCCCTTTGAAGGGTGTTTACAAGTATTCCGAAGTGTTCTAGTGTAAACGTCTAAAGTATTTAAAGTCATTCTGGTGTATATATAATGAATATTTCATTTGTATATAAATTATAAGCGTAAGAGTTTCTATGGTGGTCTTGTCTAACTAAGGTTCAGTGTACCTACCTACAGCTCACATCTTCCTCTTAAAATAAGCCTGACTGCTCTGCCACTCTACCAAGCTCCTGAGTTAGTAGAGACAGATACTAAGAGTTGGAAATCTACAAACCACTAGGATAGCTTACTAAAGTCTTACTACCTGTAGGACTTTAGGAAAACTCCCCTAACAAGGACAAGTCAAAATGATGAGACATGCACATGTGAACATAGCACAATGATGTCTGGCCACAAACACATGACAATAACTCATTTCACTTCACAATCATTATGAAGAAGTGACCCAAGTATATTCGGCAGGCAGGACCATGGAAAGGCACCGGGCCACATGTGCCTGTTGCATCATAGGTGTATTTCCACCCAACCACTTCTACCAGCATGAACCCCTGACAGTCCAACATGTAAGCAAGTAACATGTACATGCACCCGTTGCTGAGGATCAAGCAACAATGTTCTTGCCCCAACATCAACAAATGTCATGATAACATGCCATGTATGTTCCCTCGTTCAGTGGCCTGAGAAGTCGCAATGTACATATGGATAGTCAAATTCAAGAATTTGCCATGACCACATATCCATACACATGTGTCAAACTCAGCTGCTGAGTGGAGATGAAGCAATCATCCCACCCAATGGAGCAACCCATGAAGGAGTGTGCAAGAACATACCTCACATGCCCACAACATCTCAATCTGGCAATTGAGCTCATACTTACACCTGTCCACTTCACAGATTTGTGCCATTACATACTTTCAGCATCAGCATGAGGCTGCATGCCATTTAAGGATTGTGCAACACACATGCCACGGAAAGTGCTAACTTGGTCAAGTCATGTATACCCGTGCAGGTCATACCAAATCTGTTGAAATGTACACCCTGTGAGTAGTCACCAGCAGCCTGGACACATGCTTGCAGGCCAAGGACCTGGGCATTGACCGCTGGGTTGACGCCCTACAGAATCCAGAGGTGAAGGGGTGACACTCAATGGCGGCCTACACAGTGCACCTCCACAGAGTCACCTGCCTCAAAGGTCACTTTCGCCTGGCTCATAAGGTCATCCTAGCATTTCTTTGCATGGACCACTGTATGGACTGCCACCCCCTTCACGTTGATAGGAGCTGTGATGTCCGCCCAAATCTTCTGATGACCACACGTCCCAAGCAGCTTCTGCGGAACAAAGAGGGCATCATAATGGGCCAGGAGCTGGTCACCCAGATGCCATCTTCTGCAGCAGAGAAGCTGATATACCTCATGGCATCTGTCATCAGGACCTCGTAGCAATTGGGGCCTTCGCGCACTCATCCCTCTCATAAGTGGCCGTAGCCAATGAGGCAGGTCACAGTGCACCATCCCAGGATCCAGCAGAGGATTGTGGTTCCAGTTGAACCATGCAGGCGATCCCATTGGCCAAGTCCCCACACACCCATATTCTCTTGCCACCACCATCCCTTCTTCATGCACTTTGGTGTCCATGAGCCTGCGGAGGGTGCATACATTTTTTCCTGTTATTTCGTTTAGCCCTTCCCTGTCCCCTCTCCAGGATGGATTTATGATTATGATTTGTTTTGTCCTCGTCTAGGGTGTGCTGTATCCGTTTGTTTGGTCCTCATGTCAGAGCCATTGTGCTCTCAAGTGAGTTAACCACTCATGGGACTGGGCACATTTTCAAGCTTGGGGACTGGACATGCGGCCATGCTCAGTGGAGTCAACTGATGTGATCTTGTGGACTGTTACACCCTCCAACATACAGGTGAGTATTCCATTTGACGTTGATGTAATTTCAGGTATCTTGCCTCATCCAGTTCCCACATCCCCCGAGATGACTCCCTAAGCACCCTATTTCCACCCAAGTCCCCAGTCCCTCTGCTGGACACTGAACCTCCCAGCACCAATATGGAGGCCCATTGTTAGGTAGAGGTGGTGAGGGATTGACAGCATAACAGTTGTGCCACCAGGTATGGTTGTGCACTCTCATTCCTTTTCATGGCTGTTGACATATGCATCACAATAGTGGAATGATGTGGCACATGTAGGGTTTGCATGATTAATGTGAGGTGCCAATGATTGGGAGATGGTCACTGTTACTAAAGATGTGAGTTGTCCTTCATAATTGTGTGTGTACATGTCTCCTTGATCAGCTATGCATGTGCTTTGTGTTACTGGTTACACCTCTGTGACTTCTTACTTGGAGTCAGTCTCCTTGGGATGTTTCTGTGAACAAGTTTTTGGTGAGGGCTGATGCAGTGACATCTTTTTTGTGTGGCATTACTTTTGTACTCCTGTTATGTCAGCCTTGCATGCTGTCTCCTGACATTTGTCATATTAAGTGGCCACTTCATGATCAGGGGTGTACTGGCCTATAGTGGAGTCTGGTAATTTCCTGGTAGACCTCTGCACCCTGGGCCTCTTTTGAGTGGTATTTCCAGATTTTCACATAGGGAAATAGTTGGGCTTGTTGTAGAAGTGTGATATGTGGCCACTTTGAGAATTCTTTCCAAGGCCTATTTTGGTTCCCAGTCCACCCCTGTCCATGATGCATGGACATGCAAAGCAAATGACTCTCACAATGATGACAAGTATGCATGGGGGTGGTGTGTGAAGTATGTAGTTCATTGCTGGTGAGGTGCGGGTGTTGGAGGCTTAAATATCTTTCTCATGTATCAAGTGTAATGTTGCTGCTGTGCTCCCATTGATATGATCAAGGACTGTTCAAAGTGAGAGGCATGTAACCTTGCATCACGTTTGTGTATCCTATGAGTGACTAGATATCTTTCTGGGAGATTTAGTGTACATCTTCATGATGAGACAAGGGACATGTTGTGGGTATCAGAGACATGAATGAGGAGGGTGTAGGTGGGCAGCTGTTGGTTTTCCACATTGCAGGATCATTTGGTGAGTGGTGGAGAGAAGGTCCAGCAGCAATGGTGCAGAAGGCCCCAGCTACGAGATGGCATTTAGGTGAGACTTTTCTTACACTTGATGCATGGAACCCAGGGTAACACATGTGGTGGTGCCATTATGCCAGGGGCTAGCTGTTAAGACGGATTTCTGAACTCTGTCCTGGTGGGGCAGAAGTTCAGAAGGCCAACCTAATTACTTGGAACAGGGTAACCTCTGGACGAGCCAGACCAATCAAGGTAGCGATCGCGGCGGTCAAGACTAGGTCTCAAGAGGGATGAGGGTGACTGAAAGCCCGCAATGAGCACACAAAGCAAGAACACTTACAAACTACTCCAAACAGTTGTTATATTAAAAATATATACACATTTATTTCAAGGCCTTTAAAACAATGACCGTAGCGAGAAAATCACAATATAACAATAGTAAACCAACACATACCATATCAACACAATATATATACAAATACGACAGTCTCAGGCGTTATCTGCACGAAATGGGTAGTCCACCTAAAAGGGAAGGAAGAGAGGCAGTGCGAAATAATGCTTAGACCCAGTCCGCCTTCAGAGGCACCTAACTAGATGAAAGTCCGAGCCCTGCGAAGAGTGGAGCCTTGTGCTCAAAAGTACCTGCACGCGCTGGTGCCAACGGGCAAAAGGAGAAGCTCTTCGAGGGAAATCAGGCAGTTCAGTTTAGTGCACAAAAGAAGAAGAACAAGTTCCGCGACTCAAGCGCCGCCTCCACAGTGGGCAGAGCAGAGAGCGAGTATGGAAAAGGGTGCTGTTTTGATACAGCGGGGAAAAGCAATGGGCTCCTGCAGGAGGGCGACCAGATCCTAGCTATGCTACTCACCGGTCCCCGATGCAAGCAGACCCAGGCTTCTCCGCGTCAGTTTCAGCAGCTGGCAGGTTCAGAAGAGCAGGGAACGCCTCATCGTCGTGTTGAGTAAAAAGACGTCCCAATCGAAGAAACCCGCACAGTTTGTACCACAGCAGGGCAACGGAACGGCCGTGTGTACCTGAGCCAAATGTACACTACTCACTTCAGACCTGGGAACGCCAAGTGTACGAAGCGTGTGAGAGTGACAAGGACTCGAAATACTACACAACCTGGCGGCGGTTACAGAGCAAGGCTCCCGTGTAAGCTGGTCAGTAAGCTGGATGGCCCAGAGACGCTTCCGAAGGCTTACTGGCAGGAGATGGTGAAGATGCCGAGAATAGCTGTTCCCGCTATTCCAAGGGTCAAAGTACCAGTACAGGCCTTCTGGTTCGATCAAAGGTGAAATGGGTTTCACAAGGCGACAGCAGTGCAGAGGAGAAGTCCTTCAGCGGGTCACCAGCAATTCCTCGGTCCAGCCTCTTGGTTGCAGGATACTTGGCTCCTGTATTCCTTCGTTCGTGAGAACTCAGGAGATCGACATGGTAGTGGTGTTTCCAGCCTCCTCTTATCCACGGTTCCCTTCGCGCCAAAACAGAGGGGACCCAATGGGAGATCCGCTCATCAACACTCACACCATTCGTGGACCAATCACGGACCACGGTGGTCCCAGGCATTCACACCACCCTAGACTCTCTGGCACCCAGGATGTGTATTGGGACCAGACATCCCAGCCCACATCCTGGAGGCACACACAAGACATGTAGAAGCCCGCGAAAGCATCCGTGTTTCGCGGGAAAGTACATGCCCAAATAAGGAAGGCCCCGGGTCGGCTCGACCTGGAGAAGGTGAAGGGAGCAAGACGGTCAGCGGACAGGACAAAGGAGCCTCGTGGTCTGGCCATTTTGGGAGCCAGGCCACCATTTTGGGTTAAGCGTGGAAAACGGGCTTAGAACGCCAAAAGGAGCTCAAAACACAAGAAACGATCTCTGCCACCATTCCCGTCCCTGAATCACTTGCACCGATCAGTTACAATCCTAAACGAGTATCTAGGGCCTGTAGAAGGCTAGAGACCCAAAAGAGCTGTAACTTAGCTTACAGTGCCCTCCTGTGTCATGTTGCACGAAAGCCGCAACATGATAAACGAAACTACGGGAAACAGCGTTCCCCGGTACTGACTGTGTTAAGGGCATGTCAGTTTCCCCGTAAGAAAGGAGCGAAAGCCCAGAGGAGTGCGGCAGAAGGCTGCACTTCTCTGGCAAAGTCAAGAACAAGGTGAAAAACAACAGCAAAAAGTTTAGTGGTTGCCACATGGAAGGAAAATTACCTAGAATTACGAAATCTTTCCTAACACTCGCCCCTCCCAGACTATGGACAGGGGGAACTAATCCACCCCTGGATGAGTCTCTTGTTCAGGTCGGTTAAACATTCTGGACAACCCATCAGCATTGCTATGTTGGACACCTGGCCTATGCTCAATAGTGAAGTCGAAGCCTTGTAGACTTATGGACCACCTAAGCAACTTTGGATTCTCCCCCTTCATGTTCATTAGCCACTTTAAGGGCTTATGGTCAGTTTGCACAGTGAAGTGGGTCCCATAGAGGTAGGGCCTCAGCTTCCGTAGGGCCCACACAACAGAGAAACATTCTTTCTCTACCGTGGACCATCTGAGCTCTCTGTCCTTAAGCTGGCGGCTAATAAAACCAATAGGGTGTTCCTTACCCTTCTCATCTACTTGTGAGAGTACAGCTCCTATCCCAGTGTCAGAGGCGTCCGTCTGCACGATAAAAGGTCTTTGATAATCAGGGGCCCTGAGGACAGGGGCCTGGCACAAGGAGTCTTTTAAGCCATTGAAGGCCTTCTCACACTCGTCGGTCCAAGTTACCTTCTTGAGTTTCTTCGGAGTTGTGAGGGCAGTCAGAGGGGCAGCTATGGTGCCATAGTCTGCCACAAAATTGCGGTAATACCCCGTGAGTCCTAAGAAGGCTCTCACTTGGGTTTGTGTAGTGGGGGTAGGCCAGTCTTGTACTGCTTGTACTTTACTGGGAAGAGGCTGTATCTTCCCTCCACCTACTTCATGTCCAAGGTAAACCACTGAACCTTGCCCAATCTGGCATTTACTAGCCTTTATGGTCAGGTGTGCTTTCTGAAGAGCCTGGAGCACAATCCCGATGTGTTTCACATGGTCTTCCCAGGTGGCACTGAAAACTGCGATATCGTCCAGATATGCAAGACAGAATTCGTCCAACCCATTCAAAACATGATTCACAAGCCTCTGGAAAGTGGCAGGTGCATTCTTCAACCCGAACGGCATTACTCGGAATTGGTAGAGGCCGTCTGGAGTAGAAAATGCTGTCTTCTCCTTGGCATGTTCTGCTAAAGCTATTTGCCAATAGCCAGCAGTGAGGTCAAACGTGCTGAGGTACTTGGAGGCACCCAAAGTATCCACCAGCTCATCTGTTCGAGACAAGGGGTGTGCATCTGTCTTGGTGACAGCATTCAGAGCCCTGTAATCCACGCAGAACCTCAATTCAGAAGTGCCTGCCTTTGGAACCAAAACCACAGGGCTGGACCAAGGACTACTAGAGGGTTCAATCACCCCAAGGTCTAACATCTTGTTGACCTCAGTCCTAATATAAGACCGTACTTTGTCTGACATCCTGTATCCCCGACTTTTGGTAAGTACACTGTCTCCTGTGTCTATGTTATGTTTGCACCAAGGTGTCAAACCAGACGACTGTGAAAACAGGGGGGAAAACTGCCTAAGCAAACTTTTCACCTCAGCCTGCTGATCAGAAGTCAGGTGAGGGGCCACTCGGACACCCTCAAAGGAGCTATCTGAAGGACCGCTTTGGAACAGGTCGGGGAGAGGTTCAGACTCCTCTTCCTCAACATCTGAAGCCAGTAGCAGTGCTGCGATTTCGACTCTTGGGACGAAAGCCTTCAGCCTATTCACATGAAACACTTTTGGAGCCTGTCCAGGCCTTCCAAGGTCCACTAAATAGTTAACCTCACCCAGGGGCTCCACCACTGTGTAAGGGCCTGACCATTTGTCCTGTAAAGCTCAAGGCCTTATGGGATTCATGATCAGGACTTGCTGACCAGGTGTAAAGTTGATGAGGGAAGCTTTCTGGTCGTACCAATGTTTCACCAGCGCTTGTCCTGCCTTCAATTTATCACTAGCCAAGCCCATCAGAAGTACCATCCGTTTTCTGAGCCCTAGCACATAATCAACTACGTTGGTAGTAACAGGGGGAGTGGGCATCTCCCATCCCTCTTTGACGATGGCTAAGGGTCCCCGTACGGGATGACCGAACAGAAGTTCGAAGGGGCTGAAGCCAACACCCTCCTGTGGTACCTCTCGGTAGGCAAACAGTAAGCATGGTAAAAGAAGATCCCATTTTCTTCTCTGAGGTTCCTCCAGAGCCCCAATCATGCTCTTTAACGTTCTGTTGAAACGTTCCACCAGACCATTGGTCTGGGGGTGGTATGCAGAAGAGAACTTGTAGGTGATCCCACATTCTTTTCACATAGCCTGCATATACTTCGACATAAAGTTGCTGCCACGATCCGACACAACTTATTTAGTGAAGCCAACCCTAGTAAATATGCCAAGTAAAGCTTTTGCAACTGACTTGGCAGTTACAGTTTTCAATGGGATGGCCTCAGGATATCTGGTTGCATGGTCGACCAGCACCAGGATAAACCTATTGCCCGAGGATGTTTGCGGGTCAAGGGGACCAATGATGTCGATCCCTACCCTTTCAAATGGTACCCCCACAACTGGGAGCGGTACCAACGGAGCTTGGATTGTCGCGCCAACCTTACCAGACAACTGGCAGGAGGCACAACTCCTGCAGTGACTTTCTACTTGCACCCCCATCTTGGGCCAGTAGAAGTGCATGGATAACCTTTGCTTGGTCCTCTTCATACCAAGGTGACCAGCAAGGGGAACTTCATGCGCCAACTGCAGGAGGAAGGGCCTAACAGCAAGGGGAACCACCAACCTCCTATGGTCTCCTTCTGTAGACTCTGTGGGCTCACTATACAGGAGTCCACCTTCCCAATAAATCCTATGCGTCCCAGGAGGTTCACCCTCAAGCTGGGAGCAGGCCTGTCTCCTTAGGCCTTCCAGAGATGGGCACTCACGTTGGCCTTTACTGAATTCGTCCCTATCAGGACCTCCTTCAACTAACAAGTCTTTTAGTTCAGGATGATCGTTGGGGTCAAATACTTCAGGCATCGCCACCTCCTCGTCAGGCCCGGGCGATTGACCAACTTCCTCCACCGCAGTGGTAGGCGAGCTCGGGGGAATATTCTCTTTCCCTCGTCTTGACTTGTCGACTCCTTTCGCCTTGGGTTTCCCCTTCGGCTGGGGCGGCGTATTGGTCTTGGCCAATGCTGCCGTGCTTGAGACCGTGTGTAGGGTCTTTCGGCAGTGTCTCCTACGAGCCCTAAAGCTCTGAGATCATTACCTAACAAGACCTTTCCCGGGACGTTTCTCTGAATGCTCACTGGAATCCTGACTGCTGTACCATTTAAAGTAAGATTTACAGGTATTACTGGGAACATACGGAGTGGGCCGTCAGCCAACTTAGTGGGCATCAGAGTAGCTCTGGCAACTTCCTCTGAGTCTACCAAGGTAGAATCCACTACAGTGCGACTGCACCCACTATCCCTAAGAGCTGGAGTATCTACTCCATTGATCAGCACACTGTCTTTAAAGTAGTGCTTGGTATTATCCGGAATCCTAGCATAAGCCTCTGCGACTCTAGGCTCCCAGGAACCCAGGGAAACTAAAACTACCTCAGCCTCTATCCCGCTGGGAAATGAGTCTGAGGAGAAGGATGCTCCTGTAATCTCTTCTTCCTCGTAGGAGGAGAAGGCCAGATTAGCGGAGTGGACCCCCAAAGGTCTAACCTTACACCGGGGATCCCCCTTCACGTGGTCAGTTGCTCCACAAGCAAAACAAGATCCATTGGGTCTGTTTACATAGGGAGGCTTATTGTAACCAGAGTTCTGTTTCGGAGGCTGACCTCCACTACCCTGTGAGTTCTCTTGTGTCTTACCCTTATTTTTCTTTTTGTGGCCCTTATGAGAAGAAGATTTATCAGATTCTCCACCCTCCATATCTTTGGACTTTTTCCCTTCCTCCTGCTTATCAGGATGAGTTTTGTCCTTATGGGACACTCGATGTGACACCCATAAGTCTGCTGCAATGGCCAGCTTCTTAGGATCTATCTCCTTCGAATCGGCCAAATGCTGCTTAAGCTCCGGGGAAGAAGATGCAAAAATGTGTTCCAGCATGACAAGATTTATCATGCCTTTGAAGGTAGAAACCTTATAACCTTCGACCCAGCCAGTTAAGTTTTTCAAGGATTCAGTGACATAAAATACCCAAGTACCACCTTCCCTTTTCTTATACTCTCTGAAACGTTTCAAATATTGGGCCGGAGTCTTCCCAAACTTTAAAATGAGAGTTTGCTTTAACATTGCGAAATCAGCTCGCTCAGCCTTCGACATTTCCATAATGGCACTACAGCCAGAATGGGGCAGTCTGCTGAGTAACCAGGCAATCTTATCAGCATTGTCAACTTGTTGAACTTCGCATGCATACTCAAACGCATTCAACCAGTCCATAATGTCATTCCTTTCTTCATACACACTGAGCAGATCTTTCGGAAACCGTGGATGAGAGGAGGCCCCAGACCCATGTCCAGGACCCTTGGACCCATTTGCAACCTGAAGCTTGGCCAGTTCCAACTGGTGATCCCTGTCTTTTTGTTTTTCTGCCTGTTCGATTTTTAGTTTGGCTATGCTGAATTCAAGCTCCTGCTGCCTAAACCGCAGCTCTTGCTTCTTGAATTCAAGCATAGCCTCCCCATCAGCACTGGCAGAGGAAACATTAGACATCTCGTCCTCCCTGTCCTCGTGGTCGCAGTGGATCAGTGCAGCGGCAGAACCGTCGGTTCTACCAGTGAGAGCAGCCCCACCACCTTCCGCACTGTCCTCAGAAGTTATAGCGTCAAGCTGCGCTTCTTGCCACGCCACGATTCTTTGGATCATTTCCAATTTCGTGCCTTGAGAGGAAACACCTCTCTCTGCACACATCTTTTTCAATGTTTCTGATTTGGAAGCATTTAAAGTTAACAAGGTATTTGTTTCCATACTGTTAGATAGGACTATGGCCTTTTTAAAGTTATACTACAACAATTCACTACGTGTCCTGGTTGGAATAACCTGAAATGCCTTAGTTCGTGCGCAACACTGGATACCTTCAGTCGTATCCCACCGCTGTACACCAATTTGTTAAGACGGATTTCTGAACTCTGTCCTGGTGGCGCAGAAATTCAGAAGGCCAACTTAATTACTTGGAACAGGGTAACCTCTGGACGAGCCAGACCAATCAAGGTAGCGATCGCGGCGGTCAAGACTAGGTCTCAAGAGGGGTGAGGGTGACTGAAAGCCCGCAATGAGCACACAAAGCAAGAACACTTACAAACTACTCCAAACAGTTGTTATATTAAAAATATATACACATTTATTTCAAGGCCTTTAAAACAATGACCGTAGCGAGAAAATCACAATATAACGATAGTAAACCAACGCATACCATATCAACACAATATATATACAAATACGACAGTCTCAAGCGTTATCTGCACGAAATGGGTAGTCCACCTAAAAGGGAAGGAAGACAGGCAGTGCGAAATAATGCTTAGACCCAGTCCGCCTTCAGAGGCACCTAACTAGATGGAAGTCCGAGCCCTGCGAAGAGTGGAGCCTTGTGCTCAAAAGTACCTGCACGCACTGGTGCCAATGGGCAAAAGGAGAAGCTCTTCGAGGGAAATCAGGCAGTTCAGTTTAGTGCACAAAAGAAGAAGAACAAGTTCCGCGACTCAAGCGCCGCCTCCACAGTGGGCAGAAGCAGAGCGCGAGTATGGAAAAGGGTGCTGTTTTGACACAGCGGGGAAAAGCAATGGGCTCCTGCAGGAGGGCGACCAGATCCTAGCTATGCTACTCACCGGTCCCCGATGCAAGCAGACCCAGGCATTTCTGCGTCAGTTTCAGCAGCTGGCAGGTTCAGAAGAGCAGGGAACACCTCGTCATCGTGTTGAGTAAAAAGACGTCCCAATCGAAGAAACCCGCACAGTTTGTTACCACAGCAGGGCAACGGAGCGGCCGTGTGTACCTGAGCCAAATGTACACTACTCACTTCAAACCTGGGAACGCCAAGTGTACGAAGCGTGTGAGAGTGACAAGGACTCGAAATACTACACAACCTGGCGGCGGTTACAGAGCAAGGCTCCCGTGTAAGCTGGTCAGTCAGCTGGATGGCCCAGAGACGCTTCCGAAGGCTTACTGGGAGAAGATGGTGAAGATGCCGAGAATAGCTGTTCCCGCTATTTCAAGAGTCGAAGTACCAGTACAGGCCTTCTGGTTCGATCAAAGGTGAAAAGGGTTTCACAAGGCGACAGCAGTGCAGAGGAGAAGTCCTTCAGCGGGTCACCAGCGATTCCTCAGTCCAGCCTCTTGGTTGCAGGATACTTGGCTCCTGTATTCCTTTGTTCGTGAGAACTCAGGAGATCGACATGGTAGTGGTGTTTCCAGCCTCCTCTTATCCACGGTTCCCTTCGCGCCAAAACGGAGGGGACCCAATGGGAGATCCGCTCATCAACACTCACACCATTCGTGGACCAATCACGGACCACGGTGGTCCCAGGCATTCACACCACCCTAGACTCTCTGGCACCCAGGATGTGTATTGGGACCAGACATCCCAGCCCACATCCTGGAGGCACACACAAGACATGTAGAAGCCCGCGAAGGCATCCGTGTTTCGCGGGAAAGTACATGCCCAAATAAGTAAGGCCCCGGGTCGGCTCGACCTGGGGAAGGTGAAGGGAGCAAGACGGTCAGCGGACAGGACAAAGGAGCCTCGTGGTCTGGAAATTTTGGGAGCCAGGCCACCATTTTAGGTTAAGCACGGAAAACGCGCTTAAAACGCCAAAAGGAGCTCAAAATACAAGAAACGATCGCTGCCACCATTCCCGTCCCTGAATCACTTGCACCGATCAGTTACAATCCTAAACGAGTATCTAGGGCCTGTAGAAGGCTAGAGACCCAAGAGAGCTGTAACTTAGCTTACATGGCCTCTTGTGTCATGTTGCACGAAAGCCGCAACATGATAAAAGAAACTACGGGAAACAGCGTTCCCCGGTACCGACTGTCTTAAGGGCATGTCAGTTTCCCCGTAAGAAAGGAGCGAAAGCCCAGAGGAGTGCGGCAGAAGGCTGCACGTCTCTGGCAAAGTCAAGAACAAGATGAAAAACAACAGCAAAAAGTTTAGGGGTTGCCACATGGAAGGAAAATTACCTACAATTACGAAATCTTTCCTAACACTGGCTTTGCAATATCAGGTATTTTGGACGTGTGACATGAACAATTTTCTTCCAACTTGACTTGAGTGTGGACATGGTTATGGCACTTAATGTCAGGGATATCAATGATATCAATGAGGTTTTAGTGTTCTTTTTATAGTAAGGGGCACACACAGTTTGGCAATCCAAGAGGCGCATTCTCAGGGTGTTGTTATGGGAAAACTGGATTAGACATATTGCAGCATTGTAGGCCATCAGGGATGTGGCTTTACAGTGTGTGTTCCACAGGGGTTGGTATTCATGTGAAGTAAGTTTGTACTACCAGGTTGCATGTGTCCTGTCCCTGTGCCTTTGGCCCGCTAAGGGAATGGATGGTGCCTCTGGATGGGGGTGGAAGCCCTCCTGCATCTCAACTGCTATGCCACAGTGTGTGGCAATATTATGCAGGGCACAACATGGCACAATGATTTTGCATACTACAGTGGGTGCATATAGCATTATCCTACCTGATTGGTTTAGAGAGTGTGCTCCACTATACCCTTAGTGTCTATGTGTGCTGCATTGTAGCATGCCTCACCTGGGGTGGCTGGATTCCTGGTGGGTGTCAACAGGAATGGTGAGAGTGGGTAGGCACTGTCCCCTGCAAAGGAGCAAATGTATTGTCATTTCTTTTATTTCTGTGTGTCATGTGACTGCTTGTGTGTGCGTGATAGTGGATACTCACCCGCGAGCCAGCTATTTCCAAAGGTTCCTGATGCAAAGGCCTAGCATATGGGGGGAATGCCGGAAGATGTAGCTAATGTGTGTGCATCCTGGGTAATTGGCACTCAAATGTATGATGTGTCCCTCGACCTCACAGATCACCTGCACATTGATGGAATGCTGTGATAAATGTGCTCTGTGTCTCAGGAGGGGCTGCAGCGCTACATGGCTGCAATTGATGGCTCCCAGGAACTGGGGAAAAAGTGCCAATGCAAATAGTTCCTTGCATACTCTGTCTTGCCTGCAGTGTGCATAGCATGTGAATGTGCTTATGCACATGTGCTAGGGTGCAGCGCATGACCTGGTGGAGGCACCTTGATTGTGTGGCTGTGATATACCCCCCACAATGGCTGTGGTACGCTGGACTGATCCTGCAGCCTGGAACTGTAAGTCTGATAGTACTTTGACCAGAGGTGGCACATCCTGTGAGCACATGGTGGGTGTTAGCTATAATTGCATGCAATACCCTCCCTCTGGGACCACCACATACAATTAGGACTACAGGTGTAAGCAAAACCAACCTTTGGTACAAGTCTGTACTACACAGTTTTGTGGTAGCGAGCTGAGTAGCCCGACTTATCTCAAGAGAGAATTTGAGCAGTACAAGAGGTTACACAGAGGTCTCACAATCACAGTGGTTCAAGTAGACACTTACACTCAAGGTTTCTTGGTAAAACACATCAATTTATTACACAATCATTTAGAAAACATTCACTAGAAGGAGGCAACTTAATATTATACACAAACACACTTCAATATCAAACCAATAAGTTTCTGAACAAATTAGGTTCCCCTGAAATAGGAGCAAAATGGCATTTCAGTTACTTTCAATGGGAGTAAAAAGGCACAAGTTAGAAGAATAGATCACAAATACTTTCTTAGGCAGTGCAAATTGTTTTAGTTCACTAGAGGACTGGATTCAGTTCAATAGGCCTAGGCCAAAGTCAATGGTCTAGTGTCTTGTATAGAAAAGAGCAGTTCTTGAAGTAAACGGTAAAGTCTTTGCCAAAGTTCTCAGAAGTAGTTTGTATGAAAAAGAATCATATGTTAGGTCACAAGCTGATTAGGCCTGCAAGTTGGAAAAGTTCCACAAGCTTTCACCGCGAGAGAGGCGAAGCAAAAGATGCAGCTGAAGATGTTGGTTCCAGGCAGTTCTTGCAGATCTCACTCTTCCTGAGCCTCAGTCGTGGGGACAAGATGGAGGACGTCGGGGGACTCCTGCACTGCTCGGGATCATGGGAAAACGCTAACAAAATGGAGTCACTTCGGTTCGAGAAGCTGTCATCAAGCACACAAGCTGGTGTCCTTACCCCTGGTTAATCCTAACCAGCTCTGAGAATGGTATCCAGGTGGCTTATGAGTTGATTGGTCCCACCAACTCAAAGTAAAAATTTGTCCTTGAAATGGCTTCTCTGTTGAGATGAACTTGGAAATTCGGACCTGCAGCAGGGTTTCACCGGGCAAACCAACGGTCCAGGAGTTGCAGCAGCCGTCCTCTTCCAGCTCGTCTTTTCGGTTCTTTCGTTCCAGTGGTCGACTATGCTTTCCAGTCCAAGAGACTCACCTTTTAAACAGTTTTCTGCCTTCCATTCCAGCCTAGCTGCCACTCAACTAGCAGGGTGGCTGTCCTTGCTGGACAGTCAGCCAGCCAATCACGCCAGAGTGCATTTGGATCTCCTAGGAGACTAAGCACAGGGCGTTTCGGGCACCTGCCTCACTTTCTGCCCACCTCAGACACTCAGACGTCAGAGGCGGTCTTCAGTCCTACAAAGGGACCAAACCTGGTTTGGTGTGCAGAGACAAACACTAGAAGGACCTTTCCAAAAAGAAATGGTGAAAAAAGAAGACCGGGACCTGTTTAAACAAAGGGATTAAGGCACAATCTTGAAAAACATGGCTCCCGTGATTTTTAGCTGCCGGTGTTCGCGGTCAGGAAAAATCATGGTAGTTTGTTGTAAAACCACTGCCACCAGCCATTTCGATAGAAAAAGGTAGCATTGGACTGCTACATGAGTTTATAGACACAGGGGATACGAGGTAGCCCCTCTAGCACTCTATAGGAAGATAGTGTGTGCTGGGTCTAAGAATTTAAAAGGCTACTAAAGTCAATTTAACCTTACATTCTCTTGGAAACAGTAGTTTATCCAAGAGAAGGTATTTAAACCTTTGCGAAGTCTAAAAAGACATCCCTGTGTCACTGCACTGAGGGTTCTGTGTAACACACATGAAAAGATGCCTATGGAATTATCTTAAAACTCCATAATCAAAGAACACAAGAGTAAAACACACATCAAAATACATGAAAGAGTGGGAAAAAAGGCTCACACTCTTTCCAGGTAAAAAAATCAAGTCCTCAAAATCCAGCAAAGTTGCTCGGGGTCTCTAAGGTGAAGGGAATTAGCACATTTTTGAGAATTCTCCCTAACAGTGGGTGATACCAGGTCATTCTCCCACTGCCTGACCAGGTCTAGGATGACATGGGGAGGGAAGCGGTTTCTTCCATGCACCTCCTCATCTGACATTTCAAATAATGATTGTGGATGAAATCTTCTGGTCCTTGTCCTCATCCTTCACCTCCTTCCATGTAATAATATCATTGCTAGCAATGTAGGATCCAGGATCTGGCAGTGTGGCACTCGTATGTTCATTGGTGTTCCATTGCACTTCTATGCGTGAGCTTTCATTGAACTTTGTGCTTTGCAGCAGGTAACGGGTGGCGGTAAAATTGTGGGATTATTGTTCTCCCTGGCAGTCAAATCGATTGTGTGATCGCTTTTGTGAACAGGGTAGTGCTTGATGGGGCGTGTTTGTTGTTTGCACAGTGACTCCCTCCAAACACCCATGTTCTTCCTCATTTACCTAGTTGAATGAGGATTTTGCATGTTCCACCCCCTTTCTATTCTTTGTGCTGGCCCTTCCCACACCTCCCGCGCAAAGTGCTCATGCAGAGCGCTAAGTGGGAAGGGCCAGCGCAAAGTCCAATCTGTGAATTGGAAATTGTTTTTTAGCGCTGCAGATAGTGTACCTTTACGGTGCACAGTCACTTTGCGCTGCGATAAACATAGTGTAAATGTGGCCCATGGAGTGTTGCATAGCAAAAATGAACCTCAAAGGGTTCATGCCAACGTAGTGTCAAACAACTGGGCTTCATGGTTCACCGAAACCTCACTTTCAAACAGCACATCACCAAAAAAGGACACGTGCTTGGAACCGACTAGCACTACTATGCAAAACCATGCCCTTCCTACCATCTGGTGACTTCAGGACTGCTGTATAATCCCTGCTTCTCTCATATACGGATGGAGGAAATACACTCCTCACACCAAAACTTGCCCCACTCAAGGCAGGACAAGAGGCTGGAGCCAGAATAATCACCAGCATCAGCAAATGACATTGGCTAACAATTGCAGCTCGTACAATCATTAGCCCGGCCAGTATACCAAACAGGGCCTTTGGCAACTGAAGCTCTATCCTAGCTAGCAAGAACACTGATCACCTCAGCAGGCCATTGCAATTCCAAAGGCCGCAACTTTGCGACACTGGAAACACAAATGGGTGGAAATGAAAAACAGGAGACAGGCCTTCTCCTGTTATGCTCCAGCTTTCCGGAACACCATCGCTTCACACGCCTAGATGGCACCATCGCTCCTGAAGGCAATGCTATTTTCATAAATTCCTCTAAACTCTCTGTTCATGAGATAGCGACCGTCTAGCGGATTGGTGCAGCCACCTGGTGGCCTGTACCGCCCTGAACAGTCAGGAACTTCAATTTACCATTGCAGAGATCTCCCCTTCTGCCTAGTTAGGTTTATGTTATACACCCCGAGTAGCACACTCACCTATAAACAGCAAACACACAACCATGCTCAGACTCAAACCCCTTCTTTTTAAGAAAGACTCTGAGCCCTTGGTTTCTGGCCCATGTGACTTTGCAACGCTTCTTGCAATACGCCTTGGTGCACATTCCCTTGGCACTTTTTGGGTTCACTTTAGGCCTTTTACACTTGGGTCATCTTTTGTAAAGCTGTTTCGCTTTATTTCATATTTCGTATTTGTAGCACTTCCCTCTCCTTCCTACTCCCCTTTTGGCACTTACCTTATTTGAATATTCCACTCCACCCCTTCCCACCAGGACTGCGAAGAGACTGGGTTCAAAGTTGGCGCCTTATAAATCTTCTGAAAATAAGTAAACACGCCAGACCTATTGGCTTTGCCAATGCGTGTTGCTATTTTTGGCGATGTAGCCCTTTCCCTTTAATCTGCTGCTGCCAGGTGGCGAACATGTGTCACATGCAGACCTGGCTGCCGTAGGACACCGTATCACATGCAACTCAATAGGACTTAGCACGCTTCTGTGGAAGTATGCTGTCAGCACCAATGTACATGGGAAAGCAGCAGAGCCGTAATGAAAAGAAAACAAGCGCGGGTAATGAGAGTGCTGCTGTCAGAGGCTCCCCGAGGGTGCTCACGGCCATAATGCAAATATGTTCCCCGCCTTCCAGCAGGGGGCGGAGGGAAGCAGAGTCAGACTGACGGATGCCACATTCTGAGAGTACCCGACAGCCTCTCTCTGGAGAGGTGTGTCCCTGGAGTAAGTGACACAGGGCAGGAGGATGTGCTCAGCAGATGCGCACAAACACATCCAACAGCACACACACGCAGTGGCACACGCACAATAAAGCATGAAGCATGCATGCCAACGTTTCCGAACTTAAGAAGGAGACACACCGGAACACGGACACACAAACCCACACATATACACGCAGGCCATGCCACCCACGTGTGCCAACAATGTACACTAACATGTATGTAAGCATATAAGCATATGCCTACTAAACCAATAAGCATAATGTTCTGCATCTAAACTCGAGTATGTTATAGCCCGTCCAGGCAGATAAGAAAAATAATTGCTTGAGCAAATTCAACTCAGAAGGAACTATTCAAGATCCCTGAATCCTTTCAGAAGGTAGATTCCATCAGAGCACCCTCAATCCCCTCACATGAGTCATGTGACAGACTTACCTCCTTCTTCCCCAGTGAGATTGACCGTATCTTACATTAGCGGCATATCCTCCTCGAGGTTTCTCAACTCTCTGGAGCAATGTGTGTTCATTCCCTCCGTTACCCCAGTGCTTTTGGGCCCCTTCCTCTGTCACCGCTCTTTCCCCGCTGTCCAAGATCCTTTTTCTACAATTGTTTCTCTGAGTAAATGGTTCGGAACAAACGCAGACCTATGCCTGGCTCCTCCTGATACAAGAGATTGGCCGATAACTTTCACACTCCATCCGCTTGCCAATTCCTTCCATGTCACATGGATCATCTTCTGCTGATAATCAGTTCTTAAAAATCCAGTTACTGTAGAAAATCTATACCCAGCCCACGGTATCCAAGAAGTGAATGAACTACGTCAAACCTACTGCACCCCTAAACATCTCCTAGAACGGGCCATTACTTCACAGCACCAGCTCTTCAGCAAAATCTGCATCTCCCACAAGAGTAGCCGGACCAGGCTGAAGTACTGAGAAATCTGTGATCTCTGTTATGGAATACCCCTGGAAATCCTCTGCACTCATACTGATGTCAGATCGCACTGTTGAGATCGCACTGTGGCCTTCAACAGAATGAGCCATTTCCTCTTGGTCCAACACCCGACTGAAATGAACGAGAAAGCCCTGACCTCTTATAGATCAGCCCTGGAGTCCATCATCCTTCATGCTTCAGGCCTAGCATCTCGTAGCCTGAGATATCCTTCAAGGGTCTTCTCTCTCTGCCCTATTAATGTCCATCTTCTCCTTCTAATCTCTCTTAATACAGCAGCTGGTGTTCACGTTTGAATGCCAATCACACATATATTTTATTTAAACTATCTTACTCTTTCTTCTGAAATGTCTCTTTCCTTGCCTTTGTCACTGTTTTCTGGAAATTAAATCATAGATATATCATTAGATATAACCGAAACATAACCCTTTGAAAAATAGAGAGGCCACCTTAATTTATATTTTTCTATTTCTGGCTACACTTTGGACTTACCCTCATTATGAGTGTGGCTGTCTGGAAATAAGGGTGCCGGAAGCAACATGCTGCCACCCTTTCCAGAGCACCACATTCTGACTCTGCGGGAGGGGCCGTTATGCCGAGCGGGTCTGACCTACCGGGCGCAATGGCAACCGCCTGTCGACTTGTCACGGAAGCACAGGCACCGTTAACAACGCTGGCTGTGTTTCCCTGAACCCATTCCCTTTGAATCTTATGGGACTCTATGGGAATGGGGACATACTAAATCCGCCACCTGACTTCCCGCTCAGCTGGGACTTGCAATGTCCCTGTGGCACCGGGAAGTCAGGTAGCGGGTTCAGAGTCACTGCCGTCCTCGTAATGAGGCCCCATGTCTTCCCAAAATTCATAAATCATGATGACCATCTTCGTTCTAAAATTTCCTGCGTTAACGTTGTCAATGTAGACAATTCTGGTGTCTCATGATAGCATGTCAGGAACCTTCAATGTCCGAGGCAACTTTAAAGACCACATTACACCAAAACTGAAGACTCTTCATTGATACCCAATACCGTGCATGCCTGACCGAGGAGCTTTAATATTATGCACAGAGGTATTTAAGCCGTAGGCCACACTCCAGCTCCCGATTCAGATTTCACAATTGAAAGCTATGCTCTCTGCACATCCGCTTCATGCCAGTATATCTTTTTTGTAAAAGAAACACACACTTCTGAAGGAAACATAACATGTTGGGTTTCCTCACACCAGACCTACTTTCTGGAGCATCCCTCAGTATGACCTGCAAGAGCTGATACCCAAGGCGGTGGTGCAGGTAAATGTTAACTGAAAAGCATAAGTGAAAGAAATGTGGGTGAAAGTACGCAAAATCACACTTCCGTACCCCACACTCATGAACACACATGTGCATGAACATCTATATGTACAAGCACAAGTCCCTCATTTGACAAGTACTCTGTCTTTACCTAATCGTTGCAGTGGGTTGGTGATTTCCATTTAAAGAGACAACTTCTCTTGCTTCCTGATGATAGTACATTTTAACTTCTCTTCAGTCAAGTCTCTGTATTTGGTAGTATTTGACATGTTAGAAAGTTCCATGTATCAAATTATCTAACATATTTGTATGCCATCAAGGGCTTAGGGAGCTCCTCACAGAAACGGGAGTCCTTCTCCCCCAAGGGGATGTCTCTCCCAGTCAGGTCCCACCTGCCTCGTCTCCTAGGGAGGGTATAGTCTCACAGGGGGCTCCCCCTTGGGGAGAGAGGACTAATTCCCTCAATTCATCACAATGCACAACAAAATGAAGCATGGACCACAAGAGAACTATCTATCTTGTTCCCCATGAAATCCAGAGCTTATGAGTCAAAAAGATGACCATGACGCAGACTGTGTGCAAGAAAAATAACATATTATCAGAGCATGGTGCACTCCCGAGGCAACTGTAACTGGCAGAAACAGTGTGCCACAATAGAAAGTATTCCAATTAGAAAACCGTACCACTTGGAAAAACGCCTACAGAAGTAGTGTGTCCACGTCAAATAATTTCCAAACGATATACACTAACAAAGTAAAAGATTAACAGGAGCAATAGTCCATGAGAAATAACACCCATGTGGAATGGTGTGCCAGGGGAATATTATGCCATAGGTTACAGTGGCAAGAGCTGTACTAGTCCTCAAGATAACATGCTAGGAGTACTCATGCCCATCATAAATAGTGCTCCAACAATTGAATGTGCTCAAATCTGTGCGAATTTGGATCCCAGGGTCTGTCTTTAGAATGCCAAACACTTGGAGCTTAATTACAATGTTAGCGATGCAGTAAAAAAGTGCGAGTGATTCCACTGTCGTCACTTTTTTCACAGCAAAAATTAAAGATTTTCCTCTGGCACTCAGCAGGAGGTAAATACTCCACTTTTATTTATTTATTTATTTAACATTTGAAGAGCCTGCTTATCCCATAGGTATCCGAGCACTGGACAGCACATGAAATAAAACACTATCTTTACCTTAATCCAGAAATTAGATGATTTGCGGTGGTGGATTTACCGCTCACTGCAAATCTGATTTTATTTTCCTGAAGCACCGTGGAATCCAAAAATGGGGATTAACACCACTTTACAAACGCCCGTAATCCTGCAGTAAATCCATGAGACGGAGTGGCAGTAACAGTAAACGTGTTTGGTGGTAATTCTACAGAATAGCCACCAAGCTTGTAATGAAACCCTTTAATGCTGTGCATTATATGTGGAGTAGGGCCTATAAAAGGATTATCCTGTATAGTCCGAACCAATCATAATGTATGATGAGGATGGTGTTAGTGCCCCTGACTTTATGGCCCACTACTGTAAACTGCAGCACAGATGCAGAATGTTGCCCCATGGCTCACGGACAGCCTTCAGGTCCAAGTTACCAAGATCTTTAAGGCCATATCAAAACCTAAGAAATTACTTAATATCACAAAAGATGACCGGGCACCATATGATGATGCTTCCAGACCCAACATTATGGGGAAAAGCAGTAAGACAAAAGGGGAAACGAGTTATTATCATTATTATTAGTAACGTGGGTCTAGATTCAGGAAGCAACAGAGTGCTTTACAATCATAGAGGGAAGACTATGCCCTTGGTAAGGGAAGCAGAGAAACAAGGGAGCAGGGAGCTAACAGGGGAGGGCGAGAGCAGGCAGTTTGTTAGCAAGGAATTTACAAACAATTTCAGAACGAAACAGTGGGGAGTAGATCACACAGTTTCACGTAGGATGGGGAGTGGAGGGTGTCTGGGCCTAGGTTGTAGGAAGGGGCATTCATTGAAGAGTATGATGGCCTTGAGCTCCTTCTGGAACTGTACAAGTGAGGGGACGAGCCTGATGTTGATGGGCAGGTGGTTCCTGAGTCTTGGGGCATAGACTCAGAAGGACTGTCTTCTGGTTCTTTCTTTCCTGCACCAGCACAGTTCAGGTCTACACATGTCCTTACTTGGGATGGATCGTAGGCCTCCAGAAATGCTTGAGTTTCTCAGTGAGGAAGCTTTGGGACTTCAGGGTGACAGCCTTGTAGATAATGCAGCAGGATTTGATGAGGGTCAGACTGCACTGGCTGAATTTGTGGAGTCCTTTGATAAGGTGTGCTGCCACATGAGGGACTCATCTCAGGGTGCCAGGGTAGTCGCTAGAAGGCCTTCCAAAAAGGCATTGCCACCAGCTAGGTGGCAGAGAACCAGGGCTTGGACAGCAAATCTGGGGTTGTTTTCTGGGCTTCAGGGCTTGATTTTCCGGTTGTACAGGTAGTTGTGCTTTTGCGAGATGTCTAATGTGCTATCAGTTGTGGCCTTGGTATCTATGTGTCTGTGGATCATGCTGATCTTGCTGATGAACAAAGAGCTGATGGCAGTGGATTTTTCGATGGTGTGCAGTACGGGTGGGTTGGGCAGAGGGTTGATGCAGTGCTTGATGGCTTTGAAGAGGGCTCTGCTTTCATTGATTGCCTTCTCAGTATTGTGTTGCTAGTAGTTGGCTTTGGAAATGGTAATCAGTCGAGTCAGTGACAATGAGTGTTTTAAGCATCTGAGCTCCCTGTGTGGGGGGCTATATATAGCCCGCATTCCCTTAGTTTGGTAGCGAGCATGCAGGCACCAATATTATACATATAAAACTAGACTAAGTCAACTGTATGCAGATGAAAGAATTGTAGACTCATTCAGTGGTAGGCCGAATGGTGAGCTTTATTGCATGAAGGTTTCCCACCTCAGACAAGAAAGGTTGTCCACAAATTCCTACTAAGACAGATGCACACAGTCAAAAACACAATACTAGAATTGCAACAAGATGGCATGAATTCTATATAGAGTTGTTGTGTTGAAAGTGGCTGCTATACTTAAAGGCAATGAAATCTGGAAATTAATATTGGTGAATGACTTGAAGAGAAGGATGCCCAAAGAGGTTGACACCACACTAAGGCTGTCCCACGAACTGCACTCTTTAAACTCATGCACTTGAAACCCTAGTAGATAGCTGCCCCAGATGCACTGAATCCCCTACCAATGTTGTGCCCATGGGGTAAAAGAGTCACTTGGTGAACACTTTTTGCAAATTACACGGCCACAGGAGTGGCCGTGTAGTTATGGTTAAGGTGCTAAAATTCAGTAAAAAATCTTTGTTAAAGGGACGTTATGGTTAAGTTGTGCTACTAAAAACCTTTGAAATTCAGTAAAAAAAACTTTGTTAAAGGGAGATTATGGTTCAAAGTAAAACCAAAAAAAACACTGAAATTCGCTAGTTATGGTAAGGTAAGCAACCATAACCTAAGGAGGTGAGGGGTGATGAGGATGGGATGTTATATGTGTGACTTGATTGCAAATGAGTTTACAAAGTTTGGTAGGATTCTGTCATGAGGGGGTAAAATTAGAGGGGGGGTCCCAAAATAATGTAATGGCTTATAAATGAGGTGATATTTGATGAATCTACACTTATTTTGCCAAACTGATAATCGATCTAGATATAAATGTTTTTGCGAAGATTGGTGGGATTTTGTCAAGAGGGGGCATAATTAGAAGGGGGTGCCAAAATAACATAAAGGCTTATAAATGTGGTGCCATTTGACAAATCTGCACAAAGGTTTGCAAAAAAATTATAGATCTAGATATAAATGTTTTCGTACAGTCTGAATGGATTTTGTCAAGTGGGGGCTAGGTTATATGACGATTGTGTGTGCATTCATTTGACACTTTTGAAAAAATAAAACATGGGTGGATTTGTAGCAAACCTGCGTAAGGAGCATTGGTAAGGACCTACAAGCATGGTTTTGTGAATGTGACAGTATGTTATTATTTGCCAAGTGTCATAATGTAGCTATAAAAAATAGCATTATACCTTTAGTGAATGAGGGGTAGCCTGTGGCAATGGGCAGTGGCCAGATTGTCTGGTTCATGGAATCAGGTCATGATCCAGACAATCTGGCTACTGGCTATGACCACAAGGGAGAAAACATAGGATTAAAGTGGCCATGTCCACCTGGGACTGGCTTTGTGGTAAAGTTATTCTAAATAAGAGGATAGATCTGAATGGGAAGAAAAATGTGCTCGTGGTAACATGGTCATAGGGTTCTCCTTTTGCCTTCTGCAGGCTGAAATGGAAAGCAAAGAGGGCCCTGTATGGAACCCTCGCCTTCCTTTTCCATGGTGGCCATCTTGGTAAAGGATTTTCCTTCCTATACTGGGACGCCACAGGCGTCCCGGTGTAGGAAGCAAAATCCTCTTTTTTAGCACCCCGGGTTCCGCTTTGGGAACTTAGGTTGCTAATGGCTTTCATCCCCCATTTCAGCGTCGGTCCGCGGACATACGCATAGTCCGTGGATATCAAAATCACTAGCTGGGGGTTCAGCATGTTTTATGTTACATGTATATAAAGTAAGGGAATCCTAGTAAACATACATCAAATTCACAGTATGTATATGTATATTCAGTAAGAAAACTTTGTTAAAGGGACGTTATGGTTAAGTTGCGCTACTAAAAACCTATGAAATTGAGTAAAAAACTTTGTTAAAGGGACGTTATGGTTAAGTTGCACTACTAAAAAGCTATGAAATTCAGTAAAAAATCTTTGTTAAAGGGACATTATGGTTAAGTTGTGCTACTAAAAACCTTTGAAAGTCAGTAAAAAAAACTTTGTTAAAGGGACGTTATGGTTCAAAGTAAAACCGAAAAACCCCTGAAATTCGCAAGTTATGGTAAGGTAAGCAACCACAACTCACGCCACCAATGTGCACTGCTAAGACTAACAGCAAGGACATCAAAGATGACATCACAAATGTCATTGATGACATCATTGATGACATCAGATGCCTGGCTCACTCGTTTTTCCTTTACTGATATATCTAGGCCAGTAACAGTCAGGAACTAAAAATTCCAAAAGTACTATATTTGTAGACTTATACTTGAAATATGTTCTTACAGTAATTCACTTAGGGTCCACTCACAGCATATGGAACATATACAAAGGGGAAAACACTGTCTTGGAAGACAGCAATGCTACCTATGTATGAAGATGATTAGTAAGGTTATTAACACTGTCTTATAGTTCTGTTTTTTTTTGTATTACTGTACTTTCCCTGGATATGCTCATATTTGTACACATTGCACTTACACTACTTTCCTTAGGGTCTAGTCACAATATGTGATAGTTATACACAGGGAAGTAGTAGCTTTGAAGCAGAACAATCATTTCTGTGCATGAAGATAATCAGTTAGGTTACTTCACTTTCCCTGTATGTGCTCTATGTGTATGTGTTGTTGTCAGCTTGTGTTTTGTGTGCAGTAATGCAATAATGTAGTAAGTGGGTTTTATTAGGTACTTATTAAATGTTTTACAGTATGCAAAACTCTAATAAGAAAGCATTTATAATTTTAGTATTTAACATGGCAAGATTATTAATATTGCATCTCCATCATGTCTGCTGCACACTATGCCTATGTTACTAGATGTGCACCTTGGTATATTGGAAAAAAACGTGATAATACAATGCTATTTGGATTAATGCATTGCTTAATGCACTACGTACCTCATGATATTTATTCCAATGATCCTTGACACTTTTTTTAATTAACATTACAATAAGAATCCCTTGTACAGACTTGTCATGAAAGGTAAATGCACATGCGTTAGGGAGAATTCTCTGTTTAGGCTGAATTTCCTAACCTAGTGAGTCCCCCAGTAGCTTTGCTGGATTTCTGGAGTTTGTTTTTTTCCATCCTGCCAAGAGTGAGACTCTTTTTCTCCCACCCTTGGACATGAATGTGTGTAATTCCTTCAGATGTCAATGTGTTTTATGGGCTATGGGGTCTTTTACTCCATAGGTTCTCATGTGTTTTGCTATGTGTGTTACACCGCACCCTAGGTGCCGTAGCACTGGGGCGTCCTAGCGGACCCCCACCATAGACTCCATACCCGGGGGCCGACTACTGTCTCCCCGGGCATGTAAAGTCACCATTGGCTTTACTAGACCTAAATTTACTAACAGAACTAGTACAAACCATCTTATTGTGGATGTACTAGTAGGGGTAATTCGATTACTCCTGGATCTGTTACTCGAGGGGGCACTGTCCCGTCCCCCCTCGTCGAGTTTTGGCTGGTGGCAGTGGAAACTACTTGTTATGTACGACCCCGGACATAACCCTATGGGATTCGTCCCATTGTTGGAGATTGATACTTTTTCTCGTTAATCTCTAACGTACCACCGGTCTACTTATCTTAAATAAGTTTATCGGATGGTATTTTCTGCCAGAACTCGGTTTTTAAAATGGTGTCTGTGTTCGTCTCTGTGACTCCTAAACCAAAGGTCGAGCCCTTTGTTCCACTTTTGGCGGGCTCTGTACAGAGACCCTCCAAAGTGGTGCCATTCTGTCTGGGTTACCACAGGGGTGTGGGAGGGGGTTTAGGCACCCTGGACCGAGTTGCCTTGCCAACTCCGGTCGCACTCTGGAGTGATTGGCCCAAGTGGTGAGCCTCCCCGCTCACCATTTAGCATGTGTTGATTGACAGCTAGGCTGAATGAATGGGGGTTTTCTGCATAAAAGCAGGGCTTTTGTGACTGGATCTTCAGAAATCGCCACAGGACCTAAGAATCCGACGAGGGTAAAGCTGAGCCGACCTGCACGACGACACCTCCGGTGGAGCCCTGCGGAACCGACTCACCACTTCCCGACGACAGAGGAGATCTCCCTGCCGGAGAGTCTCTTCCCCTGACTGGTGGGAATAACCAGTCCCCTTTGCTTTTTATTTGCCTCAGGACGCAGTGGTCGAATTGCCCGTTCAGAGCACCTCGGCAACCGGATAGCCACTACCCCTGTACCGCGACCAAAAGGTGGTGCCTTGTGACGGAGCACTCCGCTGCTGGTCTCTTCCCTGGTGGTGCACCGGACTTCACTTTTCTATGACAACGAGATCACCTCTACTCTTGGCAAAGACCCGATGTGCATCCACCACCAGGAACAACTGCCCCCGCCGGAGCTGCCCTCCACAACAAGGTACCGTGTCCGCCTGGCTTCCCTTTCGATCGGTTCGAGTGAGGTGTCTTAATCCTCTCCGTTCCGTTGGGTCGCCTCCAAGCTTTTCTCATTTATTGTTCTGAACTGGTTCAATCTGCCGATAACAATTTGCTACAAAGACTTGAATGCATCTCCGCTAGAGACTTTTTGGGACATCGCGCCTTGTCTCTCTCCGAGTGGGCCTGGCCTCTGAACTTTACGATCTATTGTGATTCTTGCCTTTCTGCCTTGCATTTTATCCGCGTAGGATTGAACTGTGTTGATTTCATAACCTGCCTATCTTTTTCTCTCCCGTCATAAACAAATATTAGAGTGTCATCTAGGTTGAGGTATACACCTCTGTCTGAAAATAAGTGGTACCGGTAGAACCTAGACTTGTCGAAATATTGCTAGGGGGATTGATCGTTTCTTCTTCGTAGAGTAATTGTGTTTGATTTGTTTGCCGTGAATTTGCCATAGTGTTTTTCATAGATGTTTTGTTATAAATAAATGCCTTAATATCTTTACACTAAGCCTCGTTGCGTGTTTGCTTGTCTTGCTGGGAAGAATTGTCCTATCTTGTATACTCCACATACTGCTCAACTCTTCTTGAGAGAAGTCTGACTGCTCAGCCACAGCTACCAAGTGAATCTGTGTGGTACAGACTGCTACCAAGTGGGTTCACCGCCAAATGCCTGTAGTCCTAAATCTTTTGCAGTGGTCCCAGAGGGAACTGCACAGGTTTCCGCCTAACACTGGTGTACAGCGGTGGGATTTGTATCGAGTATACAGTTTAGAGTGCTTTTCGACACTGTAGGATAACTAACCACAAAACTTTGCACAAAAAGCAACTTTCAAAAAACATGTCTACGATGGAAACTTACAGTCAAGAGTCTTTGTCAGGTGAAAATACTGAGAGTCTGCGAGCTCTCTGTAGGCAAGAGAATCTTTCTGTAAGAGGCAAGAAGTTAGAACTAATAGAGAGATTGCTGGCGAACCAAAGTCTGGGTACTGGTTCAGAGGAACCAATCTCTCCAGCAAATGTAGATGATAGTAATGGTGTTGATCTGAATTGTAATTCTGTTGATAGCGATAAAGAGGCTGACGAGGACGGCGAGGCTAACGAAACTGTCTCCCCTGTTCCTCTACCCGCCTTACCAGCTGTGCCTACGGGGCCCATACCAGGTCCCACAAGTAACCCTGCTTATTTTGAACTTGAAAAAATGAAGCTCGAACTGGAATACAAACGGTTCTTGGCTCAATCCGAACGAAACCAAGAGTTCGAGTTCAGACGGATGAATGCCCGGGCTGAGCAGAAGCAAGCTGAGTTAAGACTCAGAGAAATAGAACTTAATCACAAGTTAGAGATGAAAAAGTTGTCTATGGAAAATGCTTCTCTCTCCTCTGTTTCCTCTAGGAGCTCCAGTCCCAAAAGACCCCGGATGCCGAAGGAATTAGTGGGTATGTATGAACCGAGATTGGATGTGTTGGATTGGTTGAAACTGTTTGAGTACAATCATGGGCTCCAGGACATCACCGGGAATGCTTTACTTCCCTGGTTGTTCTCTAGGCTCCCTCCTGTTGCGACTGATGTGGTAATGGAGTTGGGGGAGGCGGATAAGACGGATTACGAAAGTGTGAAACTAGCTTTAATAGCTAGATTCGGGAAGACCCCTTCCCAGTATCATAAGAGGTTTAGAACCCTCAAAAAGCATGATGGTACCCCTTGGGCTACCTGGGTGAGTGAAGGGTTGAAAAACTTAGAGGGATGGATTAAGGGTTACAAAGTGAACACTTATGAGGGTATGAGAAATCTTTTTTTATGTTGGAGTCTATTTATGATGCCTGTTCTCCTGAGCTCAGACAGCACTTGGCTGATTCGAAGGAATTGGATTCCAGGGAGCTAGCTAAGGCTGCTGACTTGTGGGTTGCCAACAGGGCTACTCATAAGGATTCTGGGGCAACTCAGAAAAAGGATGAGGGAAGACAGCCTAAAAAAGACTCAAAAGAGAATTCTAATAACTCACATTCCAAAGAGGGCCCCAAACAAAACCAGAAGGGTAAGCCACCGGGAAAACCACAGTAGAATAGTGTGTCTTCTGGTGCCAAACCGGAAGGAGGTCAGAACAAGCCACCATTCCAGAAAGCATTCGGTAAATGCTTTGTTTGTGGCTTGACTGACCACGTGAAAGGAGATCCCAGATGTAAGGGTAAAGCTTCAGGGGTCCAGCTTGTCTCCTTAGCCTTCGCTCCAGAGGAGGAAGTCCAAATGGCAAGTGGAAACTTTCTACTACTAGCTAACAAACCCATTGGAGTCTCAGCCAGCGTTTCTTTAGTATCTCTGGGGTTGTGGGAACAACAGAATTTAGATGTCTATAATTCTATCCCCGATAATACTAAAGAGTATTATAAGGACAATGTCCAGGTGAATGGTCAGGAGACTCCTGCCATTAGGGACACTGGGGCCAGCATAACTGTGGTGGATAAATCGTTTTTTCAGGCTGAGGATGTTGCTAAGGCACCCAAACGCCTCACCAAGTTAGCTGGAGGGCCTGTGCAGATGCTTCCCCAATTACCAGTTCTCATCCAGTGTAACGACATGACTGTGAAGATACCTGTCAGCATACAGAGTGAGGTACCAGGACGCATACTGTTGGGTAACGATTTAAAAACTCTCGGAGTTGTATCGCATACTCCCAGCCCTCCTAGTAAACGGTTACAGGAGCTAACCAGACCTGCAAGAGAGAGGACGATGCGCGGTACTCTCGGGGAGATGATGAAGAAAGAAATCACTCCTGCTCCACTGGATTTGTCGGCCGCTGTCTCCAAGACATCAGAAGCAAGAGGGAAACCTAAGACTTCTATCCCGAAACCAGCAGCCCGCATTCCAGTGCAGCCGACACGGACTTCCCCGCGGTTGTCCAAAGTCACACCTGTAACTCCACCTCCAGCCGAGGCTGAGAGGGAGGTACAACCCAGCGTGGTAGAATTAGACTCTGAGGAAGAGCTAATGGAATGCCAGGAACTCATTGGAGATCTGGATCCTGTTGACCATCCTGAGCTGCAGTCTTTACTGGCAGAAGGTGGACCCAGCAGGGCAGACTTCAGTAAGGGACAGAGAGAATGTCCAACTCTGGAAGGTCTTCGCCACCAGGCAACAGCTCAGGCTGAAGGGCAAGAGCCTGGGAAATACAGGTTGCACTGGGAAGATGGCCTCTTCTACAGTGAACCGACCGAGTCTGCACCTGGAGACTACAAACGACTTGTAGTACCCCAAGAGAACAGATCACAGTTCTTGCAGTTAGCCCACGAGATTCCTTTGGCTGTTCACTTGAGTTTCAAGAAGACTAAGGAAAGGCTCTCTCTCTACTTCTATTGGCCGAAGATGGGGGCCGAAGTAGAAAAACACTGCAGGAGCTGCCACACCTGCCAGATCTCTGGTAAGGTTGGCTCCAAGAATGTGGCACCTTTAGTGCCTCTCCCGGTTGTGGGAGTCCCATTTGAGAGAGTAGGGATTGACATTGTTGGTCCCCTTGATCCTCCAACCTCTTCAGGCAACAGGTTTATACTTGTTGTAGTAGACCATGCTACTAGCTATCCTGAGGCAATTCCTATGAGGACTGTTACAGCTCTGGCTGTGGCTAAGGCCCTCCTTGGTATTTTTACTGGGGTCGGGTTTCCTAAGGAAGTAATCTCTGACAGGGGGTCAAACTTTATGTCCAACTACATGAAAGCCATGTGGAAAACCTGCGGAGTTACTTACAAGTTCTCAACAGCTTACCACCCACAAACCAATGGGTTGGTAGAACGGTTCAACCGAACCATGAAGAGCATGATAGGTGCTTTAGAGGAACCCCTTAAGCGTAAGTGGGACCTTCTACTGCCATGCCTTCTCTTTGCTTATAGAGAAGTCCCTCAGGAGGGAGTAGGTTACTCTCCCTTCGAACTACTCTATGGTCATCCCGTCAGAGGTCCATTGGCCCTGATTAAGGAGGGGTTGGAGAGTGCTCCTTCCCCCAAGCCAGTCAGAGTGACTGACTACGTGATAGGTCTCCGGAGGAGAATGTCACACATGATGACGGAAGCAAGCGATAACTTGAAAGCTGGACAAGCATTGGTCAAGCACTGGCACGATCAAAAGGCTAACATGGTTGAGTTCACTCAAGACCAGCTCGTTCTCGTTATGATCCCAACAAGGCAGAGTGCCTTGCAAGATAAGTGGATGGGACCCTTCCGAGAAATGGGTAAACTCAGAGAGGTTAACTATCTGGTGGACTTGGGCAATCCCAAGGAGGCTCCGACAGTCTTTCACACCAACCGACTTAAAGCGTATGTCTCCCGACCTGATGTAGGAGCGTTGCTTCTAGCATCATCCGAGGAAGAAGAAGAGAGTGAAGCTCTTCCGGATCTCCTCAGGGGCTTACCTTTAGATGAAAAAATTGAAGGAGTAAATCTCTCCTCCAATCTGACACCCGAGCAACAAGAAGAGTACAAATCTATGTTGAATCAGTTTGCCTCTCTGTTCTCGCTTTCACCAGGCTTGACCCCTTGGGGCCAGCACGGCATACTCACTGTTGACTGTCTGCCAGTCAAAAGCAGAGGATACCGCATGTCAGAAAACGTACAAACCCACATCAAAGGTGAGGTCAGCAAGATGCTTGATCTCGGGGTAATAGAGCCCTCTACTAGTCCATGGTCTAGCCCAGTTGTGTTAGTACCAAAGGCCGGATCTAAAGAACTTAGATTCTGCGTGGATTATAGAGCTCTTCATACAGTCACCAAGACTGATGCCCACCCTTTGCCCAGAACAGATGAGTTGGTGGACAAACTTGGCGCCGCCAAGTTCCTCAGCACATTTGACTTGACGTCAGGCTATTGGCAAATAGCCCTGACAGACCATGCCAAGGAGAAAACTGCATTTTCTACCCCCGTGGGCCTCTACCAGTTTAAGGTAATGCCTTTCGGACTGAAGAATGCACCTGCTACGTTTCAACGGATGGTAAACCAGGTTCTGAATGGGATGGAGGACTTCTGCATGGCATACTTGGATGACATCGCAGAGTTCAGCAATTCCTGGGAAGAACATGTAACCCACCTGAGAGATGTTTTGCAGGCTCTTGGACGAGCCAATCTGACCATAAAGGCGAGCAAATGCCAAATTGGGCAGAGTAAGGTAGTCTATCTTGGGCATGAGGTAGGCGGTGGAGAAATAAGGCCTATGCTCAGTAAAATTGAATCTGTGCAAAATTGGACAACACCGACTACTCAAACCCAGATGAGAGCCTTCCTAGGCCTCACTGGGTATTACAGGAATTTCATAGAGAACTATGGGACCATAGCTTCTCCACTGAATGTCATCTCCTCGCCCAAATTTCCTAAAAAGGTTAAATGGAACGAGGAGTGCAATCAGGCTTTTGAAAACCTGAAAAAGGCTCTGTGCCAAGCCCCAGTACTCAGAGCTCCTGATTACCGCCAACACTTCATTGTGCAGACAGATGCTTCAAATGTAGGAATAGGTGCCGTACTCAGTCAACTGGATGGGAAAGGTAGGGAGCACCCCGTTTGCTTCATCAGCCGCAAGCTGAAGGATCCTGAAACAAGTTGGGCAACAATCGAAAGAGAGTGCTTTGCTATCGTGTGGGCTCTGAAGAAGTTTAGGACGTACTTGTATGATTCTACTTTTGTCATTCAGACTGACCACCAACCCTTGAGATGGTTAATGCAAATGAAAGGGGAAAACCCAAAACTATTGAGATGGTCGATCTGCCTGCAAGGGTTTGATTTCACCATTGAGCACAGGTCAGGATGTCACCACCAAAATGCTGAGGGTCTCTCTAGGATGTATGTCATCAACTAGAGGTATGAGATTCATCCATGAGTGGATTAAATCCTCCTGTCCCTTAGTCTGGGGGGGGCGAGTGTTAGGGAGAATTCTCTGTTTAGGCTGAATTTCCTAACCTAGTGAGTCCCCCAGCAGCTTTGCTGGATTTCTGGAGTTTGTTTTTTTCCATCCTGCCAAGAGTGAGACTCTTTTTCTCCCACTCTTGGACATGTATGTGTGTAATTCCTTCAGATGCCAATGTGTTCTATGGGCTATGGGGTCTTTTACTCCATAGGGTCTCATGTGTTTTGCTATGTGTGTTACACCGCACCCTACGTGCCGTAGCACTGGGGCGTCCTAGCAGACCCCCACCATAGAATCCATACCCGGGGACCGACTACTGTCTCCCTGGGCATGTAAAGTCACGATTGGCTTTACTAGACCTAAATTTACTAACAGAACTAGTACAAACCATCTTATTGTGGACGTACTAGTAGGGGTAATTCGATTACTCCTGGATCTGTTACTCGAGGGGGCACTGTCCCATCCCCCCTCATCGAGTTTTGGCTGGTGGCAGTGGAAACTACTTGTTATGTTCGACCCTGGACATAACCCTATGGGATTCGTCCCATTGTTGGAGATTGATACTTTTTCTCGTTAATCTCTAACGTACCACCGGTCTACTTATCTTAAATAAGTTTATCGGATGGTATTTTCTGCCAGAACTCGGTTTTTAAAATGGCGTCTGTGTTCGTCTCTGTGACTTCTTAACCAAAGGTCGAGCCTTTTGTTCCACTTTTGGCGGGCTCTGCACAGAGACCCTCCAAAGTGGTGCCATTCTGTCTGGGTTACCAGAGGGGTGGAGGAGGGGGTTTAGGCACCCTGGACCGAGTTGCCTTGCCAACTCCGGGCGCACTCTGGAGTGATTGGCCCAAGTGGTGAGCCTCCCCCTCACCACTTAGCATGTGTTGATTGACAGCTAGGCTGAATGAATGGGGGTTTTCTGCATAAAAGCAGGGCTTTTGGGACTGGATCTTCAGAAGTCGCCACAGGACCTAAGAATCTGACGAGGGTAAAGCTGAGCCGACCTGCACGACGACAGCTCCGGTGGAGCCCTGCGGAACCGACTCACCACTTCCCGACAACAGAGGAGATCTCCCTGCCGGAGAGTCTCTTCCCCTGACTGGTGGGAACAACCAGTCCCCTTTGCTTTTTATTCGCCTCAGGACGCAGTGGTCGAATTGCCCGTGCAGAGCACCTCGGCAACCGGATAGCCACTACCCCTGTACCGCGACCAAAAGGTGGTGCCTTGTGACGGAGCACTCCGCGGCTGGTCTCTTCCCTGGTGGTGCACCGGACTTCACTTTTCTTCGACGACGAGATCACCTCTACTCTTGGCAAAGACCCGACGTGCATCCACCACCAGGAACAACTGCCCCCGCCGGAGCTGCCCTCCACAACAAGGTACCGTGTCCGCCTGGCTTCCCTTTCGATCGGTTCGAGTGAGGTGTCTTAATCCTCTCCGTTCCGTTGGGTCGCCTCCAAGCTTTTCTCATTCATTGTTCTGAACTGGTTCAATCTGCCGATAACAATTTGCTACAAAGACTTGAATGCATCTCCGCTAGAGACTTTTTGGGACATCGCGCCTTGCCTCTCTCCGAGTGGGCCTGGCCTCTGAACTTTACGATCCATTGTGATTCTTGCCTTTCTGCCTTGCATTTTATCCGCGTAGGATTGAACTGTGTTGATTTCATAACCTGCCTATCTTTTTCTCTCCCGTCCTAAACAAATATTAGAGTGTCATCTAGGTTGAGGTATACACCTCTGTCTGAAAATAAGTGGTACCGGTAGAACCTAGACTTGTCGAAATATTGCTAGGGGGATTGATCGTTTCTTCTTCGTAGAGTAATTGTGTTTGATTTGTTTGCCGTGAATTTGCCATAGTGTTTTTCATAGATGTTTCCTTATAAATAAATGCCTTAATATCTTTACACTAAGCCTCGTTGCGTGTTTGCTTATCTTGCTAGGAAGAATTGTCCTATCTTGTATACTCCACATACTGCTCAACTCTTCTTGAGAGAAGTCTGACTGCTCAGCCACAGCTACCAAGTGAATCTGTGTGGTACAGACTGCTACCAAGTGGGTTCACCGCCAAACGCCTGTAGTCCTAAATCGTTTGCAGTGGTCCCAGAGGGAACTGCACAGGTTTCCGCCTAACAACATGTGATGTCATCATTGATGTTATCAATGACATTTGTGATGTCATCTTTGATGTCCTGGGTGTTAGTCTTAGCAGTGCACAGTGGTGGCGCGAGTTATGGTTGCTTACCTTACCATAACTAGCGAATTTCAGGGGGTTTTCTGTTTTACTTTGAACCATAACATCCCTTTAACAAAGTTTTTTTTACTGAATATATAAATAAGTATCAGGCAGTTTTCTGGCTGGCCACTGACATCCTCTATAAAAGAAGGTGTGACAAAAAAAAATCTGGTCAGAAGAGGTACACAGGGAAGAAAGGCTTTTGGGCACTATACCCATATTTGTACCACAACCTGGCTCAGAGGTGTTCCAATCATAGTGGTTAAACAGGCAAAGATATACAGTATACTTCCTTCTTTTGAGGCAGCATCTGCTGAGGGTGGCTGTAGTCTCCCATGAGGTGGATTAAGAGAGGATGCGTCACAACAATCACAGTACGGTACACAGTAAATAAAATGAATGTCCAAGTGCGTAGTCTATAACAATATGACTCTTTATGCAGAGGCTACATTATACTGACAACTGAAATAGTTGTGTACCCGTGTACACTAGGTAGGTCAAAATTCGTTCTGGCAAGGGAGATGGGTAACATGAGTATAAGGTCAGTTTCCATATTGCTAATATTTGTGGTTATGCTTGCGTTCGTCTCTGGGTTATTGTCTTTACTGCCCATCTGCATTTATGGTCAGAGGTATGTTTCTGTGCCTTCCCCGTGATCCTGACAGTGTGCTTTAGGATGTTTCTTCCATGGAAAGCCAGGATAGGTTGCTCTTGATAAACAAGCCCTGTTAGTCGCAGTGCAGATGTCACAGGGAACACAGTTCCATGAAGTGTTTGCCATGTGTATGGAGTGCATGGGGTTTTGCTGCTGCTGTCAGTCTGTGAAGGTAGGCAGGCGTCCCCTCCACATCCCTGGTTGGTTGCCTGGTTTGGTGCTCTCTTCCATGGCAAGCAACGAGAGGTTTCTCTTGAAAAGGAATCCACAATGGTTGTAGTCGGAGGATCGCAGATAGTCCATTCTCTGTGTGAGGGTTGTGTTTGAGGGGTGTGTTGCTGCTGAGGATGTCATGTGTGGTCAATGTCTGCTGCATCCTCTGTCAGTCTAGTTCTCTGATTGTACAGTGTGGGATCCTTCTCATAGGAAGCCATGCACAGGTTGCTTTTGTTTCTGTGTGCCCCTGTGGTTGCAGTGAGTGGGTTGGCACTTGGCCACAGTCTTTGCAATAGTGATCCGTGCCTTTTCAATGTTCAGCCTGTTTGTGTTGGAAGGAAGGCAGATATTTGGCATGTGACTCCTCCCATGTCTCTGAATGGGTGTGAAACTGTTTGCAATGTGTGATGTCACGGTGAATGGTGGAAAGTATGGACCAGTGTGCATGGAATATTTGGTAGATTTGTGTTCCACCCAGGACTGTTAGTGCATTTACCTGTATTGTTTGTTGTTGCAATGTGGTGAAGTACGTGTGGGTTTCTGTGAAGAGAAGTGGTTGTGTGAGTTTCTGTATGAGAAGTGTATTTGGAAAGTTGAGGTTTTAGAGTTGGGTTAGTGGGTTTTTCTTGCCTCTTTAAATTTGTGTTTCCTTCTCAAGATCTATGATTGAAAACACACCTAGATTGGAGAGTCCTAGACTGTGGGAGAAAGGCCTAAGTTTCACAGAATGGCACTCATTGAGAAAACACTCATTGGTTTGAGATTGTAAAGCGGGAAGAAGGGAGTTACATTCCAGATCACGTGGAAGCTGGAAATGGACAGCACATTCCGAATATCTGGAGAGAAAAGAGGAGAAATATGATGAAAATTAGGGGAGAGAGTAGGACCGGGAGTAGTCTTTTTAAGGATAATACTATATAAGAGCATGCTTAAAAGGAGATGGAAAAATACCAATGGAACAAGAGAAATTTACCAGAGGATTCAAATGTGGGGGAAAATGAGGGTGTACTGGGGAAATGAGAGCCAGTGAAAGAGCAGCAGAAGGATCAGCAGTATGCTTGAAGCGTTAAAGCTCGAAAAAAACGGACTTTTTCTCGAGAGAGAGAGAGAGAGAGAGAGAGAGAGAGAGGTGAAACAAGAAAGAGAAAAAGATATTGGAGTAGAGGGAGATGTAAGAGTGGACATAGGAGACAAAGCAGAGTGCACATGATCAATCGTCAAGAAAAGTAAATTTTACTTTTTTTTAATTTTGACACCAGACTCACAGCACAGCACACCAGTCAGCATTTCAGACCCCCCTCAACACGCCCACAAGCCTTTCAACTTTTCACCACTCCCCACCAAAGAGGTAGAAAATACCATCATCAAACTTAAACTATCCAACTGTCGGGGAGACACTTGCCCAGCCCATACCATTAAAGAGATGACTAAAGAACTAGCACCATTAACCACTACCCTAATAAATGCCTCATTCAACAATGGCATCATGCCCAACAACCTTAAAGACGCCTGGGTTCTCCCACTACTTAAAAAGCCATCACTAGACCCAAGCACCCCTTCCCAAAACAGGCCTATCATCACCATCCTATTCCTGCTTAAAATCCTGGACAGGGCAGCTTACCTGTAGATCCAGGATTACCTAGAATCTAACAGCCTCCTTGGCCTGAGACAATCAGGCTTCAGACTGAGGAATGGCACGGAAGCGCTAATAGATTTGAAAACTCAAATCGAAATCCTAAAAGACAATGGAAAGTTGGCCCTCCTCCTACTGCTTGGCCTATCAGCGGCATTTGATTTGGTCAACCATCAAATATTTTGCCACCATCTCAAATCCGCAGCTCATTTTTAAGACAAAGCCACCTCTTGGATTAGCTTCTTCCTGAAGAATAGATGAATGAGGTTCTTTTCCCCATCGGCTTCAGCTGAGCCATCACCAGTTCCATGTGGAGTCCCCCAAGGATCATTTGTATCACCAACACTTTACAATGTGTTTACTAAACCCTCTTCAATATTCTTGACTATTTGGGTGTCAGCTACACAAACTATGCAAATGACACCCAAATGCTCATCCCCATCACGGGAGACGACAGAGCCCTCATACTGGCGCAGAAGAAGCTGCATAACCTGGACTGCGTCAAAAAAGCACACAGCGTCATGAGGGCACGTCTGTACGAAACGGGGGAAAAAGCCGGCAAAATGCTTGCATGGTTGGAAAGGCGGGACGAAGGACAACTGAAGGTGAAGTGCATTAGAACATCGGATACAGAAATAGTATACTCTGATGCAGAGATAGCAGAACGCTTTGCTGACTTTTACGAAGATCTCTATAAACCCTCCACTGATGTAGCAGACAGTACCATACTGGATGGTATCGATCTCCCAACACTCACTGCGGAGCAAGCCAATATGTTGGGCAACAAAATAACAGCAGGTGAAATATCAGCAGCCATTACCCAACTCCAAACAGGCAAAACCCCAGGTCCGAATGGTTTCCCACTTGACATTTGGAAAATGCTAAATCACCTGGACATACCCACTCATCTGCCCAACATGTTTGAGCACTCTCTAACAAAGGGTGAGCTCCCACCAGATCTCCGTAAGGCCACTATTATAGTGATCCCCAAAAAGGGCAAGCCCCCAGATGAATGCACTTCCTACCGGCCCATATCCCTAATCAATGGGGAAGCTAAAATACTAGCCAAAATACTAGCTAATAAACTACAAACGGTCATTACAGCAGTGATCCACCCGGATCAATGCGGCTTCATGCCTCAAAGGTCAACAAGAATGAATATTCATAGGTTGCACCTGGCGCAGGAGAGAGCACCCGCCCTACAACAATCACTAGCGCTATTCGCCATAGACTTCGAAAAGGCCTTTTATTCAGTTTATTGGGAGGCTTAATGGGCAATAATGCGGAAGATGCAATTTGGGGAACCATTTATAAAATGGGTGCAGTTCCTTTATAACAACCCGTCAGCAGAAGTAAGAGTGAACGGATGGCCCTCGCGCAACATCCGACTGGGAAAAGGAACCAGGCAAGGATGCCCGCTCTCGGCAAAGCTGTTCGCACTAATGATGGAACCGTTAGCAGTCATTCTGAGGGGCACGACCACGTGGACTGGCTTCCGGTGGAGCTCAAACTGGGAGGTCAAGATATCCCTTTACGCAGATGACCTCCTAGTATATCTAGGAGATCCGGCGATCTCCTGCCCTATAGTCACTGAAATACTGAAAAACTATGGAGCCTTCAGTGGTCTCAAAGTGAACTGGGACAAATCTGTGCTCTTCCCGGTGAAAGGAGTAGACTGCATTCCAACATCTGGATCCCCATACCAAACCGAAAACCACACAGTTTCGCTATCTGGGTATCCTAATCGCAAAAATGCTGGATAGCTATCTGACTCAAAACCTACAACCATTAATTAAAAGATACGTGCAAGATGCAGCCCACTAGGAAGCACTGCCATTGACATTGTTAGGCAGGGCAGCGCTCTTCAAGATGCTGGCCCTGCCTCGGTTCTTGTACAACCTCCAAAACGCCCCTCTACACATCCCCACTGCAGAGTTCCGTAAAATAGACAGAACAAAACGTAAACTCATGTGGGGAGGGAAGCACCCGAGGATAGCCCTCAAAACCCTCCAACGTTCAGTCTGGCAGGGGGGAATAGGACTCCCCAACGTCCAAATCTACTACTGGGTGACCCAAATGGTGACGGTAAACGACATACTACACGGTAACCCGATCATCCCCCATATAAAGGCCGAATTAGCTGCACAACATGGCATGTCCCCGATTGAAAGTCTCTACAACGGGCAGACTCGCCCTCCCGAACGCACGGTAGTAGCGCACATGGCCCTAGTATGGAAGGAAGTACATAAACATATAGGATGGGACAACAAAGTCACCCCAGTCCAAACCATCTGGAACAATGCCCACCTTACAGGTCTCAATAACCTCCCGAAGTGGCCGAACTGGGTGACAGCCGGTATACAAACCATCCAGCAAATATATGTAAACAATCAGATGCTGCAGTTTGATGAGATCTCGACTACATACGATCTTCCAGCCACCGAAAGCTACCACTATGGGCAACTACAACATGTACTTAGCCTGCATAGGGCTAAGCTGGTTGACATGCTGGAGTGTACACCCATAGAAAGAAACATAGTCATAGACAGTGTAAGTAACAAGGTCACATCTACCATGTATAATGCTATCTCCTCGTTTGCCACAAAGGAGCTGTTGCACCTGAAAATGAAATGGGAAAGAGATGTGGGCCCAATCTTACCCGAAGAATGGATCTCGACCCTGATGTATCCTAGAGACACTGCAATCTCAGCGAGAATCAGGCTAGTCCAGCTGAAAAATACTTCACAGAATATACTACCCTCGAGTAGCTTTGTAAAACTGCGGTAAAACGACCAACCCTAAATGCCTACGCTGCAAACAAGAGGAAGGAACTTTTTACCACATCCTATGGCAATGCACACGAATACAGCACTCCGGGCATAAATGTAGTGAACGACTATCAAGGGTCATGGGCCGACCGATCCCAACGGACCCCAAACTCCTGCTCCTAGGAATTGAAGAGGAAGGAGACATATCTCGCTTCGAAAAGTTACTTCTCTCAACATCCACAGGAATCGCCAAAAGAAACATTACACAACTGTGGGGCTCAGAAAATACTCTAAAATATGACCAATGGATATCAGATGTAGATGCTATCATCCTAATGGAACATCGAGTCTACCAAGCAAGAGGCTGCCCAGGCAAAGCTGAGAAAATCTGGGGGAAGTGTGAACAGACATTGAAGGTCACGCACAGTACAAACTACTGGACTTTGGGGCACAACTCTCCTGTGGCCACAGAGTATAACAGCAATACCTGTCGCTGCTTGAATGTGGCTATCAAGAAAGAGCCGATTGTTGTTTTAACTCTATCTCTACCTTATTTTTTATGTGTTTCCACATACGTACATATTCATATAGTACCTGCTTACACTGCTCTACCATTTGTATGCAAAGTTATATGGTTGTGTATTGAATGTTATTGTATTATGGGAAAATGCAATAAAATTTGTTATTAAAAAAAAACACTGTCATTTGCAGTACCTTAGCTAGAACTCTTGTTCTGTCGAAAAACGACTACTGCAACACGCTTATTGTAGGGACTTCTCAACAGAACTTTTAAAAAATACAAGTAACACAAAATAACACCATTAGGGCAGCTCCCAACATGTCCAGAAACCACCATATCTCGGATACCAGACGCAGCCTACACTGGCTCTCTGTCTCCCAAAGAATCGCGTTTAAAGCGTTGTCACTCATGCACAAATGCCTTGCCATGCAGGCACGCACTGAAATATCTGTCCAACCTATTCACACGGAACACCTCTTATCGACCCCAAGCACACTGCCTCCTGTTACAGAGGTTCAAGTTTCAGAAGGCGGGGGATGCAGATTCCTGGTGCTTGCCGCAAGGCCATGAAATTCTTTACCTAGCCCACTCAGAACTGAACCCTCTTTCCTTGCCTTCAGAAGTAAAACCAAAACTTGGCTGCTAGCCCACGACCACCTCGCACATGCCTAACTAACCTTGCTGTGCACCAGGGTAAAGCTACCGTAAATAATATCTGTATTTAACTTCCTTCTTAATTTTTTAATGCTAAATGCAATATGTAATATCCATCCAACACTATGTATTATATGTAAATGCTTGGTCCTTTCAACAATATGTGAATATATGTAATATATGTAACTGCAACTTTCTTAAGAAATGTGCCCAGATGCCCCCTGGCTCGGCACGCTATATAAATAAATAAAATACAAACACAAAGTAAAAAGCAAAATCAGAAACAGAGAACATAATGCAAAGAGGGATTTAGAGGGTGAGGAACAGGAGAATATTATGAATAGAGACACGATAATGAAGATGCGATGAATGAGTTGTAATAAGAGATTAATTGTAGCACAACATTTAATATAATTGAAGAAAGATATGAAGAAAGATATGACGAAAGCAGTAAGATAAGAGAGGGATTGAGAAGTTTCCCAGCATTATTTCAGTTAGTTCCACCCCTGTTGTACCTGCTAGAAGGCCATGGCTGAATTCACTAACCATTTGCCTTAATCATCCCATGGTGTACAGGCTCCAAGATTCTGCAATGTTGCGCTTGCACACATAGTCGAGGTGTCTATATGTGAATTACTTTGGCAAAGGTATTTCCCGAGTTGGTTGCAGCTTGGTGTGAGAGGGGTCTGCAGAATGCATTACCCCACATGATCAGTAGATACTACTAGCTCACCCTACGTCACAGATTGCATGTTTTGGCACTTTTAAAGTTTGAAACTGTTTGGCAATGCATATATTTAATTCTGTACATCCCACACCATAAACATTCAGCAATATATAAGTACTCTAACCTATGCACCAGTTTGATAATGCCTCCCCGATATTGTATCATATGAATGATTAGCACATGGAGGACATTATTGACCTCCTCTCAAGCAACGGGAATGTTCAGAGAGCAGTCAATAACTACTGGTATTGACTGCATTCTGAACATTGTGGCTTTAATTGCAGACAGGGAAGCCACAATTGTGGAGTTGTAATGCTAAGCTATCAGGTATGATAGAATATTTAAGAATGCTAATGAACTTTTAACAAAGAATTTTATTTTTTTAAAATCTATATTCTGCCTATGCATGGTTTGAACCTTGGAGTCATCTACATTAATATTACATTTTTTGGTGGAAGGTCCTCCAATTCCCAAATGCGACCGCCATCTCGGCCATCCGAAGAGAATTGGGCCTATTTTCTTTGAAAGCAGTAAAAGATGCCGGAGAAATGGCTTTGTTCAAAAAAGTGATAATGCCTGAATCCCCCCCCCCACTGTACAACTTGATAAAAAAGGAAATGGAGACCGGCAGCTGCAAGGCTTTAACACCATGGGCCGTCAAACAGAGATCTTGTTTGGTTAATATCACAGGCTCAGATGAGGTCCTGATTCAGAATCCCACAAAAGTCAAACGTAAAATGGACCAGGCAGATTGGATCGAAACTCAACCCCTCGCTGAGAAAAACAAGCTATTGTCCCACTTACCTTTTCAGGCTAAAAAACTGCACTTCACCACCGAAATCTTGAAAAGGTTCCCGGATAAAGCTCTGAGACTCACCTTCCTAAGGACACGCCTAAATCTACTTCCAACAAATGAAATTCGGGCTGTTAGGGGCCTATCGACAACAAATCATTGTTGAGTTGTCCATCGACCATGAAATTGAGAAGAGCGTATCTTGGACCCTTAATTGAATCAAGCATCCTGTTTGAAGAGGAAGTGTGGTGGAGTCGTCTTTTGAGTGGCTCAAAGACATCATGGTCCCTAGCAACTGCAAACATTTTAAGGGCAGCCCTGGATGAATGCACTAAACAAACCACTGATTAACTCGCCGTGGGCATGATCATTGAGAAAGGCAAATCGCAATGGGACAAGGCCTAAAGAAATAAGATTTAAGAAACAAGTAAGAAGAAGAAACAGAATATGTCATCAATGAACATTTGCAAAATCATTGATTTGATAAAGGCAAAATAAAAAATAATAATAATAAAATAAAAAAATATTACATTACCTCTGGCCAATACCTTTTTCCCTGGTATGACCAACAGTACCAATTGATAACTGTTTAAAAGTATCTCACTCACCTAATGCAAATAGGTTTTAAGGAAAGTACATGAAACCTACTATCCAGTGTTCCATCCACACATGTTTCCTACAACATATAACTTTCTTCCTGAGAGGTGGCTATCTCGCCTAAAAGCTGTTGCTTCACCCTTAGGTTGTGCACATCAATTTACATGTGCGTCTGCTGTATTGATGTCAGCGATTCAGCTATGCACCAAATGGGCCAGAAAGCCATCCCGGGTAGAAACCACTGACAGCACTTTTTAGGCAGGGAGCACATAGCTTAAACTCATAAAACTTGAAAAAAATGAGGTTTCACCCAGCAGTTGGCAATCTATCACAGTACATCTATGTGGATGGATACCAGTCGAAAAACAGCAAAATGACAACCGCATGTATTAGCTTAGGGCTGGTTTTAGCCATAATAAGAGGTACCTCTAAATTGGGAGAGCTAATTTGCTCGTAGGCCAGGAGTGTGAAACAAAGACACTGAGAAGTGTGCCAGAGTACAGGAGGACAAAGAAAAGCAAGGAAAGAGTACCAGCCAAGGTGGCATAATCAATTCTCACTACAGAACAGATTTTCAAATGCACTCCATCACCCATCAAATATGAAGTCTGCTTTACTGTAGTTGTTTACATATGTCACTGTCATAGACACTGGGTAGAACCACAATATATAGTTAACCACCTGATTATATCATTCCTACTTTACTCGAACAAATCTGTCTGGGTATAGATCTGAAAACCAATAGCATCCTGTAAAATGTTTAAATCTTGTCACAGGTATATCTGTACAAAGAACTCAAAGAGAATCAATGTGTACACTATATAGATAAGTGATCTGCGATTTTAATTCAATCCCATGAGATTATGTGAATAAGGGTGCTAAATCCTATTAGTAAGTTAAACGACACATGTTTCGACGCTGGGGAGATGATGATGAAATCACATTAGTACAGTGTTGGAGTAACATCCATCGCTGCCACTCTTCCTCAGGGTTCCAGGTGTACTCATAGGAGTTTCTAAAATAAAAAAGCAGGTTACCACATAGCTCTCAACTCACCCGCTTTTGGTGCGTGTCTCCCACCTTGCAAGCAGCTGAATCACCCGCCAAGTCCCTCATACAGTCCTTCACTTCTATGGGCTCTCACCAGCCAAAAAGAAAATCAGGTGTTTTCACCCGCTATTGTGACACAAAGGGTTGGGAGCTATGGTTACCATATCTGTCCCTGCATTTTTACAACTTCCCCATCTCTTGTAAGAATTACAAGCAGTTCATGAACCTTCAACAATCTCAATTACTATGATTTTAGCAAATCCAGTTTCTATAAAGCCTGAAAAAAAACATTGTATTCACATGGGTATTTCTCATATTTTTCATATACTGAGAAAGAGTTGCTCCTCACACAATTCCTTATTGTGGAGACATGTTCTCTCCATTATAGAGGAGACCGCCTATCCCCGATAAGTGGAGACTAACCCAGATATTGTCGTCTGCAGCATGGACGTTATCTTGTGTTGTCTCTGACTGCAACCATGTTAGCCTGATGTTAATTCCATGCATACCATCCCCAAGTGTCGGTGAGAAAAGTGTACTAATAATGATATAGACTATTTATTTCGGTAAGGTACCTTTGCGCTTACCTGTCTCTGGACGAGTCAATAAGGGGTGCAGGTTGTATATATTCTTCTCAGTTGCTTTTCAGGTTTTTATGTTAAATTCCGTGATTGACATTAATCATATTCATGTTGTGGGCGGGACCCCAGAAATTGTTGGATGCAAAATATTTATTTTTAATGAATGATCAATGCTGTGGTTTGATTAGTTGTTGCTAGCTGGTATGTAATGTTGGTTCCATGGGGACAAAGTAATAAAAGATGATTTTAAAATAGTAGTCTGTCAAGAGAAATATTTACCAACTTGAACATAACACCGGAAGAAATAAAGCCAATAGGGCTATTTTGCCAGAAGGTACATGGCCCATCAGACATTGGGCCTCATTCCGAGATTGGAGGTAGTCATGGCGCTGTTTGCGCCATGACTGCCTCCAATAACAGTACCAGCACCGGTCTCGTTCAATGGGGGCTTACCGGTGTAGTACGACCTTTGTGGGACTGGTAAATCCCCATTTAAAAAACCATTCCCCATTCCCATTTGAGCCCCCATAGGGCTCAATGAGAAGGGTGAAGTAGCTAATAACAGTACCGCACTTTGCGGTACCGTTATTGGCTCTGATTTCCCTTAACGGGTCCCGTCCATAACGCCTGGTCAGACCAGGCATTAAAGGAGGGACCCGCTAAGGGAACTCGTAGTAGGGCGGTAAGGGATTACTGGCACCTGTCTCCTTACCAGTGCCCGGTATCCCTTACCGCCCCACTCGGAATGAGGCCCATTGTATATCTGTAAAATACCGTGTAATATGGATATTATAGCTATTCTATATCAGGACAATAATGCCAACATCATTTTGCACCATTAGATTAACATCCGAGTAGAATATTGCCCTCTGAACTATGCACCAGCTTGATAATGCCTCCCAGATATTGTCCTATCATAAATGATCCATTATTAGCACATGGAGATGTTATTAACCTCCTCTCAAAAGATCAGAATGTCAAGAACACAGTCAATAACTACTGATATCGATTGTATTCTGAACATTTTTACTTTAAAAGCAGACCGGGAACCCCCAGTGAAAATTTCTAGGCAAGGTTTATTTCAGCAACACACTTCATCTCTGGGAGGACCTGGCCCTTACTTATGTGTTGCTGTAGAATCCCACCATTTAACCCAGACAAGAGAAAGCTTAAACATGGTAAAATGCTTTCACTTTCTTGTAGAGACAGTGTTTACTTGTACATGACACCTTTTGCAAGCTCACGTTAAACCTGTTCCAGTGCAACCATGTTGCAATTAAAATGCCCAATTTATGAAGACATCCTTGTCATTTAAATACTACAAAACCACATTTAATTCACTAACTCAGTTTGCCTAATTGCTTTACTCGCTCTTAAAGTAATCACCAGCAAAACTCCAAAATATGTATTGCTACTCCCACAATGTGCAATAGCCTTATTTTTTTATTTTTTATTTTTATTTGTGTTAGAACAAAATTTTGATTTTTCACAAAAAAGAAAAGGAAATAGTAAGAGTAGGAAAATGAAAAAGAATCTTACAATTACTAACAGATGAATTTATAAGATTCTTTCTAAATTTAAAAGAAATACAGACGAACATATCTATCTAGTATTAGCAATATTTTGATAAAAATGAATTCCATATCTACAAGTAATCTAATTACATTTATCGTCAATGCAGTCTCTTGCCCAGTGATCAGTCTGTTCCAAAACATCAGTGAAGGGAGATCTGTCTCTAGATCTAAATTAGAGATAAATTTGCCAATTTAAAGTGCCTCGACAATGTCTCAGAAGATGCTCTAACGTTTGTTGTTTTAAGTCTCTCCAGCCCATACATAGAGTTCTGCCGCTTTTTTCTTGACCCCTTATGACTTGAACAGCTCCTGTGTGAATTAAATTGAACCGCATTCTAAGAAAATTATGTCTTATTTTGCGATCTGGTAATTTAATTAGATATCTCGGTAGAAAACCCAAGTTTTCATCAAATAAGGATAAAGAGGTTGAAGAAGATGATGCTCTCATTTCCCCTATTGTCTTAATCCAGTCTGCGGTTTCCGTGTGTTTCTTTGTCTTCATTGGGTTTGACACCAATAGATCTTCATCACTATCGCAGTTTGTCAAAATCTCCTTTGCCAGGTTTTTTAGGTTGAGAAGGACTGACGGATGCTGGTCCAGATGTTTTTTAAGGTCTATGTACTGTAAATTACCTTGTAGACCTCGGGAGGGGTCATTATTCTGTGGTATAATGATCCTTCGCCACCCGCAATAATGACCCTTCCCTTTATCTACAAGTCTATAATATGGGACTTCCCATTCCAGAAAGGCTATCAATTGGACATGGCAGGGTGCTCAGCACCTCTCATACAGGGAGCTCCCTTCAGTCTACCAGTCTCTTTAGTCTCACAAAGCTATGATATGGTAAAACAGTGAGTGGGGGGTGTGGGGGTGGGGGTGGGTGTGTGTGTGTGTGTGTGTGTGTGTGTGTGTGTGTGTGTCTATCTCTGGTGGCTCGGGGCTAAAAAGGGGACCAGTATTGGACACTTAATTTCTGAGAAACCCTTACATGCAACGTTATTGCAAAGCATTTAGAACAAGGCTTGGTGTATGGCTGACATATGATTACTGTTTCTGTTTGTAAATCGCTAGCTATGATACAAACATATAATTGTTTTCTGATGTTGTTTTTGCACTGTAATTAATTACGTTTTTCTCCGCTCTCTATTCCCTGCACCGATGCTCTGTTTGCTGAGCTTGAAATGTTCAGCAACTGTGCTGTCACCAGATTCTGGTATGAGGTAAGACCATATTTGGGGTTTCTGTATCAGAGGTTAAACTAAATAAGGCCCAAGGACTCAGAGTCCATGCCTCGTTCTTCTCCAAACTTGCACTGTTTCTCAGGTCATTGCTGCTCCATGAGCAACAGTGCTTAGCAAAGCAGCAGCATTTTAGGAGACATTACTGTATAGCAGTGGCCCCTTGTTTGTATGCTAGCACTTTTCCACAGAGCACACCAGTCATCAGCTCCTGCTGAGTACTGGTTAACAGGCCATCCCTGTTCTCTGAGCCTGCACTGTTTGGTAACACGGCCTATTTTTTTAGCTACTATTGTTTAGCTGGGCAACCCCATGGTTGCAGATGGGCTGCATATCATCACTGGGTTTCTCGTTCTTTCCATTTTAATATGTATGGACCTGCACACCCCAGCATGCTAACCACTTCTTGCCAGCAAATCAGTCTGAATAAAGGTGCTCTCTTGCAAATGATCGGTCTGTTTCTGTTTGCTAAGCTAGAAAACTTAGCACCAAACCTGTGTTGCTGAGCTTGCACTACTTCTAATGAGTTCCACGTTCACTCCGTTTTGCACGTCCTGTTCTCGTTCTTATGCTCCTGCCTTAGGTTTTGGGAGCTTTGGTTAGTGGGGAATTGTCCGTGTTTCCCCTGACCCTGTTTCCCCTGTTCCCTTCTTTACCAAATATCCCTTTACGTACTCATGTAATTGTTGGGAGGAATTCTGGTACACCTAGGTTGAGGGTAGGGGAGTATATGCTAATCCTGGGCACACAGGCTGCTGAAAGCTTTCCATAGCTCAGTAGGCAAGTGTGGTCAAGCAGTCAAGGTCAACACTTAGGAGAACGGCAGGGTAGACAAAGACACAGAAGGATCACACCCAGCAGTTGTCCGTTGCACCAAATAGGTGGATTAAGGATACAGTTATTCACAGGTGACTTACTGATGACCGACCAATATCAATGCAGAGCTGCAGCGGAGGGCAGGGAATAGGCCCTGGTGTCCGTGCAGGCTCAACCCTAAGTGTGCTACATGACAGCCATCCACACTACAGGGCTAGTGATCAAGCATCCCTGTGTCTATACAAGTGCACTCATCCCTCCATCACAATGGTAAGTACAGTGAGCCGGTCGAGCAAGGATTTCAGAGGACTCATGGTTCATGACATCCCGATTGGTTGCAGCAACAGTTATTTGGTAGGCTCTTCTGACTAGTGATGCTCTTGGCATTCAAACGATCTGCCTCTTGGTTATAAGTCACGACAGGGGCAAGCTTTAATTTTCCGGAATTAAGTGTCCCAGAAGAGAGAACAGAAGAGAGAACATCCCTAGAACATCCCTAAAGAGCAAGCAAGTCAATAGTAGATCCCGCTTTTGCCTCAAGTGCTGCTCCATGTCACCCATCAAGCCCTCCGGTCTCTTTTTGAGCACTCAACAACAGCATTCAACTGGGGTGGTAGGAAGCAGATCACCCCACGTTCCGTCCACATATCTTCCATATGGGAAAGCATAAAGTAGGAACCACAGTCCACAAAGGTTCCTTGAGTTGGAGATCCAGCTGTGCTCTCAGGATCAAGGAAAGAGTGTGACACGGCTTGCTCGCTCTCTGGCCCATTAAGACATTGCAAGAACTGACAACGAGTTGCCATCAGAAGGGGTCTTGGAAGAATGCAGTCCAGAAGAGCTTCGAAACGCTGCATTTTCGGGTTGCTACTCTTTTACATCTGACACATACCCAGGGTGGAACAGGCATTTGTACAAACAAAATAGAAAATGAATGAATCACAGAACTGCACCAATTAAAGCGTTTTCAGGGCACCTGATCAGTGGGTATACTCCGGGTTTCCAGACGCCATTCAAGCTTCTGTCCATATCTACTCTGGCAACCTCATCCCTTGCTATGCAAGGCAGGCAGTGTCCATGAGCATATATGGAAATACCTTTATCCAACTTGCAAGGCTAGGCAGTGGGAGTCCTACTGCACAGGGGTTTCCTAGTAAGGACACCCCAAAAGGACAATAAGCTGTACCCCATTATGCTCCTAAACAAAAGATGCCACCTAACAGAGGTGTGCAGTAATGGAATCGCAGCCAAAAAGTCATCTGTGAAGAAATGTTACGGCCAAAAGCCGCGGTTTGAACCAGTAAAGGTGTACCCATTAAACCATTTAAGAGGAGCGGGGTTGCGGGGGTGTCCCCCACTTCCCTTAAATGGTATATTGGGCCCAGGGTTGCAGGGGTATCCTCCACATACTTCACATGGATTGCAGTGGCAAAACCAGATCTTTTTTTTCTGTAATTTCTGGTGTAAAGAGCTGTTTTTGCCGCATTTTTAACACATGGAACCCTAACAGAGGAGTGCATAGAACCATCTATAAGGTTAAAGACCTGATGATGCTTTTGATGAGGACTCAGTAAAGAACATGTTGGTTTACCATGTAGGACCATTTTGAAAAATACCAGGGCCTCAGGCCAGGTGGTACAGTTTAGGACTTTCTGTTTCTGTCTTTCTGCAAATCAGAGGCCATCAGCCTGTTATTGATGAGTGTTGACTCTGTGTTATCATTGATAGACCGCTCCAGATATGTCACTTTTCACTTATGAATGCCTGTTATATGTGCCTCCGGCCTTCAGAGTAAACACAAAGTAGTTGTTGTGCCTCAGAAGACTATGCAGTCGCTGGTACTCAGTATCTGCCAACTCTTCTGGTACGCCTGAGGGCTGATTGATAGAGCCTATAAACATTTGTGTTCCACAACTGAGGCCAAATATTGCACATGATCGTCCTACTAGAGCCTTTCATTATTATTATGGTATGTATTGAGCGTGTACCTAGCTTCGAGAAGCAACTGAGTACTTTTCAGAGTTATAAAAGAATACAGATACACAATGGAGCGCTTTACAGAGGTATACAACTGTACAGATGCATAACGGAATGCTTTTCAGAGGTAACAAACAAACAAATATACAGCATGTGTAGGCTACATAGGGACACTGAGGAGGGTACAGCTGTACCAGGTGGCAGGGAGGAGAGCGGCAGACAGCATCTAGTCAGGAGGCGTAGGGTAACATGATGGCCTAGGTGTTGAGGATGAGATACTCCTTGAAGAGTTGGGTCTTGAGTTCTTTTCGGAATTGTAGGATCGTGGGGGCAAGTCTGATGTTGACGGGGAGGAGGTTCCATAATCTTGGGACATAGGCAGAGAAGGCTTGTTTTCGGGTCCTTTCCTTTTTGCAGTGGCGGATTTCAAGTGTGCAAGTGTCCTGGCTTCTGGTGGTGTGGTGTCCACCGGAGCTGCTGAGTTTCTTTGTGAGGTAGCTGGGTGACTTGAGGGCAACTGCCTTATAAATGATGCAGCAAAATGTGTGCGTTCAGTGGGAGCCAGTGATGGTCGATGAGGGCCGGGGTGATGTGGTCATATCTGCGTAGACCCTTGATGAGGCGTGCAGCCGTATCTAGGACACTTCTCAGGGCAGAAGGGAGGACAACGGGATACCTTAGAGAAGGGCATTGCCTCATCCAGGTGAGATAAGGCCAGTGCTTGAACAGTGAATCTATCTAAAGCTGTCCAGAGGGAGGAAGGACTTGACTTTTGGCAGGTGGGGGAGCTGATACCAAGCTACCTAAGTTTTCCGAGCTAGGTTTGTCTTGAAGAAGAGGTGTTTGTCAATGTGGAACCCGAGGACTTGGCGCAGGCGGTGAGCTCGAGTGTGAAGCCCTCAGGGTTCATGTTGATAGCCAGGTCTGTATGCCTGGGTGTTCAGTGTTGTTGGTGAAGAGTAGGAATCCGACTTTGGAGGGGTTGAGCTTCAAGTATGCACTGGACATCCAAGACTGGATCAGCGAGAGGCAGGTGTTGAGCCTATGGATGTCCTTGATGGAGTCGATCTATAGCTGTGTATCATTGGCATGGTGGATGTGGATGTTGTGTGTGGCTAGGAGGGCTTCCAGCGGCTCCATGTATAGATTAAAGATGACTAGGGAGAGGACAGAGCCCTGTAGGACTCTACAGGTGACAGGTAGCATTGGTGATCTAGAGGAGTACATCTGAACAAACTGCTGGCGATTGGCGAGGTAGGACTTGAGCCAGCGAAGGAAAAGGTTGCCGATCCCCATGTGCCGATGTAAGTGTCCATGAGCGCTTGGTGGCCTACTGTGTTGAAAGCGGGCAAGAGGTCAAGTAGAACCAGGAGGCAGGGTTGGGTGTCGTCAAGTATGGTGAGGGTGTCATCGACCACCTGTGTGGTTGCTGTCTACATGCTGCATCTGGGTAAGAACCCAGATTGGTAGGTTTGGAGGAGATTTTTGGTGTCTATGTGTTGTTGCAGTTGGACGGCTACCGCTTTCTCGATGATCTTAACCTAGGAAGGGAAGATGGGTCATGGGGTGATAGTTACTGAGGATGTTGTGATCCAGAGTGGGTTTCTTCAGTAGAGGGAGGATTTGTCATGTGGGAAGGTGCCTTGGGTTAGGTAGCTGTTGATGATCCCCAGGTAGGGAAGGAAAGCTTCAGCGGGGAGTGTGTTGAGAATGGATGCTGGGATGATATTGTCTGTATATGAGGTGGCTTTGAGGGTGGCCAGGCTTCCTACCAGGTCCTCTGTAGAGAGTGTCTTTAATTTTGTCCAGGGTGTGGAGACTTCGCAAGGAGGTATATGAGGTGGATCTGTGGATGCATAGCTGGTGTCTATGTGCTGGCTAGTCTTGCTGAGTTTGTCGATGAAGAAGGTGTTGATGGCAGCGGATTTTCCGACAGAGTGTGGTATGGAAGGGTCGCATTGCTTATCCACTTTGAAGAGGACTCTTCTTTTGTTGTTGGCTTCTGCTATGGTGTTCTGAAACGAGAAGGCCTTGGCTGTGTTGATTAGTTGTTTGCGGGTTGCTCTGAGTTGCTTGAGGAGCGCCAGTTCAGATGCGGTCCTGCCAGGTTGAACTCTTAAATGGTGTGCAGAAGATTACATTTGTGCAGACGGAGCAGATGTCACCACACAATGATACAGGTCTGGACCTGCTTTGGGAAGGTGTGCATTTTCAACTGCATCCCCTGGTGTGTGAGTCCAGCACTCAAGTCTCTTCTGAGCAGGCTCACTTTTCCCTAAGCCTATCCTATTATTGTGTATGTAATTTAAGCTTCTTTTTGTTTTTCCTTGTTATTTAAGTAAAGGGCACATCAAGATGACAGCCAGGCTCGGACTGGGCTATAGGGCAATACCCAAACCAAGAATGCAAAATTCTAGTGTAGGACACTTTATTGGTCACTGTGGGCTAGTTTAATGAGTTACTTCACTATGTGGCTAGTAGTTTTGACCAGTGTTGCTGAATAAATATTCTTTAAAATGCACAATTTGCATCACATTTCATCAAAAAACTCCCCCTTGCGTACTCTTCAAACAGTCTGTTACAAAAGGAATGAATGTCATTTGCAACGGTGGGCCACTTTACCATTGGTGCCTGAGAGCATTTTAAGTCCCAGTCTGACCCTTAACACAGCTGTCCAGGTGGATCATTCACATGGTCGCTGTGTTTCTTTTGGGGAAGATGCCTGGTGTTAGGAGACATGATGGGTATTATAATTCCTTACAGTGAGAATCTGACAGGAAAGTAAACGCATCATGGAGTTCGTGAAAGTGTCATGTGCCCCCTTCTAAATTGCCCCAGGCACAACTATGGCTTCCAACAGGCAGTGCCAACGACAATGATTATTTAAAGTTGAAAAGGAGTGCAAGAGACAAAAGAAAGTTTACAAAAGCTATCATTTTGGGAGTCTGGACCCTCCACATCACTCACTGCTGTAAAGAGAGATGTGCCTTTTTTTCCTGGAGTGTTCTGGGTTACAGGAACATTTGGCGATATCTTTAGCAGCCCAGTGCCTCTATGTGACAGAATGCCATCTGTGAAGGTGGAATACTCTGTGCTTATTTTATTTTCAACATGAAATGATATGGGTAGATCTGTCTCTGAAAGTGTGGTCAGCTAATCGGACCACACTTTAATAAACGTCCATGCAAAGCATTTACTCTGATGAGCCTGTCTACTGACATCTCTCATCAGCTGCATTGCAGTTTGGCAATATAGCAGTTGCAAAGTGACATTGGCATTTTGCCAACAACCTGACTAAGCCAAGGGTCCAGCAGACAGGGTCTGCGTTAACAATGGGCAATATTGATCCCAAATTCGCTCCCTGAGAATGGTGGCTGACTAAATTCAGAATCTAAACCATGTCTAGTTTTGACGGAGGTATACGTTTTGGCCAAGGCACACTTGTTTGCGGCCAAATGGACGGTGGTCATTTTGGCCACAAAGCCAATTTTGCAGAGGCCAAAACTGACATAATTAAACCCCTACCAACCCCCACACGTACCCCACCCGTCCTCTACACCTTTTGGCCGTCTGTTCATGTTTATACCCTGCAGTGTCGGATCCATCCCTCTACGCGGTTCGGGTCCGACGCAGCAGGGTTGCTTTTCACTTTCTTTTTTTGGTTACCCCGCCTCCAGACCTCCGGAAGCGGGGGACACCCCTGCTACCCCAAAGGCAATCACTACCAAACATAGGGAGCGGGGGACACCCCTGCAACCCTTGCTCCCCATGTTTGGTAGTGATTACCCAAATTGGTTGTTTCAAACGACCAAATGGTACTGGCCGAATTCAGCCAGTTGTACCATACGGTCAATTTGAAGCGACCAATTTGGGTAATACCGTTTTGACATGGTGGCCTTTGGGAACCTAAAATGATACTCTCTAAAGCATTGTCAGCTTGGTTGTTAGAGACTCATTCACTGACAGTGCCTTTGTATATCAGAGGCTGGGAACTGAGTTGCACCCGAAACAACCATTTGAGACCAGATAGGTAGACTCCCTTTTGATCTCTCTGGGAAGATGTAGCTCTCCCCATTGGGTTAGCTGGAAACCACTGCTTCAAAAGCAAACCTTGTCAGGACGACAGAGGGCCCACGCCAGGATGCTAATTAACAGAGACTATTTGATGCAGTGCAGACAGATTACCAGGCAGAGTTATAATAATCAGGAAAAAAGCATCAGTCCACAGAACGGTCCCACCATCTTGAATTCTCCCACGGCCCTCGTACTTTCTGTGTCCCATTCCCACTATTCTGCAGACAAAGTACTTTGGAGTTTGGCATCACCAGGCAAAATACCCTGGACATGGCAGGCCAAGTTTAGGGCCCTTACAGAAGGCTACATGGGAACTAATCAGCTATGGCAGAATTCCTCCTAGAGATGGTTGGAGGGGAGTAGAAACACGAGTAGTGATAGTCCTCAATCAAATACTGAAGAAGTAAGATTTCACCTGGTACTTTATTGGGGATACAGCCAACTCCGAAGTCCTCCTCATAGAGGTGAACACAAAGTCTTCCAAGAAAAGGGCGAGCTTTTTTCCTAACCCTCCCAGAGGAGAATTAGGGGCGGGGGGGGGGCAGTTTATTGGATGAAACCTGCAGAAAGCTGAGACCACTAGTACTCAGGAACCTGCTCACTGGAGGTGACAGACATTAGAAGTGCTCTGTAGAATCCTTCCTGGCTGCTTAACAAAAGATCCACCTTGCCCCTGGATTCCCTGGACGGACTCTGACAATGACCAGAAGTCAGCACCAGCTCTGGGCACTGTTTACCCACTCCAATCCATTTGCGAGATGGCTCAACCACTTCGAGAATCTTTTTGAGCTGCTGCAATTACCCAGAACTGCCATTGACACTAAACACTTTTCAATCCTCTGTCAAACCCTCAAGCCTCTGACATCCCATCACCAGCCTATGCTCCTGCCATTTTAAAGCCAACTGCCAAGGAAGAAGCACATTGCATCGTTGGACTACTACAACCCATTGACTGCCTGTTCTTCACCCGCAAGGAGCCGATCACACCACATCACTAGACCCGCTCAAGCCGACTCAACTGTCTTGACACCAGTGATCCTTCTGAAACTGCCAACTCAAAACATTATGACACTGACTCAAACCCATTACAAAGCACCTAGAAGCCTGGCTCGACGCTGACAAGTCCCAAGAACTATGGTTACACGTTTTTGAAATGGTTCTGTTCCTCTGGCCTGACTGAAAGTGCACTAGTGATTAATAAGACCCCACTCTCTGCCTGTTCAAAGAAATCTTGAAACAATTTGACTTTGCTGCAGAAAGTATTTCTTGAAAACCCCTGTTTCCAGAACCAGAGTGCCCTTTTCATCACAAAGTCTGCATATGGCTTTCACGTTCCATCTGTCCCCTGTCCCCTCTGCGCCCTCTCCTACACACTACTTGCCCCACTTTACTGGAATGCCCTAGCACTGGACACCAAAGACATTTCATCAGTTGAACCGTTCAGGACCAGGTGCAAACCCCCCTTTCTAGTAAGCGAAGGGTGTCCTCTATCTAGTCTACACTATCCCTTCTTACCCGACTGCCCAGGTCGCCTTTCTCGGAAACGTCTCACAGGAATGCGCACATCTGAGTCTTACCTATGTACATTCCCTACATGACTATTTCATTTATGTTATTTGCCTATGGTGTGCAGCTGTACATTTTTCAGCCAGGTCATCTTGTAAAGTCACTTTACATAGGGACTGCTTCTGCCTTCTGTAATGTATCCTCTGTATGTCATTTCTGTTCGAAATAACTCCATTGCTTCTAATAAATGCAGATAAATATGTCGTTTTGGTCATGTGGGCTGTCATTATCAAACCAAAACCAAGCAGTGATATTTAAGCTAATTTATGCATAGAATCAGAGCGGGCACAGTCCCCAGCGTTGTATACTCATGCATGACAGGTGATCATGAAATACCAAACATGTAATCCGTGAGGGGGTGGTGTTGATTGCATTATGTGCAGCAAACCTTTCATAACGCCCAGACATGCTGCCTCTAACGTGGGCATGAATGGTGCTCCAGGTCATGCTTAGATCAATAAAGGAAATCAATGTAGAAATAGAGCCCAAGAAGCCTAGAGTAAAGAGTGAGGTCCATCAAGGTCAAGCCATCCCCGCCGAAATGTTCCAAACCTGGAGACGCCAAGCCTGTGAGAAGCGCCACTTTCGAGCCTGTAGAGCTTACATTGTTATTGTTTTCTTAGCCTGAATTCCGAGGCTATCATCTTCATTATTGCTGCTTTTATTACAATCTTGGGCCTCTAAGCTGCTCAAAGGTGAACTGAGTGAAGATTTATTTCCCAGAAGGCTGGGTCACAATAACATGCATTGTGACCTTCTGAATTGCTCTCAGCACTGCAGGCGGTCATTTACAAACACACGATCGTCAACAAAAGCAACCATTCACATATTACCTGCATGCCTCCTCTCTCATGCTAGTCATTACACATAGAGGGCAAGCGGTCCTGGTGAGACAGATTCCTAGGGGAAGGACATGGCCCTCACCCTCGCAAATCTGCCTGTCTTTAATGAGTCTAAACCCTCCATTGAGCTGGCATCGGCCAGCACTTAGCCCCACCAGGGATACACATGTAGCTTTATACCTCCTAATCCAGCTAATGACAGATCCATCCCTCCTCTCCAGAGATTCTGCTACCACAGCTGGAATGACCCTTCAATGTCTGAAGCTACTGAAACACCAAAGGTGGCAACGGGTCATAGTGGCATCACTCTAAGCACTGCACAGTGCTGCTATCAAGAAACCCTCTGTTTCAATAAAGCACACCTTCCACCTTTTCCAACGCGTTCTTTCTATTTAGAGCATTACACTAATTTGACTACATTTCAGTTTTGAGGGAGATTGGTGGGCTGGACTAGTAAGAGTAGGCCAGCAGTTCTGCTGTTTTGGTGGAGGGAATCCCTCACCACTGTGTTACACACAGCTCTCTGCAGCAGGCACATTCACATGCTCAGCTATCCTCCTAGACAGGAAACTCTGTTGCACTTAGTACTGACACATCACTACAACAGTTCATTTGACACCCTGTGCTATCTGACAATGATTGGACCCTTCATTGACCTATTTTATTTTTTCTGCGTTTTATTACAAGTTTAAGATAAGATGATACTAGTGCAGTTACTGCATAAGTGAAACATATTAATAAGTAAACTGTTGCGAAGAAACAATGTATGGCAAAAGCTAAATGGATCATTATTTTTATTTTAATTATTTACTTTGTTTATAATTTCTATAGCAAGTTTTTACAAAACTGTTGCTCCTCATCTAGGCAGAGCCACATAAATGGAGAAAACCAGACGAAAGAGAAAACTAAAAGCAAGCAGACAAGGCGGAATTATAGTCGACCAAGCATGCATCCAGTTTATCTGCCGGAGAGCGTACCACTGCGTGACTCTTTAATGGAGACCCTCTCACGTCAAGGTCTTAATAGATCATTATAACAAAGACTGCAAACAGCAGAAGTATAAATTAACGGTAAACATTCATTAATTTGTTAATTTAAATATCTAATTAATATCCAAAGGGGGGGAGACACTGACAGAAGCCAGGGACATGGGTAGAAAACGGGCACACGGCCTAACGTAATCTATTCCAGGAGGTTTAGGAACATTGCAATCTTTGTCATAGAGTTTAACCTGAAAGTTCGAGTGTTGAACATTCAAAAAGGAAGTAAATTAAGACAACCTTCTATCATGCCTAAAAACGGTCCTAAGTGAAATGATCTTTTAATAAAGATCTTTTCACTAAAAGATCTATTTAGAAAGATCGCTCAGTGACGACATGGAGCAGTCTTTCTAAATCAAACTGTCACGCTCTGCGGGACCCAGAAGAGGAGGGCGAGGAGAACGGGTAAGTGTGTGGGTGTGTGTGTGTTGTGTGTATGTATGTGTTTTGATTTGGTAAGGGATGTCGGGAGGGGAGGGGTGTGGGGCTGAAATCCCGCAGGAGGGGGTTGGGATTGGCTGAGCGGGGAGCCGGGAGGAACAATGGCGACTCGGGGTGGGGGACACCCTGAATATATATTTTATTTTTTTAACACATTTTAAATGTCTCAAGAGAAAAAGACCTTTACAATGCTGTTTTTACAATCAAAAGAAAATGGACATTGTAAATCAGTCTTTTTCTCTTCGAGACCTTTAAAATGAGGCCTTTTCACACAGAACCCTAATAACGTCACATGCACTCTTGCCAGAACAGTGTTTAATGCAGTGAGTCTATAAAATAAGATTTCACCAAAGAATCAAATTAAGATTTTTAAAATTCGCCCAATTTTTGGTTATAATCTAAAAGGAAAGAGCAGTGAATAGATTAAACAGTTCAGGAGAGGTTACGTTAATCAGGCCCGAATTTTTACAAATTAACAATAGTCTGCATTAATTTATATATCTGTTACCAAAAATTAAGTACAACGTTTTACCAGAAAATCACATGAATTCAATTGCCATTTGTATTTTGACAGGACCAGTAAAGATCAGAATGTTGGTTATTAAGTCTAGAAATTCTTTCCAGGTATAACAGGATTTTAGCATGGTAAAATAAAAAGAGATTGAGTCGAATTAGCCACAATGCTGGTGATGAGCACACAAGGCTGCATCATTTCCCTGCACTGTAAGGAAATATTAAGCAATCCATCCTGCTCTTACAAATGTTGCTTTTTTGCTTTTAATTCCGTAGATTCATCGAAGTTCAAAAGTTTATTAATAAAAGTCAATTTAACACATTGTATTGCCAGATTTTTAAATTAGGCCAACAATCAATCAATACTTCTAACAAGCTCAGTATATAAGTCACATTCATAATTTTTTTTAGCCGAAAGGAGTTCTGCAGCTGCTAAAGGGGGTAATTAATTGTCTGGTTGTTTTTTTTCTCAAAATCTGATAAAAACACTGAATTTATTTAAAATGTCCGTCCCATTTCCCTATTTAATTTTGAATGTAGGATCCTTGTTTAAGTGTTACGTTTGGATAAGGTTACATCAGATCTTGTTAATCACTATTAGACAGGCTTCATTAAAGATCATATAGCTGCTTCGAATATTCTCCTGCTCTGTAATGATATTGACTCTGCAAAACATTCAACTGATCCGTTTGCTTTAATTTTAGTAGATTGCTTTTAATCCTCCACTGTGAGATACTTTTCTAGTTTCTTATTTGGCATGGCTTTGGTACCAAATGTTATCCTTTGTTAAATTCCTTTAGCACTCTCCGAAATCAGAAATTCTGCTTAATAATATTTTGTCCAATACATTTTCCCTCAATAGGGGAACTATAATATGATATGATATGGCATTTATAACGCGCCTATACACATGTATATCAAGGTGTGACGAGGCAAGGGAGTGGAAACAAAGGGAAGACAGAGACAACGATTCTACTGGGCCAGGTGTCATTGAGATCGCATAAGTGCAAGGGAGGGGGGAAGGGGAGAAGTGCAGGGGCAAGGGGAGGGGGCAGTGCAGTACATAGGATAACAGTAAAATAGTAAAGACAATAAATAAAAGCGGCCAGCTGGTGGCAAGTGCAAGGGTAAGTGCAGACATCAGGTGTCAAGTGCTAGTAGGGGCTGTAGGGATACAGAAACAGTCCCCGAGTGCAAGGGTTGTCAGGGGAGCAGTGCAGGTGTGCAACTGGCGGGGAGGGGACCTGGCCCCGTGATCAGAGGGTGGCCAGGTAACCAGTGCAGTTTCAGATTCAGCCAGGAGATCAGCAGGGGAGAGGAGGAGAGAAAGCAGACGCAAAGAGGAAGATCTTGAGGTGCTTCCGGGACCGGAGATGGTCCTCCTCATGTTTCAGAGAGGCAGTGAGGCTGTTCCAGAGGGAGGCCCCAGCAAAAGAAAGAGATCTACCACCAACGCACTGCTTGGAGAAGCGACTAACCCTGAGGGAGGTGGAGGTGGATGAGCAAAGAGCTCGAGAAGGAAGATATTTGGGAAGAGAGAATTGAGGTCCCAAGCCCCAGAAGGCCTTGTGGACAATGCAGAGGGTTTTGAACTTAATCCTCCCCACCACTGGGAGACACCTCAAAAAGAAACTTCAAAAATCCAAACACAGCACCCAGACTCCTACTCCAACTCCAACTCCACAGGAGGGAACACATAACATCACTGGCCCTCAGAGCACTCCACTGGGTATCAATGAACAAAGGGTACAGTTTAAGGCCCTCAACACCACCCAAAAAAGCACATTAAGGGCAAGGAGCAGAACTGCTCCAAAACAAAATCTCATACTAACCAACAACCAGTGACCTAAGATTGTGAAGCAACATACTTTTACAAATCAGAAGATTTTCAGAGAAAGACGCGGAGGGTCCGCCTTTTCCACTATGGTGACCAAAGACTGGATTGCGCTACCAAGGGAAATCTGCACCCTAAAGTTTCTCCTGAAATTCACAAAAAAGTCTAAAATCCTGGCTCTACAATGCAGAACAGAATGAAAGTTTAACCTACACCCAACAAGCTGTAAAACCGACACTGCTCAACCGTAGGTCTTTCATGAACAGACACTACCTAAGGGAACTGCATACTTGCTCCTTGACCTTCTGCCTAAAACACATTGCATTGTACTCAGGAAGCTAAAACAACTGGAAGACACACCTTCCCTGTCTCCAAGAAAATCTAAACCTCAACACGGGGCATCCACGGACCAACAGTTAAAGCAAAACACCATGCACCATAATGCAACCAACAGCAAGATCAATATTTTGAAAGCCTTATGTGAACCCAAAGAGAACCTCCACACCCCACCTTTTGACTAAACCTCAATTTCTCTCCACCTTATCACATACATATGCAAAGCAGCCACTTGCACACAGCTTTACAAGTAAAGAAGACCCTCTCCCCATATTCAAACATCACAACCTTACACGTCTAACTACCTCTGACATGGCCAACAGGCACCCACACTATAGGCATGACACTGCCCATCTAGACACAGTGCCTTCAATGTCTCATACACTTCACAGCCAGAAAGCTTAAACGCATGCAGAGCTTGTGGTTCTTCTGATCTGCAACCTCAGCATGAAAGCACTACGCTCATGCCCGTCCCCCGTTTTCCAACTAACCAAACCTACACACTATCTTTCAGATGTCAAAGAGCACCAAAAGACTATGCAAATGCCTCTGGTGACCGGTACAAATCCTAATAACATTGACTTTGCTCTCTTCCGGGTTAGGTAAAACATCATAGTCATGTCTGCCAGGCCACACCTCATTCAAAGGGCCTCAAATTTCCTAGGATTCATTGCTCTTGAGAGGCACCTCAAATATTGTTTCAGGGCTTGTTACCGGCACACCTGATTTCATATCCAACGTAAAGCACTACCTGTTTCGCAAGAGACAGTTATCTTGTTGCCTCAATTGTGTGCACCTTCCAGTGGGGGGGGGGTCGGCGTGGGTCATCTCCAGTACCTTCTCCAGTTATGGTATTCAGATATTTCGGGTTCCTGTGTTAGGCAGCTGTTGAAAAGATATTACTCGATTAAATGCACTTTGCTCCCTCCAGACTCAGGTTCCATTGTGACTCTGTGGCCCAGATCGCTTCTCAAGAGACAATCATTGTCATTAGGAATCTGGCCACTCCTTACCGAGCGAGATATTGATTTAGTTGCTCAGAATGAATTAGGAATAGAAGTATTTTCAATGTACGCCCTTGACAACAAGTCTAGCAACACAGCTCCCATATGAATGGCACGTATTTAAACTGGGTCGCAGAATCCCTGGATTTGTCTTACAAAGTCCGGCATCCGCAGGAAACTCTGATAGTGTTGCTTCCTAGTTCAGTTTCGATCCTCCTGCTCCATTGGTGGTCACCATGGATGATAGAATTCTGTGCTGGGCAGGGCCCTGGGTTTGAGTCTGCTCAAGGTCTTTGTCCCCAGTCGGTCCGGCCCACGCCTTTGAACTGGAAGGAGCCAATGACTACTCTGATGGGGACCACAACTTTTACATGGAATCTAAGGAAAACAAACAGGCCGGGTTTGCACTGACAATATGGTGGCTACAGCACCCATAAAATGCCTGGGGTGTGCAATATCTCAACACCAGTGGAGGAGGGGCTGGCATTGCAAGGATAAGCATAAATGCTTCTAAACTCACTTTATGTCAGTTATAGTACAAGGTTGAAGAATATTTGCGTTAACAAGCTCAGCAAGAGTGTGCCCTCCTCAGTAGACTCTTCTCTGGATCTGAAAATACTTTCCTAGATCTGCCTACGGTTTGAGGATCTGTTTCAGGGTCATTTTGTGTCCAGGGTGCGTGTTCTGCCTCTGGAAAGCTGTTCTCCAGCAAGAGTTGCTTGCTTGGGGGACAAACGCAATGTATTTCCTTGTCCTCATGCTTTTATCTCTGCTGCCACCTCTCATGTCCCTTCTGCATCGATATGTGCAATTTTGGGTCATTTAGACAGGAAGTGACACACCACGGACATAGCCATCGATAAAAGGGGTTCAGAAAATGGAGGAGCTATTTTAATGACAGTCAGTGATGGAAGAGCAGATTATAAGAAAAAGACAGGAAGTAAATAATCTGATTTGCATATGTGCCATTATTACCATTAATAACAGGGCAGCCTTCACTGCATGCACACATGTATTTGCTGCATGTATTTGCTGCATGTTTGCTGCATGTTTTCCTTCTGCCGGCAAGCGGTGCCTGTCTGCTTTGCCTTCCTGACTGGCTGTGGACATTGCTGCCTTTGCTCATTTTGCTGCTGGCCATGTTCTGCTACAATTGTCCCTGTTCACCAATTTGACTGTGGTGCTTCGGGTTCCTGCTCTAGTGGCATCCTTTAGATCGGCTGCAGCCTTGTGGCCATTTAGTTATGGTGTTCTCTTCATGTGCCTTATTCTCAAAGGTGACCTTAGCGTTTCAGAAGAGGCTGGACAGTGGTGCAAATATGTGCAGTCCAGCCCCCTTGCAGACATTAGCGTCATGAGCATGTTCGCAAGACTAATGTACGACTGGATCCAAGCAACCAAGCAAGCACATCCCCTTTTGTTAAGAAAGGAAGAAGGCAATGAATATGGCAAGGGAAATGTGCACGGAATCACACAGTGAACAACTTTGAATCTAACAACGTGCATACAATACCCAAGACTCGTGTATACTAAAACCCAGGAGTGCAAATAGAGTGAAACAATAATACCAATATATGAAAAGGGATGTGGGGTAAGCACTTAGAACCTCCTTATGACTGAAAGGAAAGTCGGCAAACTCCTTACCCACTATGCTATTACAGATACTGACAGCGCTAAGCCCACGTAGAGGGCAAGCAAGGACAGGATCTGTGAGCTGACACTGTGGATGATACTGAATAAGGAACTTAGAAACAGTACTCACGAGGACCGGAAAGACCACTTGAATGTCAGTAAACCCACGAACCCAGTTGATGAAACAGGGACCCTGAAGCCTATAACAACAATGGATGGAGGAAACTAAATACATAAGACCCTAGTCAAGGGGCAAGTAGGAAAAGTGATTATTGAAAAGAGAGGAAAACAAAAGGCATTCACACAGGGACTAGTTACAACAGCACCCCACACCTAATAATCAATGGGAAATAAATGTAGAAGTGCAATGGAAAACATGGAATGGATCCCAATAGAAAGTAAAGATCAGGAGCAGGGAAAATGATATCACAAAAGGAAACCTTTCCCACCCATCCAAGGAGAAAAGGCAGGAAGCTAAATCTATAAAGGGAAAGACTAATGCATCAAGTTTTTCAGTAGCAAAGGACAGCTTCAAAGAAACAGAGAACACAGGGAAATTGGGCAGCATCAAAGGGTAAAGCACAGAGAAAGGCTGCCTGCAGACAGAGGAAGACAGAAAGGGAAATCCAGAAAGCAGAAATCAATTAAGCACATAAATTCGAAATCCAGGGCAGAGGAACAAGAAATAGGAACTAGGAACCAGGCACAAAAACTAGGAACCAGGAACAAGGGACCAGTCACAACAGGAACACTGCAACAATGACCAGCGCTAGACTGAAGTAAACTGAGGCTTTTAAAGCTCCTTAACGAGCACACCCCTCAGGTGTGCCGTCTGCTGCACCTGCAGCCACAGGTGTTGCCTATCCTCCACCCAACCTTGTCCTGCAAGGGAGGAGGTGAGGCAGTGAGCCAGGCATTCTGGGAAGTATAGTCATTAGATTAACGTAGCATGCTGGCTGCCAAAAACCTGGAATGGATCCGGAAGGGAAGTAACTTGGAAAATAAGGTTTTAGCGCTCCCAATTCGTCACAGCATTGTAGCATAAGGTTCGGAGGAAATGTCCAGTAGGGAAAAAACCCCAAAACATGCCCCCAAGTGATGGGAACGGGAGCGAAGGGAGCGAGCCATGACACCTTTGTGAATTCGGGATGTACTTCTAAGTGCTCAGAAATACCACCTGATATGTGCAAAAGAGCAAAGGTGTCAAAGGTGTGAAAAAGTGCCTCTGACCGAGCGCATTGTGGGGTGAATTACCGTAAAATGCCATAACTACAGGCAGGAGTCAGTGGGAGAACCTGTTCCTCAGTAAAAGGCCTGCTCTGGAGTACATGCAAAATTAGGCCCTTGCCCAAACACGAAAGAGCAAATTTAGGCATCGAAGCCTGGTGATGCCTGAAAATGTTACTTGCCACACATGAGGTGAAGACCTCATGATACTTTTGAAAAAGGTCTGGAAAGGCTAAGACCATGTTGGCATAAACAGCTACATCTAGCGTGTAAATAAAATTACCAAAATGTGTGCAAGGTTTCACAGCAGAATAGGATCTTTCACTTTGACCAAAATCATGACCTTCAAAACATTTTTTTCCTCCCTTTGTATTATTATTATTATTATTTATTTATTTGCTTATCGTTTATATAAACCTTTACAAAATAGTACATCAAGAGAAATAAAACTACATTTCAGAATCAAATAAAAACATATCGTACATTTGATACATACTTGAAACAAACAGACATTTTAAACACCTTCAGATAAAATTTCACAATTTAAGATCACAAGATAAAAACAAACAAATAACAATTACACCATAAAAACCATAATAATTACGAACCAGATCAGAAACAATTCATATAAAGTCGATCCTGTAAACCTTAAAAGAATTCTTAAGATTCCCAAAATATGTAAGTTTGTTTGAACCGATATTTCTTATTTATATATAAGGTTTGAGCATAAGAGGAAAATTCATTATAATGAATTAAGATAAATCACAGAAATTTTTTAAAAACGCCAAAATTCTCAGTTTTAAAACAGTAGATGTGTTACGTCTAATTTGATACCATAAAGATTCTGTATCAACTGCATGAAGATGCATTACAAATTGTTCGAAATATAAAATCCTTTGTTTTAAAAGAGCTGGACATTGTAATAGTATGTGCTTCAAAGTTTCTTCGGTCCTTTCTACCTTACAGTATTTACACCACATCCATTCACCGTTCAATAGGTTCCATCTTTTTAATATATAATTTGTTTTCAAGATATCAAAACGGAACCTCATAAAAGAGTTTCTAAAATTCCGTGAAGGGTATTTCACTAAATAATTCTCAAGAACGGGATAGAATTTCCAAAAACAGTGTATCTGATTAAGGGTTTTAGATTGCAGGACCGAGTCCAAAGTCTTTTGCCAATCATTACTTTGAAGTATAAGTTTCACTTTTTGCGGTTTACTTATCAACATCTCTATAGTTACTCCTATATTCAATAGTGACTCTTCAATTACAGATTTTAAATTCACACAAAAAGGGTTAGATCGATCTTTTGCTGCAATCATATATAGAGATGAGGTATTATTCATCAAACATTTCCTCCACAACAACATTTTTCTCCATATAATAATTGAATGTAAGGATTGCAGACCAAATTCATATCTAATCACATGAATGGGAACCCCTTTAGGGATGAAAAATAACACACCTTTCCACATATCTCTTTCAAGTTTTTTCATGAAATCAGAGCCTTCAAGTTCATAAAATTCTAAACCATATGTAAGTTTAGGAATGCCCGAAATAGTATAAAAGCGTTTCAATGGTGTTGCAGTGAATCTACCACAATTGGCATCAATTTTCAACATCTGTCGCTTTATTATTTCAGCTTTAATTTCTAACTGTTTTTTAATTATTGGCATCGTACTATTTGCTATAAAATGGTATGCTAGATATTTCAGAACCGATTGACTTTTTCATCGTTTCTCCTCACAACACCATGTTGAGGAAGATTGCTTTTTATTTAATTTTCCTATTCTTATATTGATAGTTTTCTCTGCATTAATTTTTAGGTGTAAACCAGCAGTAAATAACACAAAATCATTGATCAATTTTTGCAAACCGATTTTAGTCCGATCTAATAATAAAAAATCATCGGCATATGCTATCCACTCTATTGCCGTTTCACCTAGTTTTGGTGGAACCAAACCTTTACCCGATATTGCTTTGGCAGCCTTAGAGACATATAAGTTAAATAGAATGGCGGCTAACTTACAGCCTTGTCTCAGCCCATTAGGTATAGGTATTTCAGAAGAGAGACGCCCTGCAGAGTTGAGTCTTACCTTGATCTTGGTGTTGGAGTATAACTCAATAATCATCTCTAATAAATGTTTAGGAATTGAGAGATCTATAAGGATTGACCATAAAGTATGCCTGTCAACAAGATCAAACGCTTTAGAGAGGTCCATTGAAGCCACAAATATTACGTAGCCTAAGTTCTTAGCTGTTTTAGATTGGAGACTTTTTAAAATCAGGCCTCCACAGTCCGTACCTATGTTCTTTCTAAATCCTATTTGTTTGACATCCAATATGTTGTTACTAGTAGCCCAAACATCTAGTTCTTCCAAAACAATGGATGTAAACATTTTATATTCAGGATCAGAGATCGCTATTGGTCTGTAGCTTCCAGGGGCGAATCTAGGACCATGTTTAAAAATAGGAATTAATATCACCAATCTCCATGAGTTTGGTATTTGATTAGTTACAAGAATATTATTAAACAACACATGCAAGATGTCGCCCCATAACAGCGGATTTATTTTTAGTATTTGGTTAGATAAGTTATTAGGACCCAGTGCTGCCGATTTTTTGATTTAATAATAATTTTCGTAATATTGTTGGGTGATATATCCATTGTCCACGTGGATTTTATTGTACGAGCTTGTCTGACATAATCATTGACATCGCCAGACATTTTTACAAAGTGGGTTTTCCAATTTCGTTCGCTGATCGAAGTCAGTAGTATCTCTTTTTGCAAAAACCGGGTCCCATTAATCATCTGCCAAAAAGAAGAAATTTCTTTTCCTTTTATAGTCGGCAACATATTTTCTCCATCCGTTTGGTCTCTTGCTACTCTATTAGCTATTAGCAAGTTCTTGTAATGCTGTTTAGTGGTTCTTAACATTTTCTCTCTTTCACATCCAATTTCTGTTGTTTTTATAATATCTCGTATGTCTCGTCTTAGCTGTTTTTTACGTATTAGAATATCAAGGTTAAAGGAATGTACGTGGTTAGAGGAAGTCTTTGTCAATTTCCTCTTACCACATGCCAAAATTGCCACATTACTAATATAGTTTGAAGAGGAGGCTGGTGTATAATAATATTGACATTCTTTGTAAGACATATTCTTTTGATGTTTTACTAGGACTGATGTAAATCTCTTAGTGTTAGCATATGACCAACGTATCCGAGAACCATTTGAATTAGCAATCAAGCCAGGATTATAAAACACATCATCTTCAGGTTTATTAGTGTGCATATTGTAAGTCGACAAGAGATTATGATCGCTGGTTATCATTACTTCTACCTTTAAATTAGATATGTATGCATCCAAACCATAAGAGACAAAAAAATAATCTACTATTGAACTATGCCCTCTCGCATTCCAGGTTTGAGTGTGGTTTGGTAGTAGCACTAGTCCCATGACCTCAGCAAAGTTCATTCAAATAGCCCCCCTCAGTTTTGCGTTATCATTCAAAGTTTTGGATTGCTTAGAAGTCACATCTATACTACACATTAGAGAATCAATTTTGTTGTTATCAATATTGCAATCTGCATTTAAGTCGCCAGCCATCATAATCAATCCATTGAATTTCACTTCGCGCCATGCATCAATTTTAGCAGTAACCTCTGATAGTTCTTTAGTTAGCTGAGACACATCAAATTTCAGCGGTTTCCAATATATGTTTATAATACATATATCGAACAGACTGCTTCCCACTTAGATTGTACAAGTTACTGCAAGAAAAAATTTCAGGTTCAACCATGTCTCGACATTTCTAGCTTCAAGCGTGTGTTAACAAGCAGTCAACAAACCTCCCATGGGCCTCCCTTTCGATCCTTTATTTGCATTTATTTGCCAGATGTCATAATCTTCCCAGGTAAAATCTGATGTCGCCCATGGTTCTTGCAACAAAATCAACTCAAAGGATGATAAGAAGTCTGTAACCACAGTATTGCTTAATAAATGGGCATGTCCTCTAGAATTCCAAGAGGCAATAGAGGTTTTGTTAAGAGTGCTAAAGCGGTACAGCCAGAGCTTGCAATGATGAAATAGCATCTTTAAGAGCCAAAGTCAAGCTTCTCCACTCTTGTTTTTCAGTACCAAAACCTTCAGTGTTATTTATATGTGTTTTGGTATATTCATTGCTAGAATTCCTCCCTGCATAATTTGGTATTTTCGGGATATCTTGTTTAGACTCGATGTCAGAGTATGGGTAAATGTCGAATCCTTTGCATTGCAGGGTCTCAGCTTCTTTCAGCAATGTGTCTCTAACCAGTGGAGACGGAATTACTAGACAAACATAATCTAATCTTTGTTTATGAAGAAAATCTATCAGCACTATATCGTGCGAAGAGACCAGTGTCAGCGAAGGAATCGTGGAGAATAGAGAAAGAATGTATGGACGATTTAATGAAATTTGTTTGCCTTCGGAAAACAGTGTGGTCATTATTAGGCTAGGTATCTCACTTAAGGCAGGATTTTTTAACTCGTATCTATTGTTAGCCCAGTCTGCATTTTCGTGTTCCTTTTGTGTTTGCTTTCCTGGTTCATAATTTGCTTTATTTCCAAAGAAAAGGTGTTTATTATTTTTAAGTTGATCGTCTAGTATTTTTTTAACAATCATTGCGATTTCGTCTTGTTTAACTACACATTTATTCTCCACACACTTGCCATTCCCAATAGTATCCTGTTCCGCTTTATTGGGGAGGGTGTTAGGACCATGTACAACATTAGTAATCTGATCGCAAGACTGTCCTTCAATCGTCTCCACATCACCTATATGTCTTTCAGATGTAGGCGGCCTATCTATGCTACCCAAGTCGCCAGGCAGATTACTAAAATTGTTCTCTTTAAGTACCACTTGCACAACTTCTTCTTGAAGAGTATTAACAGCTAGGTGAGGTTGTTTTAATTGCAAGGTGGAGACATGGCCACTTGATGGTTTTACCAGAGTGGGCTTGGTGTTAGGATTGTTTACGTTCTGTTGTTTGGACGTCGTTTCTCCAGATTTCTTTTTGTTTTCGTTACATATACCTGCTGCATTAGCTTTAAATATTTCAAATATGTCAACTAGCCCGGTTTTTAATGATGATAGTTGTGAGGCAATTTCTACTATCTCTAATTAGTTTTTTAACGTTTCTGAGATTGTTTTTTCGGCTTCACTATACTCATTTTGAGTTGCCATTTCAACTAGTTCTATGTCAGTTCCCGTTCCTAACACTTCATTTGCTCTATAATTATCCTTCTCGTTAGGTTTCTCAATAGTACCAACCAAGTCTTGTCTTTCTTCATCTATTATATTTTTAAAGTTCACATCTCTTAGATATTTCCGCGATATTTTACTTAGATTTTTCTTTTGATTTATGGTTTTAAGTTGAGCTTGTTGTTTTTTCTTCTCCTTTTTTGATAATTTTAACTTAGGTATTATATCTAAAGGGTGTGACATAGCTACGTTACTCAAGTTGTCATCTAGAGTAGTTTTCACCATTATTTCTGGTTTGTAAACACTAGCCTCGTTCTGTGAGTCTTCTAGGGTAATAGCCTCAACAACAAGGGCCTTTCCTGCGTGAACCGTTTGAAATTTTTCAGTAGTTACAATTCCAGGCTTAACGATATTATTCTTGTTTAGAACTGATAGTATTTTACTAGTGTTCTTGTGAAGTAGCTCATTAAGGCTCGCAGGTACCTGACTTATAGAAGTATTTATTTGAGTCAATATATCAGTGTGTTTTCTTAGTTCATTCAACAGTAATCTATTGAATATTCCTAACAGGGTGCATACATCAGTATTTTTGGAATTGTCCAACGCAAACCCTTCAGCAATCGTTTCTTACCCTTTATCAATACAATCTACATTTTCTTCACATTGAAATATCTCTACATTTGCAGTTTTAAAGATGGTGGGAGTATCATCCAATGATTGATTTACTAGTTCGGATTCATTCTGGGTTGTGGCTAATTCGCCCCAGAAGGATTTCAAAATATCCTTCTGTGGGTGAATTACCACCTCTTCAGCAAATAAGGATTGCGACAATTCGTTACCTTGCACAACATTATTTTCCGGGTCGTTGTTTAGCTTGAGCTGATTTGAGCATGCCTGCGCGCACAGCAGTAACTCATCCTCATCCTCACAAGGAGGGGGGGGCTGCTGCATGCGCAAGGCTAGCCCGCCGAGTTGAAACTGCATTAAAGAATTCAGCTCGCGGATCTTTCAACATACAACTAGGTTTCATTTTTTTGCATTTCATCTTGAACCACAAGAATGTCAAGTGTCCCAAACAGAAATCTTACCTCCGTGTACTTTTAGTTTGTTCAATTACCCCAAAAAAGACTCTACCAAGGGATTTATGTCAGGGCTAACCAAGCTATGGGTTATCCGTACCTCGCACCATGCACTGTTCACAGTTAACAGTAAACAGTGCTTACTGGTGCTTTTGTGGTGCGCGTGCTGGTGCGCTGCACTATGGGTAGATGTAGGGATCGGGCAGGGACACTCGGGGCGGAACCAAATGACACTTACTATGAATAGAAAAACAGTAGTTTAGGCGAGGCTAAAGTAGTTCACAGTACACATCAAAACAGTGAATAAGAGTCCGTGATATATTAGAGTCTGTGATGCTATAGAGTCCGTGAGAAAAAGAAACAGCGAGCAGTCATCTCCAGGCAGCTCATGTGTAGCAGCCAAAGACTTCCTCCTGCTCACAGTGCAGATCGCGGGCTTGCTGCAGCATTCGGGGAGGGCTCATACGGGCTCAGACAGCTTCAGCGAAATATTCAGAGTCTGCCGCCAGTAAACAGTGCTTACTGGTGCTTTCGTGGTGCGCGCGCTGGTGCGCTGCACTATGGGTAGATGTAGGGATCGGGCGGGAACACTCGGGGGCGGAACCAAATGACGCTTACTCCAGGCAGCTCATGTGTAGCAGCCAAAGACTTCCTCCTGCTCACAGTGCAGATCGCAGGCTTGCCGCAGCATGCGGGGAGGGCTCATACGGGCTCAGACAGCTTCAGCGAAGTATTCAGAGTCTGCCGCCAGTAAACAGTGCTTACTGGTGCTTTTGTGGTGCGCGAACACATGCTTTTCAAAATGTGTGTGGAATGCAAAAAGGAACTGGGAGTTTGTTCATCATGAGCCTATCACAAAAAGACAGAATCATTTACAGAATCTACATGGAGATTTTGAACTGCAACAGAATGTGAAAGTGTCACGGCTAAAAGCTGCACCCAGTGAGATGGCAATTGGGCCTTTAAAATTAACTTTTGAGGCATCCAAATGCACAGCTAAATTCTTCATATATATATTTATGTTGACCTTCTGTGATCACTGCTTGTAGAAAATTACTTTTGCAAGGATTTCCATGTTCAGATTTTGTGCATTTGTCAAGGTTAATTAAAAACTGCTTTCAACAGAGGTAGGCCCAAATCTAGGTTTCTAGTGGCATTTCCTCCAAATGCAAACTAAGGCTTCAAGGCCCGTTGTCATGGTAATGTAAGTCTGGTTCCCTTCAAGCATGAGTGCTCTCCAGCAGTTTATGACTCAGAGCACTTAGGCTGTAATAAAAAAAACATGCCTGAGCTAGCATCTAGCCTTTGAGGCTCTTGGAATGTGGTCTAATCTCAAACACTGCCCCTTTTGACGTCACAGCAACACATGGCAGAGGGTGGGGGCAGATTTAAGGCGGTAGCTGATTTCCCTTTTTGTAAAATTGGGAGACATGCTTTTTATCATGTGATAGCCATAATATCCATCCCAGAATATTCATGTGTGGATTTCTGGAAAGCTGTCCGCAAGCTGCTTCCGGTGAGACCAAAACGATTTTCAGGAAACTTACACAACCCATGTTATTCAGGAAAAAATTTTGGGGCATTCTTGTCATAGAGCTTAACATGAAAGTTCGAGTGTTGAACATTCAAAAAGGAAGTAAATTAAGACAACCTTCTATCATGCCTAAAAACGGTCCTAAGTGAAATGATCTTTTAATAAAGATATTTTCACTAAAAGATCTATTTAGAAAGATCGCTCATTGACCACATGGAGCAGTCTTTCTAAATCAAACTGTCACGCTCTGCGGGACCCAGAAGACGAGGGCAAGGAGAACGGGTAAGTGTATGGGTGCGTGTGTGTTGGTTGTGTGTGTTGTGTGTATGTATGTGTTTTGATTTGGCAAAGAGTTGGGGAGGGGGAGGGGCCTGGGGCTGAAATCCCAGGAAGGGGTGGGGATAGGCTGAGCGGGGAGCCGGGAGGAACAATGGCGACTCGGGGTGGGGGACACCCTGAATATATATATTTTATTTTTTTTAACGCATTTTAAAGGTCTCAAGAGAAAAAGCCCTTTGCAATGCTGTTTTTACAATCAAAAGAAAATCGGACATTGTAAATCAGTCTTTTTCTCCTGAGACCTTTAAAATGAGGCCTTTTCACACAGAACCCTAATAACGTCACATGCACTCTTGCCAGAACAGTGTTTAATGCAGTGAGTCTATAAGATGAGATTTCACCAAAGAATCAAATTAAGATTTTTAAAATTCGCCCAATTTTTGGTTATAATCTAAAAGGAAAGAGCAGTGAATAGATTAAACAGTTCAGGAGAGGTTACGTTAATCAGGCCCGAATTTTTACAAATTAACAATAGTCTGCATTAATTTATATATCTGTTACCAAAAATTAAGTACAACGTTTTACCAGAAAATCACATGAATTCAATTGCCATTTGTATTTTGACAGGACCAGTAAAGATCAGAATGTTGGTTATTAAGTCTAGAAATTCTTTCCAGGTATAACAGGATTTTAGCATGGTAAAATAAAAAGAGATTGAGTCGAATTAGCCACAATGCTGGTGATGAGCACACAAGGACGCATCATTTCCCTGCACTGTAAGGAAATATTAAGCAATCCATCCTGCTCTTACAAATGTTGCTTTTTTGCTTTTAATTCCGTAGATTCATCGAAGTTCAAAAGTTTATTAATAAAAGTAAATTTAACAGATTGTATTGCCAGATTTTTAAATTATGCCAACAATCAATGAATACTTCTAACAAGCTCAGTATATAAGTCACATTCATTATTTTCTTTAGCCGAAAGGAGTTCTGCAGCTGCTAAAGGGGGTAATTAATTGTCTGGTTGTTTTTTTTTCCTCAAAATCTGATAAAAACAATGAATTTATTTAAAATGTCCGTCCCATTTCCCTAATTAATTTTGAATGTAGGATCCTTGTTTAAGTGTTACGTTTGGACAGGGTTACATCAGATTTTGTTAAATACTATTAGACAGGCTTCATTAAAGATCATATAGCTGCTTCTAATATTCTCCTACTCTGTAATGATATTGACTCTGCAAAACGTTCAGATGATCCGTTTGCTTTAATTTTAGTAGATTGCTTTTAATCCTCCACTGTGAGATACTTTTCTAGTTTCTTATTTGGCATGGCTTTGGTACCAAATGTTATCCTTTGTTAAATTCCTTTACTACTCTCCGAAATCGGAAATTCTGCTTAATAATGTTTTGTCCAATACATTTTCCCTCAATAGGGGAACTATAATATGATATGATATGGCATTTATAACGCGCCTATACACAAGTATATCAAGGCGTGACGAGGCAAGGGAGTGGAAACAAAGGGAAGACAGAGACAACGATTCTACTAGGCCAGGTGTCATTGAGATCGCATAAGTGCGGGGGAGGGGGGAAGGGGAGAAGTGCAGGGGGAAGGGGAGGGGGCTGTGCAGTACATAGGATAACAGTAAAATAGTAAAGACAATAAATAAAAGAGCGGCCAGCTGGTGGCAAGTGCAAGGGTAAGTGCAGACATCAGGTGTCAAGTGCTAGTAGGGGCTGTAGGGATACAGAAACAGTCCCCGAGTGCAAGGGTTGTCAGGGGAGCAGTGCAGGTGTGCAACTGGCGGGGAGGGGACCTGGCCCCGTGATCAGAGGGTGGCCAGGTAACCAGTGCAGTTTCAGATTCAGCCAGGAGATCAGCAGGGGAGAGGAGGAGAGAAAGCAGATGCAAAGAGGAAGATCTTGAGGTGCTTCCGGGACCGGAGATGGTTCTCCTCAAGTTTCAGAGAGGCAGGGAGGCTGTTCCAGAGGGACGCCCCAGCAAAAGAAAGAGATCTACCACCAACGCACTGCTTGGAGAAGCGACTAACCCTGTGGGAGGTGGAGGTGGATGAGCGAAGAGCTGGAGAAGGAAGATATTTGGGAAGAGAGAGTTAAAAGTATTGAGGTCCCAAGCCCCAGAAGGCCTTGTGGACAATGCAGAGGGTTTTGAACTTAATCCTCGCCACCACTGGGAGACACCTCAAAAAGAAACTTCAAAAATCCAAACACAGCACCCAGACTCCTACTCCAACTCCACAGGAGGGAACCCATAACATCACTGGCCCTCAGAGCACTCCACTGGGTATCAATGAACAAAGGGTACAGTTTAAGGCCCTCAACACCACCCAAAAAAGCACTTTAAGGGCAAGGAGCAGAACTGCTCCAAAACAAAATCTCATACTAACCAACAACCAGTGACCTAAGATTGTGAAGCAACATACTTTTACAAATCAGAAGATTTTCAGAGAAAGACGCGGAGGGTCCGCCTTTTCCACTATGGTGACCAAAGACTGGATTGCGCTACCAAGGGAAATCTGCACCCTAAAGTTTCTCCTGAAATTCTCAAAAAAGTCTAAAATCCTGGCTCTACAATGCATAACAGAATGAAAGTTTAATCTACACCCAGTAAGCTGTAAAAACGACACTGCTCAACCGTAGGTCTTTCATGAACAGACACTACCTAAGGGAACTGCATACTTGTTCCTTGACCTTCTGCCTAAAACACATTGCATTGTACTCAGGAAGCTAAAACAACTGGAAGACACACCTTCCCTGTCTCCAAGAAAATGTAAACCTCAACACGGGGTATCCACGGACCAACGGTTAAAGCAAAACACCATGCACCATAATGCAACCAACAGCAAGATCAATATTTTGAAAGCCTTATGTGAACCCAAAGAGAACCTCCACAACCCACCTTTTGACTAAACCTCAATTTCTCTCCACCTTATCACATACATATGCTAAGCAGCCACTTGCACACAGCTTTACAAGTAAAGAAGACCCTCTCTCCATATCCACACATCACAACCTTACACGTCTAACTACTTCTGACATGGCCAACAGGCACCCACACTATAGGCATGACACTGCCCATCTAGACACAGTGCCTTCAATGTCTCATACACTTCACAGCCAGAAAGCTTAAATGCATGCAGAGCTTGTGGTTCTTCTGATCTGCAACCTCATCATGAAAGCACTACGCTCATGCCCGTCCCCCGTTTTCCAACTAACCAAACCTACACACTATCTTCCAGATGTCGAAGAGCACCAAAAGACTATGCAAATGCCTCTGGTGACAGGTACAAATCCTAATAACATTGACTTTCCTCTCTTCCGGGTTAGGTAAAACATCATAGTCATGTCTGCCAGGCCACACCTCATTCAAAGGGCCTCAAATTTCCTAGGATTCATTGCTCTTGAGAGGCACCTCAAATATTGTTTCAGGGCTTGTTAGCGGCACACCTGATTTCATATCCAACATAAAGCACTACCTGTTTTGCAAGGGACAGGTATCTTGTTGCCTCAATTCTGTGCACCTTCCAGTGGGGGAGGGGTCGGCGTGGGTCATCTCCAGTACCTTCTCCAGTTATGGTATTCAGATATTTCGGCTTCCTGTGTTAGGCAGCTGTTGAAAAGACAGTACTCGATTAAATGCACTTTGCTCCCTCCAGACTCAGGTTCCATTGTGACTCTGTGGCCCAGATCGCTTCTCAAGAGACAATCATTGTCATTAGGAATCTGGTCACTCCTTGCCGAGCGAGATATTGATTTAGTTGCTCAGAATGAATTAGGAATAGAAGTATTTTCAATGTACACCCTTGACAACAAGTCTAGCAACACAGCTCACATATGAATGGCATGTATTTAAACTGGGCCGCAGAATCCCTGGATTTGTCTTACAAAGTCCGGCATCCGCAGGAAACTCTGATAGTGTTGCTTCCTAGTTCAGTTTCCATCCTCCTGCTCCATTGGTGGTCACCATGGATGATAGAATTCTGTGCTGGGCAGGGCCCTGGGTTTGAGTCTGCTCAAGGTCTGTGTCCCCAGTCGGTCCGGCCCATGCCTTTGAACTGGAAGGAGCCAATGACTACTCTGATGGGGACCACATCTTTTACATGGAATCTAAGGAAAACAAACAGGCCGGGTTTGCACTGACAATATGGTGGCTACAGCACCCATAAAATGCCTGCGGTGTGCAATAACTCAACAGAAGTGGAGGAGGGGCTGGCATTACAAGAATAAGCATAAATGCTTCTAAACTTACTTTATGTCAGTTATAGTACAAGGTTGAAGAATATTTGCGTTAAAAAGCTCAGCAAGAGTATGCCCTCCTCAGTAGACTCTTCTCTGGATCTGAAAATACTTTCCTAGATCTGCCTACGGTTTGAGGATCTGTTTCAGGGTCATTATGTGTCCAGGGTGCGTGTTCTGCCTCTGGAAAGCTGTTCTCCAGCCAGGGTTGCTTGCTTGGGGGACAAACGCAATGTATTTCCTTGTCCTCATGCCTTTATCTCTGCTGCCACCTCTCATGTCCCTTCTGCATCGATATGTGCAATTTTGGTGCATTTCGACAGGAAGTGACACACCATGGACATAGCCATCGATAAAAGGGGTTCAGAAAATGTAGGAGCTATTTTAATGACAGTCAGTGATGGAAGAGTAGGTTATAAGAAAAAGACAGGAAGTAAATAATCTGATTTGCATATGTGCCATTATTACCATTAATAACAGGGCAGCCTTCACTGCATGCACACATGTATTTGCTGCATGTTTGCTGCATGTTTTCCTTCTGCCGGCAAGCGGTGCCTGTCTGCTTTGCCTTCCTAACTGGCTATGGACATTGCTGCCTTTTGCTCATTTTGCTGCTGGCCATGTTCTGCTTCAATTGTCCCTGTTCACCCATTTGACTGTGGTGCTTCGGGTTCCTGCTCTAGTGGCATCCTTTAGATTGGCTGCAGCCTTGTGACCATTTAGTGATGGTGTTCTCTTCATGTGCCTTATTCTCAAAGGTGACCTTAGCGTTTCAGAAGAGGCTGGACAGTGGCACAAATATGTGGAGTCCAGCCCCCTTGCAGACATTAGCGTCATGAGCATGCTCGCAAGACTAATGCATGACTGGATCCAAGCAACCAAGCAAGCACATCCCCTTTGTGAATTCGGGATGTTCTTCTAAGTGCTCAGAAATACTACCTGATATGTGCAAATGAGCAAAGGTATCAAAGGTGTGAAAAAGTGCCTCTGACCGAGCGCATTGTGGGGTGAATTACCGTAAAATGCCATAACTGGCAGGAGTCAGTGGGGCAACCTGCTCTTCAGTGAAAGGCCTGCTCTGGAGTACATGCAAAATGAGGCCCTTGCCCAAACACGAAAGAGCAAATTTAGGCATCGGAGCCTGGGGATGCCTGAAAATGTTACTTGCCACACATGAGGTGAAGACCTCATGATACTTTTGAAAAAGGTCTGGAAAGGCTAAGACCATGTTGGCATAAACAGCGACATCCAGCGTGTATATAAAATGACCAAAATGTGTGCAAGGTTTCACAGCAGAATAGGATCTTTCACTTTGACCAAAATCATGACCTTCAAAACATTTTTTGCCTCCCTTTGTATTAAAGACATGCTCTTCAAAATGTGTGCAGAATGCAAAAAGGAACTGGGAGTTTGTTCATCATGAGCCTATTACAAAAAGACAGAATAATCTGCAGAATCTACATGGAGATTTTGAACTGCAACAGAATGTGAAAGTGTCACGGCTAAAAGCTGCACCCAGTAAAATGGCAATTGGACCTTTAAAATTAACTTTTGAGGCATCCAAATGCACAGCAGCTAAATTCTTCATATATATATTTATGTTGACCTTCTGTGATCACTGCTTGTAGGAAATTACTTTTGCAAGGATTTCCATGTTCAGATGTTGTGCATTTGTCAAGGTTAATTAAAAACTGCTTTCAACAGAGGTAGGTCCAAATCTTGGTTTCTAGTGGCATTTCCTCCAAATGCAAACTAAGGCTTCAAAGCCCGTTGTCATGGTAATGTAAGTCTGGTTCCCTTCAAGCATGAGTGCTCTCCAGCAGTTTATGACTCAGAGCACTTAGGTTGTAATAAAAAAAACATGCCTGAGCTAGCATCTAGCCTTTGAGGCTCTTGGAATGTGGTCTAATCTCAAACACTGCTCCTCTTGATGTCACAGCAACACATGGCAGAAGGTGGGGGCAGATTTAAGGCGGTAGCTGATTTCCCTTTTTGTAAAATTGGGAGACATGCTTTTTATCACGTGATAGCCATAATATCCATCCCAGAATATTCATGTGTGGATTTCTGGAAAGCTGTCCGCAAGCTGCTTCTGGTGAGACCAAAACGATTTTCAGGACACCTACACAACCCATGTTATTCAGGAAAATATTTTGGGGCATTCTTGGTGTGACTGAGAAATATGAAAAATTAAGGGAACATGAAGAAAGTGATAAATATTCTGCACACTGAGCACCAGATTTTTCAGTAATATAGTTTCGGCATAAACGAGAAAAAAACATGACGCCGCCATGGAATAACCTACAAACTCCTAGGTAGGATCATTTGATTCACAAAAATGTTTTGTGTCTGAATATGCTGGCATATGTGGTGTAATCTGATGAGAAAGGGTATTTATTAAAATAGAAGAATTCTTGGTACATGAGCCAGATCCAACCCCCTGTCTTTGTCATATGATGGATGAGGTATCTTCCCCTGTCTTCTCAAATCACTCCCCCATTCTCTGGATTTACCGGCTTGCCGAGGGGGAGGTAACCCTTGACAACTGCCCTACCAGTTGTGTGAGACGGATGACAGCAATGATGGCATTTGGCTTATAGATAGGTTACTCCTCAACTGGGGGTTCCCTCTACAAAATCCGAGGTGTGCAGTTGAATAAAATCTGGAGCTATCCTTGCAGAAATTGGGCCTAGTCTTGGAGTGAAGCAGGGAGCTGGAGTAGCTGATTTGGAGGACAGGGAGAGGCCTTGACTGACCCCCTTGATGGTGCCTGCAGTGAAGCCCTGGCGCCCCATGACCATAAAGACTTTTTCTCTTGTAAGTATAGACCTCCCCAGCCATAGATTAAACAAGTCCTCTATTCTTAAGCACTACCCTAGAGATTCCACATGGGAACAATGCCCTATCCTATCTGTTTGTGAAATTCAGTCATTTTTCTATTGAAAAGTATTTTATTTGTCTGTGCATTGTGGTAACTCTCCCATTGACAAATCCTTCATTCACCTGTGCATTTAAGCCATTTTCCTATAGAAAAAAATCATCCCTTGTTGACCTGTTGATTATAGTTATGTTCCCTCTGAAAAGTCCTTTGTTTGCCTGCATAGTAAAGTCATTTTTCTGTGGAAGGATTCATTGTATGTCTGTGTATTTTCACCATTTCCCATTTAAGAATTCCAAGTGTGTGTATGTGTAGATCCTTAGTATGTTTGGCTTATTAAATCAATTAACTCCCACATTAATTCACGGGATAGGGACAGGTAACATTTGAAACTACCTTTCCCTTCTCTGTGTTTTGCGAGTCATTATATGGATAAAATATTCCCCAGGAAGTCACTTCATCAAGAGCTGAAAACCCATTCTTCCATATGTGAAATGGTGTGTTTAAAAACAAATTCTCATTTACATCTGCCATACTAAGCCCAAGCCGTCTTCCCATTGTGAGTAATCTCGCTGCCCACAGCAAACCTTGGAGTTGCACCTGACATTTTCACTGAAAACGGTGGTTCCTATGTGCCTTTCTCACTGTTGAAAGATAAAATATTCCCCAGGAAGTCACTTCATCAAGAGTTGAATCCCATTCTTCCATATGTGAAATGGTGTGTTTAAAAACAAATTCTCATTTACATCTGCCATATTAAACCCAAGCCGTCTTCCCATTGTGAGTAATCTCGCTGCCCAAAGCAAACCTTGGAGTTGCCCCTGTCATTTTCACTGAAAACGGTGGTTCCTATGTGCCTTTCTCACTGTTGAAAGCGTGTGTCATTTTCAGCCCCAGCAAAACTAATGTGATTTACAATTTTGTTTTTCTAAAAATTTATTTTCATCCTTTAACAAGCTATTATTTATTTATTTTCCCCTATTATAGTCTGAGCGTAGTTTTTGAATTGCATTTCCTTCATTTTTCATTGTTCAGAGCTTGCCAGCCCTTCGCACCCCTCGCAGCCCCTCGCAGCCCCATAAGAAACTAGGGTTATTTGCCTTTTTGTTTTTCTAAAAATTGATTTTAACCTTTGAAAACTTGTTGTTCCTAGTTTATATCTCTTCCCCTACTATACCCTGATCACGGATTTCGAATTACATTCCCTTTTATTTTCAGATTTTTCTTTCTCATGTGTTGCCTGTGTGAAAATCGAATTTCATATGTGTGCTAGCTAGTCTATTTTGAAGCCCTATTTGTCTCATAGTTTAAGCAGCCCGAGGTACCCTTGTGTACTGTCCCATAGCAGTGGCATCAAATTATTGAAAACCCATTTTTCCATTGTCACAGGGGGAGTGCTTAACCTTCCTGCCATCATTTGAGTGAAAAAATGTTTGGCATTGCTTTTCATAACACAAAATCGGTGTGGCATTATGGTACCTCTTACCCTAGTTACTTTCTAAAGTCTGTGCATTTGTGTTGCCACAACATTAGCGGCTGCTGTCATCTCTTTGTTTATTAAAATAATAAATTAATAAATTATTCATTGACAACACAACGGCCTGGTTCCTGGTCTATTGGGAAAGGGGTGCTGGTGGAGGTTGGGTGTGAGATGGGTTTGATGCCTCCTCAAGAAGAATTCTGTGTAATATTAAAAAGCATTTTATTGTGCGCCACCTTCATTTGCGAGGGAAGAGGTCCCTGACTTGATGGTGCTGCATAATATACTGTGACAGCATCCAAGATGCCCATCAAGAATGAGTCTGCAGCCTTTTTTTCCACAAATGGTGAGATGGGCTAGCGCCTCTCATTACTTGCGCAAAAGAAAGTTGCACAAATCTGGACCTTTACACGTGTTCTGCTGAGTTGCAATGAAGCGCTTACGATGACTGGATTTGGATATGTTATTATGCTGTGATTAATTTATTTTATTATTTTATTTTATTTATTTCTACCGCGCCGTAGCCCGCAGGCATCAGGGCGCCACATGTACACAGAGAATCACATTATACAAACAAGTCACGGGACAACATGAATTTACAAATTGTCAGGCAGGTTTTAGAGGTGGACTGGCCTATATCGAACTCTGGAGGTTTCCCGGTAGGCCTCTGCACTCTGGGCCTCTTTTGTGTGGTAACCGATTTTATTTTCAAATATCCTCATAGGAAAATGGTTGGGCTTGCTGACTTGCTCATTTTCGACAACCTTAAATCAGTCTAGTAGATTATGTTTTGCCAAAGAAGAATGTAGATTACAAATTATACACTTTTCATTGCATGACTCAAGTCAAGGGTAACTATGCAAAGCTTTGCGACAAGCCTCAAGTCCAGAATCAAACAGTGTGAAATTCATAAATATTCCAACGATGAAGCATGAAAATCACAGGCCATATTGCAGGCTGTGAATTATCTACTTTCCACAGGAAGTTTCTCCAAAAACCGCAATCCATGGACGAAAGACGTGCCATGGAAGGGATGTAATTCATGGCTAATTGGAAGGCCCGAGGTCATGGGTCAATCTAAGCCGAACCATCCAATAGCCAATCAAAGCTGCAGGAACTCCCAAGCGTCAGAATGTTACAAATGTGGTCAAAGTTACCCACCTGAAGGGGAATCGCCAGCGACTTGTCAAGTTTGTTGGTTCTATGGATAGAGAAACCGAAAGAGTATCCAAGTAGATTGGATACTTCCGTCACCTGCACACCTTCGTGTTGAATAAATCAGCCAATATAATTAGAAATGCTATAAATGGAATTAAATTCCAATTTTACATGTTTCAATTATTAATTCCATAGGTAAAGTAAGCAAAGAATGATTCAGGCCACAGCTGTCCAGTATATGGTAAAAAGTATTTCTATTCACACCGCGTTTTGGGATTCAATGACCCTTCATCAGGTGTAATTCAGTGTATCTATAATGCAATATAATATACATTGGTATAAGTATTGTATCTTAGTAAACGAAATAAAATTAAAGAGTAATGCACAAAAAAGTAGCATCTATTGTAAGACTTTTGGTGTAATCAAATATTCAAGGCACAGTGGGCATATATCAAAGAAACATATATGAAATAAAAAGGTCAAAAAAGGAAGTAAGATACCTCTTCTTCAAGAATAAAAACGTTCTTAAATGGGGATGGCAAGTATGGAGTGACATTTTTGTAGTATCAACGGCAAAACATATATATCAAGAGGCGCTTGTCAAGGTCAAAAAGATATGATAGCTTAAAGCTATGACCCAAGCTGGTCAAATAGGGGCTACCTCTAAGGACTGCGTGTCACTGAGGTGTAGAGCGAACACTTGGAAGCCATGGTCACTGTCATGTAGCAAATCGTGCAAAACAGACTGAGTAGCTAAAACAAATACATACAACAATCTGAAATTGGTGTAATCACAACATGAGAATCAAAGCTATTAATGCAAAGTGAAGAAAGAAGCTGCAGACCTACCTAAACGCAGGAAATCAAATCGAATGATATTTGTCCCGGTCTGTAAAGAACAGACAGGTGCTTGCTAGTTGTATTTATGTTGTTGCCATGGAGCCGGGGAGGATAATAGAAGAAGGACTATCCTGTCCGTATGTAAGCAGGTTAACATGGTAATAATGACAACTAAAGATGGACTATCGATGCGTCCAGATATCGTAAAGCGAACTGGACATTGTATTTCACAGAAGCTTGTGCAAAACGACAAAAAGACATATTGGAGTATTAGAAACATTAAAAACATCAGAAAATAAAAAGTTGTGTATTTTAATGCAAGGAGAGTGAATGGGTGTGTCACGTCGTAATTTCGCAAAAAAGAAATGGCCCCAGAAGGCGATCTAATAGCTTCACTAACAAGAAATAAACAAGCGTGGATGGAACTTTAAGACGTCATATAGGAGAGAATGGGGGTCAATAAAAATATAATATGTAAACAAGGTGAATGTTGATATGTATATGAATATATAGAACTTTTTAAATGTCCATGGTGCCCAAAATGGAAAACTTAAATTAGGACCAATAGATGCACTTGTACACTGGAAAGGTAAACATTAATTTGCACTCAAATGTTAGAAATTAGAGCATATACATATATACATAGCATAACCAAGTGACTTGTTGAATATAACAACGGATAGTTAGTTCACAAATATGCATTTCTAACCCAACATATAATTCACTAGAGGGTTGAATTGTGTCACAAATATGTAAGAGGCTGTCAAAGTGAGCAATTGGTCAACTGTGTATATAAAGAGAGCCTATATATGTTGTACATAGACATGTTATCATCGTAAACCTTCCCATATTACATCAACCAATTTGTGATACAGAGAAAACTATTGTTAGTATCAGATAAACATTTCCTGTGTATACAGAGAAATTATAAAATACATAATTACAATCTGATGTAAGAATTTTTTTTTAAATCGCGGGTAGAAAATACATTGACAAGAGTAATCTGTTTTTCTATCAGAGCAATATCTAAATGATGTTTGTAAGTGTGTATATTCATGTTTTTCAGAAATGTCCAAGCCCTCGCACGTCTGCTTACAATATAAGAGCTGATAATGAATAACATATTCGTAAGTAACACTGAAAATTGAACTCCTCATTTATTCCTTTGTCTAAAAGATGGATGCAATGCATTTCCGTTGCATCAATCTCTTAAACTTATTCCCCCTCTTGTTGACATATGTACCACCTCCAAGATGATGAACCTAATTTGGGATAGGTTTTGTCTATTCTCTTTGAAGTGTCTTGTCACTGGGGATTTGAGATTGGTTGTGCAGATGTTGGATTTATGTTCAAGCCACCTTTCTCTCACTGATCTGTTGGTTTGCCACCCCTGTGCTGTAGAGTCCTTAACTGCGATCTTCTTTCCCGTATGTGGGTGCTGGATGGTGTTGCCATTAAACACATTATTGCAGTTACTGCAATTCAGGCATGGGAATGTGCCTTTCTTCCTTGACTCTAGGGGTCAGGGTGAGTCTTCTCCACCTTCACCAGTCTGTCTTTAACATTTCTTCCCCTTCTGTAGGCCAACATAGGTGGTCTAGGAAATACATTCTGGAGGACAGGGTCTTGATGTAGATGTTTCCAAATGTTGCATACAATTCCGCAAAGGTGTAAGCTCTGTCTGGAAAAACCTGAGATGTATAGGAGTGCGATCCCATTGTCCTTTGGAGTCGGATGAAGGAGTGCATTCTTATCCTGTGTATATGTCTTTTGTTTAGCTGCATTTATGACTTCTGATGAATACCCTCTAGCCATGAACTTATCTTTCTGTTCAATTAACTCTTTTTCTAGACATTCAGCATCAGTAACTAGTCTCTTAATATGTAAGAATTGACTGTATGGGAGGTTTTGTATCATTTGCTGTGGATGATAACTAGCAGAGTGTAGGACGTTATTAACGTTTGTGGGTTTGTGATAGATGTTGGTAACCATGAATGTGTAATGTGTGGGTGAAGTCATAGAGATATTTATGGAAAGCCATGAGTCGTGCACTAGGACTTGACCATATACCAACATACCATTAATATACCTTTTCCAACTGATTTAATTCTTAGACCACTCTATATTGTTCAGTATATATTTTTTGTCAAAGTGATACATGAATATATTCACATATGCTAGTGCCATGGATGAACCCATGGCTGTCCCAGAGATGTGTGCATAGTACTTGGTGTTGAATCTAAAGTAACTATTGTGTAGAATGACATGAAGTAGTTCAATGATAAACTGACGATTAGCCCTGATGCTGTAGTCTCTGACGGTGAGCCATTCTAATCCTTCGAGTCCCTCATGATGAGGTATTGATGTGTAAAGACTGTTCACATCGAGTGAATACAATATATGAGTGGTTGAGAGTGATTCCAAACTCTTCAAATGATTTAAAAAAGTGTCTGGTGTCTCTCAAGTATGTATCAGTAGATTGGACTAGGGGTTGTAACACATTGTCGATGTATATAGCCGGAGGATCAAATACACTCAAAGTGCCTGCTACTGTTGGTCTAAATGGTGGAATGGTCGCATGCTTATGGTTCTGTGGAAAGGCCAGCCACTTTCAGCTGGTATGTAATCTATGAAGACCTAGATGAGGCTTTCAGGGTAGGGGTCAATAGAAAGTGAACAAAGATGTCAGACAACATTCACCCTGACCCAGGAGATCTACCAGGCCAAGGTAAATGCTGAGGCAATTGCACAATGATTCTCATTCCTCTCCAGTGATCGATAAGCCAATGGATACATCTTCGTTCCTTGGTAGCCTGCCGTTCTGAATGGACAACCCATGGAATAGTTCACTCATACTGGATACGCCATGAGCACCAGGAGTGAAACTGAGTACAACGCTCTGCAGCATTGCCTTCAGAGACATCTTTATGGGTGGGCAAACAGGGCATGTGCCCTGGGTCCCCATCCTACCATCCTGGAGGGGTGCCCCATCAACGTGAGGGTGGAGGTATTGAAACTTGAGAAGGGTAGCCTGGAGCCATGCCTGGAAGGGGAAGCCAGAGCTGGCTAGGATGGAAAACATGATATTACTCGTTTGCTTATTAAAAAAGAAACAGCCTTTGATTTTTTATTTGCAAATGTCACATTTGCAAATATCAAAAATTATTTTGTGGAGTGGGTGGACAGACCTTGAAAGACGATGCAGAACACTGTATCAATGTTGCCTGCCCTGTCTGCAGATCCACATACATTTTAAAAGAAACTCACACTGGGACTGCAAGCAATCAATCAAGTGCTGGGGCCGGTGGCACACGTTCACTGCTGGACTAAAGGTCAGAAAAAGCTACTCACTCACACCTGATAACGGGCGATCGCTCCCACCGGATCCCCACTGACCAGGTGAGACATGCTCCTTTATGAGACTTCTGCAATCAGTGGCGCAATGTGGTGCAATGACCATGGAACAGGTTGAGGTTACAGAGTCGTGGAAGGAGAGGACAGGACTCAGAGTATAAACAGTGCCTACCTGTGGCTGCACAGTCAACAAAGCCCAGGGAATTACTAATGTAAAGCATTTCATTGTTAGCAGCTGCATTCGTATGCATACATGTGTAGGCAATTGAAAATGGGATGGGGGTTAACTTGTATGCCTGGGGAGTGATTGAAAGTGTAGGGGGCCGACAAAGCCGTTTTTCAAACAGCCCTTAAGTCTGTGGTTTCGGACGTGGAGAGAGTTAACTGCGTGGAGAGAGTTGACTGCCTGTGAAACTGAAGATGCACCAAAGTCTATTAAAAATATGTAAAGAAGTTAGATGCCCTGACACAAGTATGAATTGCCATCCACCAAAGCATCTGAAGGTAGCTCCTCTCCCAACATTTAAAGGGTTAGCCCCCCAAAAAAGTTATCTTAGTTGCACCCCTGGTTGTGATGCTGCTGTTAGATATAATCTGGAATGGGTACTATGGTAGGTAGTAAGTGAATGTTGATGTTTGTTATATGCTTTTTTCATTCCTGTGCTACCTAGTTAAGTAATGTTTTTCCAAGTACCTAGACTTTGGACACATTCGTGAAGAAAAAAAGTTCAGGTTGATCTGTTGGGTTATCATTTTGTTAAATGAATACTTGCTTAAAAACCATTTTCCTTTATTTTCTTTTAAAATTAATATATGATAAAAGAACAAACAAAGTGAAAATGTCTTTAATATAGATCATCCTCTTGGTGAAGCAGTTCACAGAGATGTGTAATGTTTATTTTTTATCAACAAATAGATAATCCATTCCAACCCTAGACGAGTATCTATTGAATTAGATTTGAGGGGGGTGGGTCCTTGGATTTTGGGGAGTGGGAGGAGGGACATAGATTTCAAGAGGGGGCCCAAACTCTGTCTGCACCATTGGCACCAAAAACTGTTAAAATGGACCTGATCTGATCGCCTTAAATTGAAGCCAGCTGAAACCAACCTATCAAGGACAATTTCACACATTTCTCCAATATAAGGATTACATTCGAGAAGTTTAACTACTTATTCTCAGCAGTAGAGAGAGGGAGCAGTGGGTATCTACTCAAATTCAAGTCAGCAAACCAGATGGAACTCTTCATTATCAATAGCATATGCAGACTCATGATTGCCAACTTAGGGGCAGGAGATATTTTCATCAACAAACACTTCCAATCACTCTTGAAGGATTTAGGCAGATAGCTCTTCAAATTCTTGAGTCCTTCAAGCCAGTGGTCCAACACTTGAGAAGACCATTTGATTTTAAAAAGCAACTTGAAGCTGATATACAATCACTGCTGAAACCATCACACAGTCACACTCTGATGGTGTTGTCCATTGTGCATGTGCCAAGAAAGGTTCCAAGTATAAACTGTGTATATGTGATGACATCCATCAGCCAAATCAGACCATTTAAAGAGATAGACATCTGACTCCTAGAGTACGATTCACAGACATCTGGCTCCTAGTGTACGATTCACAGACATCTAGCTCCTAGAGTACATGATTCACTTTCTATACAGCACCATTGTCTTCCCTAAATTGGATTTGGATTATGATCACACTAAGTGGATTTAGACCCAGCCTCCATGTCTGTCACCACTTTTGACATACAATTGGGATTAAACCAATATAAATGCTTATGATTTGGTGTTTCTGTAGATGGTGTAATTTTTCAGGAAAATATTAAAAGGGTCTCTGTTCTCATACTACGCAGTCTGAACTAAGTGATGATATTGTAGTGTTTGGCACCCTTGCCTCTTAGGAGCTCATGATGACACTCTTCAGAGGGTGTGCATGGCAATGAAAGAAGGGAAAGTGTGTGCTGGATCCAGATAAATGCAAGTTTATCAGGAAATGTCTAAACCTTATGGTCACATATTTCTAAGGAATTCATGAAGGCTGGTCCAGCTACGCTTGATGCCACAACCAAACTGACATCATACACTGCCTTCTCTGCATTCATTGTTCAGCAGGGCTAGCTATTGTGCTCACAAGATTCTTACCTCCCATCTCACCAATGCAGCACACTTCACTAATCAGGCCTCACCATGGATAACCTCCTTCTCAGAAAGCAGAGCCATGAAGGTCTTCTCTGATCAAGCAAACGCAGCTCCCGCCACCATCCACTGAGGAGTCCCCCAGGGCTCCTGCACAGCGCCCACTCTCTACAACCTGTTTACAAAGCCACGCTTCGACAAACTAGACTCTCTTGGCATAGCTTACACCAACTATGCCGACGATACGCAAGTACTCCTCCCTCTCACTGGAACATAGGACCAAGACTCAGCAGCCCCCCTCCAAATATCAACCACCATCGAAACGTGGATGGCAGCCAATGGACTGTGCCTCAATTGAGACAAAACAGAGATCATCCACATAGGCCCCAAAGATATACTGTCCAAACTCAACCAAAAGTTCTGCAACTTCACCATCGACAATACCATTATCCCTGTCTCCTCCTCTGTGAAGACCCCTGGGGTCTTCCTAGATTCCACCCTGTCAATGACACAACAGGTCAATGTGATTGCTTCCGCCTCAGCCCATACCACCAAACTAATAAATGCTATAAAACCATTCCTTTCCAACCAAAACAGCCTTTCCATCGCTCGAGCCAACATTGGAGCTAAACTAGATTATTGCAATGCTCTCCTAGTAGGCACATCGGCCAATAATCTAATAAGGCTGCAAATATATATTTTTCAAAATAACGCGCTCCAAGCAGCCCTCAGTATCCCCAAAAGAGACCACATCACTCAGGCTAGACGGGCCACCCACTGGCTCACTGTAAAGGAGAGAATCACCTTTAAGACCCTCACCTTAACGCATAAATGCTTAAGCCTCTCCGCCGCGCCCTACCTACCTATCTGAAACAATCACCATAGATACTTCTTCTCATCCCAAGAGAAGTCACTACACCACCCAATTGCGCTTCCCGCCCCTCAAAAGAGCTAAAGCAGGGGGGATCGGCTTTCTACACTTAGCACCCAAACTTTGGGACACCTTACCTAAAGCACTCAGAACTGAGACCTCTCTCACATCATTCTGCAAAGGCCTCAAAACCACGCTCTTTAACTAACACTCTCCCCCCTCCCTTCACACCACCCCCTCGCCTATCATTACTCTGCATGTATCTTTACTTCCATGTAAACATGTATGTATATCATGCCTCACTGTCATGTAACTAAGTTTTCTCTGTAACCAGTAATGATTTGTTTGTACCAGTGCCACGATGCCTCAGAGCTGCTGCGCGCTTTATAAATGTTAATAAATAAATAAATACATTCAGGATTGTGCATCCATCAGTGTTCCACTGGGTACTCAGAAAAAGCAGGGTCTGGACTTCATCCGATTGCATGACTTCCATGAAGCATTTGCTGAGATAAAGCATTACACTGTCAGTGCTGACTGTATGGTGTACCTTGACCCTGCTCAGTTCACAGAGCTGACATTTAGTTCCAGTGTGGTGGATTTGGGTGGATTCTTGTCCAAAACTGGTTGGGTTAAGATACGCCTCAGAAAAAATAAAATCATAATACAATCAGAAGCCTGCCTGACATTGAAAGGGCCAATTTTCAGAACTAGAGCCATCATTCTCATATGGGAAGAACTTCACCATCATCACTGAACATCAGACTCTTGTCACTATGAACAGCAACCCAAGGGCACAAATACCACAAATACCTTCACACACCTGGCAAGGTTCATAATCCAACTGATTTCTTTTTACAACGTACATTACTCGGTGGTGCCTGCAAAACTTCCATGGTGGAAGAAAGCATTAACTGTTCCTTGCAAAAGGCAGGTTCCATCTTCCTCACTCCTGATGACTTCACTGACATGTCACATTTGGACACCATTTCAACAGCTGTTTAACTTGTGGGACAATGAATAGGCCACATGTGGTTGACAAACCTTAAGTTTGCCCTGACTGACTTTGCTGCAGTGGCTCACGAGGCACTGGCAGCCGCCATTTTCAGGGCACTTCAGGCATTGTGACAAGGAGGCCGCTGTGGAGAAATGCTGATGAAGTGATGGGTGTTGGAATATTAACCAGCTGGCCCCGAACTTCAATGAAGCAGAGCATGTAGAGAACGTGCTGCAAGCGGAATAACAGGGATCTTCCAAAAGATGGGTCCTCCATTACCAGTTCCTTTCCTCACATGTGCATGATGAAACTCCTCGCAGCCCAGTCACTTCATCGCAAAGCATATCTGGATTGTGTTTTATATTTCATTTGGCGGTTTTGGCATTTGTCTTGCTACGCGCGTGCAAATCTAATATGTATCAGTCTTGAACACAAAGTAACTGGCTAGCCTTGTAGCCTGTGTTATCCTACTTACTTTCATATATGTCTATCCATTCTTGCTCCACTCCTTGATGGTGTTCTCCCTTGCATTGAAATTGATATATAATATTGCTATTACTTTCCTATTTCTCTAACTATTACGGTCTTTCCACGGCCGACTGGAACACACTGTAACCCTAGCCTAGCATGTTCACTATAGCCACCAATCAGATTGCTCGTATCTCATTAATTACACTGAGCTTTCTACTGTGCTCCTACACTGGCCCCCTGTGACCATTCGAGTATGACATACTCTACACTGTCCAACAAAATTCCAACTATCCTGACCCCAGCTGTCAATGACCCCCACTGCCCAATCCCAAGTAAACCTTGCACAACAGAGTCTAGGAATACCCGACTTAGAGCCAGACTAGCCAAAATATACGAACCCCCCATTAGCTCGGTGCCCACTTCCAACCAGAATAGGATCCCAAAGACTCTGCTTCACCTAACTCCCACGAGCACCAAGTTATCAAACAACTGCTCACCCAATACCAAAAATCGTACAGCTCAGCACCCTAAACACAAAGAATGCTTAACGTCCCAGCTATCAGCCACAGCCCTCAAAGCCCGCTCATTATAGGAGCATTAATAAATGCTAGGTCTCTGGTAGCACATGCCACAGAGATTGCTGATTTGATTCTGAGCTACAATCTAGACGTTCTCGCTATCACTGAGACATGGCTGCACATTGCAGCAGGCCCTATGCTTATGCTAGCAGATCCAGATGGCTATACAATCCTAAGACAAGATAGACAAGGGACAAGAGGCAGAGGTATCGCCATTATCTGTAAATGCACTTGTTAATAAAGTATCCACCCTACAAAATAAAATAGCCCAAAATAAAGCATCTTAAAATGCCCTAACCCCTCCTAAAGCCTCCCCCAACATTTCTGAAATCCAACTTGCCCGTTTTAACTTCTCTAAAACAACCATCATCGAGGTTGAAAGAATTATTCTGTCTCTTAAACCATCCAATTGCCATGGTGATCTCTTCCTGGTACAGCTCATTAAGGATGCAACTCGGGACCTACCGCCCTTCATCTCCAAGCTTATCAACGCTTTCTTTGCCACCGGCACCATTCCCACAAACCTCAAAGAATCATGGCTACTTCCACTATTAAAAAAAACTACCTTAGATCCCCCAACACCAACCAACTACAGGCCAATCACAACAGTTCCCTTTCTTCTAAAAATATTAGACAAAGTGGTATACAGGCAAATTCAAAAATACTTGGAATCACATCACCTTTTAGGAGTTATACAGTCAGGCTTCCGTCCACAACATAGAATGGAGACCGCCCTCATCGATCTTAAGGCCCAAGTTGATGAACACAGAGACAGTGGGAAATCAGCACTACTTCTCCACCTTGAACTTTCAGCTCTTTTTGATTTGGTGTATCACACAGTCTTATGTAGCCATCTTGACTCAAAAGCACATTTTTCCAAAGATGCCATAACCTGGATTCGATCATTCTTAAGCATCAGAACAATGAGGGTCTTCTTGCCATCAGCAGCAGCAGACCCTATACCCATCACCTGCGGTGTGCCCCAGGGGTCCTGCGTCTCACCCACACTGTATAACATTTTCACCAAGCCCCTTTTCGATGATCTGGACCATCTCGGTATCACCTACACTAACTATGCAGATGATACTCAGATCCTCCTCCCACTTTCAGGGGATTATGACAAGGATTTGGCCTTGGTGAATAGAGTGTACCTCATCATCCAGGCATGGATGGCAACGCAGGTTGTAGAGAGGGGGCGCTGTGCAGGAGCCCTGGGGGACTCCTCAGTGGATGGTGGCGGGAGCTGCGTTTGCTTGATCAGAGAAGACCTTCATGGCTCTGCTTTCTGAGAAGGAGGTTATGGATGGCAACGCACAGTCTATGTCTGAATGATGATAAAACTGAACTTATCATCTTGGGTACCCCCACCAACCTAACAAAATTAGGCCCTGATTATTCCTCCTTTATCATTGACAGCAACCTCATCAAGGTAGCTAAGGAGGTAACAACATTAGGATTTTATCTCGACTCTACCTTGTCGTTTTCTAAACAAGTTAACACACTAGCGTCCACCACAGCGTACACGTGTAAACTCATTAGAGCTGGTAAACCCTTTCTCTCTAACAGCAGTTGCATCATCCTGGCCAGAGCCCTCATTCTGTCCCGTCTAGATTATTGCAATGCCTTGTACATAGGCTCAAACAAATCCACCATCAGGGGAATTAAAACCCTCCAGAATAATGCCCTAAGAGCGGCTTCAGGTATAACCAGAAGAGATCACATCTCTCAGAGTAGGCGACAGAACAATTGGCTCCTAACGAACAACAAAATCCTACTAAAAACTGTGTCACTCACTCACAAATCACTTAACAATGCTGCACCTATCTACCTCTCTGAGAGATTCCACAGACGGACATCCTTAAAACCAACCAGACTAGCTAACCTGAACTGCTTGTCCATTCCCAGATTCAAACTATCCACGATTGGAGGTAACAGCTTCCCCGTCAAAGCGGCCCAACTCTGGAACTCCTTTCCCCCTTCACTGAGAGAAGACCAGTCCTACCAGCATTTCAGATCTACTGCTATCACATGGTTCAAATCGTCCAACCAGTAAACCCGGATGATGTAACCTCCACCCTGGGATGACCTATGCCTGTGTAACTGAAATGTAATTTAGCACTGCCCACTTGTGATCCCTATGGGTAAAACTCTAATTATTGTACTGCTCTGTAATATTTGTACATTCTGTATTTGTATGTAATGTATTTCATTCTATGTATCACAGTAACTAAGCTTTGCACATTCTTGTAGCTGTTGCGCCCTGATACCCCCGGGTCTGGTGCGCATTACAAATAATAAAACAAACAAACAAACAAACTGGTGTGGTCAATGTTCCAGAATGGAAAGTTCTAGTATTGACTTATTTAGTTAAGACAGTCTGTTTCAAAGGAAGGTGCACTACTCAAAACTAACAGGATAATCATTCCATCAAAGTTGTAACGCCATTTCATTGATTTGCCGGATGGGAATCTCGGGGGACAAGCCTCAGCAAAGAAACCAGTAAGACAAAAGTTTCGGTTTCAAAGCCTAGACGAAATGCTGGATGCCACAATAAACAATTGGCACATTTGTCAAAGAGTCTCCAGGAAGATGTGATCAAACCTCTTTTGTAGCCCTGATACCTGCAAACATCTATGAAAAAGTTACCAATGACTTCAATGATTGGTCTTCTTTCATCTGGCAAATAAGACCTGGTGGTCGTCCATGAGATCTCAAGGTAACCAGAAATACAAGTAGTCCCTCCAACAGCACTGACAGTGGTTATTACGGCAATTGACAAGATACTCTCAACCTATGGAATCCCCTTAATGTTTAGATCTGACAATGGCTGCGTTTCACTGGGTGCAAGTTCTGTTCTTTTGCCAAATAGCTTGGTTTTCACTGCCTCAAAATCACACCATTGTGGCCCCAGGCCATTGGACTGGTTGGCCAATGCATGAGCAACATTAAGAAGGCCATCCAGGTATGACACCTCACTAAGGGTCACTATCCCAGTACTATTTTGTCAGTTACTTGGGGAATGTCCCAACACTCAGCATTGCACTACAAAGAGATGTGCCTGAGAAATGATGGGTGGTTGCACCATCAAAACGCAAAACCCACATTGCCCCACCCTGAAAGGCACCCTCTTTGCAAAAAAAGTACAGTCAAGGAATGGCAAGATGAAGACACAGACTGAACGTTATCAGTGAGTATCATACTCTGAGTGTTAGGTTGGAGACTCACTACTAGAGAAAGCATCAACAACACACATGGAACTTTTATCATTTGATCATCACTATCATGGCCATGAAATTGTTAAGGATTACCACAGAGACAAAACGATCATAAGCAACTCATCGCATTTCAAGAAACTGCACCCTGATAAGTCAAGTCATACGCTTATAGTCAATTGCCCAAAACCATGCCAAGAAAGATATGTTGTAGACATTATTGAAAGAGAAGAGTTCTAGAGGACTCTTACAGTAGTGTGTAAATGCGGCTATCTACATGAGGTCTGTAAATGGTGGATTGCGGAGATTGAATAAAGTGGGTTAACTTTCCCTTTTAAATCCAGGGGAAATGTTGTTTCCCTTCTGCATCTTTATGTGGATTTTTAGGTCACAGAAACAGGATGTGATACAATAGCGAGGGAGGGTCAAAAGGATTCAAGGTATGAAAGGGGGTTAAGGAAGTGGAGATAGCTAGCTCTCCGGTATTGATTTGTGAGCAAGTTATAAGAAGATAACATATGGCAGGCATATTATTCTTACTGCTAACCTTGCAAAGAGTATCACCCCACCCACCCTTTCCTCTCCTCTACTCTCCGGAATGAGAAGGAATTGGAAAGGGATGAAAGCAACCCTGGTGTCACCCCTCTGGTAGAGGAAATGTTGGTTGCACCTTCTACTCCAAATGCTGTCAAACCGGCCAGGTCTCTTCCCCAGTCACCTTCCCCCCATTGGTGGCCAATGCCTTCCTGATTGGATGTGGTTCAGTCCCATTTAACAGGGGAGTGGTGCCTGACACCCAAAGATCCAGACAACTTTCTACTCTTAAATCGTATAATTGTCACTAAGCACCTTTCTCTACTTGATGTTAGAAGCTCCTCTTTCTTGTGATCTCTAATGTTTAAGGATTTTCTGAAGGAGGCATGAGTTAGATTTGTCAGTTTCTTCTCTTCCCTGACAGTTGGCTGTCATCAGGACCTCTAGGGCTCCATGTTAGCTCCTGGATACAATGAATGCTATGCCACTACACTGCTTACATATGTCACTTATCAAATGTGTTTTCTGCCTTCCACTCAGACTAACAAATTGTCGTCCCAATGCTTCTTCTTCCTGGGGTGGCAGATTAATCCCTTTCTTTTCATCCCCTCAATATGGGTCGATTGGTTAAGATTTGCTTCTCACATCCAGCTTCCATACTGTCTTCTTTGGCTTCCTGGTTTTCTTTAATCCTCATCAAGTGAGTAGGAATCCTTCTGCCTCTACCCCTATCATGTGGATCGTCCAAGCCATTATTACGGCAAAGCACAGGTCTCACATCTGCAAGGTTCCAATGTCCCGAAAGAATCAAATCTCCAAGCTAAATCACTGAGGAGCTCAGCATCTCCGGAGGCCTTTGATCCAGCAGAAGCAAGGAACTGAGCAGAATTTGAACTTTGCCTGTTCTCGAAGGAAAGACTCAGAAGACTGGCCTTCTCTGACTTCACCCCAAGACTCTAAAACATACCATAAACACCATACTTGCCCCTTTGCTTTTACATTTCAGTAAAGCGCTCAAACCCTCCTGTTCAATAAATGGCTCCTCCTTGAGATCTGGGTCCACACTCCATCCACTCACCTGACTTGGCACTAGGTGATCTGCTCCCCCATTTCCTCTTCTCGTTGAGTGTAGACCACTTGCTGCCTAATTCATTCGTTATACTTTATTCCACTAAAAGCCATTAAAGTGATTGTATAATATACAAAACACGGGGTGGTTTTCTCAAAAAACGACAGAAAAGTACAAATGATTTCCCCAAAAATGACAGAAAAATACAAATTTTACAAAACGTATACAAAGATTTCACAGGGGCCTAATGTATAACTTTCTGGGCCATCTGTACAGTGGGAATGTAAACATAAAGGGATGGGCTTCTTTTTTCCAAATGCCGCAAAACTGGCAACTCTCTGATTCTTGTCTATTCCATCGTGCAATACAATTACATAATAGTAACATGCCAAATCACAACCAGGCCTGCTTCGGCTGGTGATAAGATGTTCATTGCCTTACACCATTCTTCTCATTTCAATAATATCACCCAGGAAAATAGCTGCAATAGAAAATCTAGGAGTTATATTGGAGGATAATGTAGGGGCTCATCATGACTACCTTTTTTAGAGATAGGGACTATGCTGCCTACTTCCATGTCCATTCCCTCCCCTGCTGTTAGCTCCCCACCCCCTTTTATTTATCAGTTGCGATCTTGCTACCCTTGCTGTGCGCATCCCCTATGACTTGTAAAGCACTTAGTTCCTTACCAAACCTATTCCGTGCTCAATATATACCTTAATAATAATAATATAATAATGAGGTAGATCTGTCAGGGGCTTGGGGCAGCAACCTGAGCCACTCTAGATCCTCATTCTAGGCTCACCCAACAACCTAATAAAACTTGATTCCAACTACAGCTCCTTCAATATCAATGGCAATATAATCCCCGTTGCCAAAGAGGTGAAAACCCTCGGCTTCTATTTGGACTCCACTTTGTCCCTAAGGAAACAAGTGAACTCCCTGGCCTCATCCACAGCCTATGCTGGTAAACTTATTACAGCATGCAGACCCTTCCTCTCACCAGCTAGCTGCATTATCCTAGCCAATGCACTAACCCTCTCACAACTGGATTACTGCAATGCACTTTATGCAGGCACAAATAAATACATCATCAATAAACTTCAAACCCTAAAAAACAACGTGCTCAGAACGGCCCTGAACCTCCCAGCTAGAGAGCACATCTCGAATGTGCGGAGAAAATACAATTGGCTAAAAATTAGCAATAGGATCACCTTCAAAATTGTCACACTAACATTCAAATGTCTGAACAATGCAGCCCCCCCATACCTTAGGGATAGAATAATAAGAAAAACCACTGCACGACCAACCAGAACAGTCAACTCTTTCTGCCTCCAAACCCCTAGATTCCGACTAAAAAAAAGAGGAGGTAATAGCTTCCCTGTGCAAGCAGCCCAGTACTGGAACGCCCTACCAGTTGAACTAAGAAGGGAACAGCCCTACAACAGCTTCAGGCACCATACCCGCACCTGGCTTCGACGCAATGACCTCTGAAACCGGTGAACCTGAGCATTGTGACCTGATGACACACATACCACTCCACTCTTACATGTAAAATGTACATAATGTATTTACTGTATATAATTTGTTACCTTTCCACCCTTACATGTAAAGAATGTACATAATGGAATTACTGTATACAATTTATGTTACCAACAACCTGTAATATGCAACCTGTAACCAAGTTCTAAGCATTCTTGTTATTCTGTGCGCCCAGCTACCTAAGGGTTTTCGGGCGCCCTATAAACAAACAAACAAACAAACAAACAAACTCTCGAGGCTTTTGTCTCTCATTTAAAATTGTGCTTGTTGTCTAGACCAGGTTGTATTGGTTCTGTTGTTCTGACGGCTCTTTCTACTTAATGTGTGTTGGTGTTCACAAGCTTAACTTGTGTGCTGCTTTTTCCCTTGCACAGTGTGTATCTGTTATTCTTTGTATGTTTCAATCAATGGTGAGTGAATTGGCCCAATCGAGTGCAACAAGTGAGTCTGAACCAACTCACAGGGTCCTCCAACCCACAAGATTTTTAGAAATAATGCGGAGAAGTGGTACTTTATTTGGAACAAATTTGGGGAAATCTGGGTAAAAAAGTCTACATAGGGGACCATCTGAAATAATCCAATAGTTGCTATGTCACCAACACTCAAACATATTTTCATGCTACTTGGGTAGAAAAAATATTCTGCATCCTGATCCAACAGTATATATGCAGAGACTGCCAGAATAAAATATACTTTTGTGCTAGTTGTGCACCAAAGAAAATCAGCAGGCCAGTCCTCCACAATATATGACACCATTGCCACTCTAAAACTCGTTTTCATGTTCTGCCCAAAGAAATCTATGATGCCTGTGCCAACAACGCATGCCACCTCTGCACCCTTTTCAAGGTGTTTAGGCCCAAGGAAACCCATGAGGCTTGTTTCACCAGTGCATGCTTGCATTTCCCCTGTAAAACACATGTTCATGCTGTTGGGTGTCCTGACCCACGTTTAAGCTATCATGCTGCAACATTTGGTGCTGTGGGCTTAGAAAATTCAAGATGGCGGAAAACCCACATGTGCGCCGAAATCCAGGAAAGCTGCGCAGTTTGTGCGCCCACCAAAATGGTTGCCTCACTTGCCACCCACCAGTGCGAGAATGAAAGGCCGGGTTGCCATGAGGGAAATGGGTTGCCAAAGGAAAAACAGTAGCGCCGGTTAGCTTCAAAGCGCCTTAAAATCACCATTGGACTACCCGCACAGTAGTCTGAAACCATTGGGAATGGCAATGCTGATTGCCAAATGCAACCTAGAATTGTTGGGAATTCATTTTCTTAAATCCCAAAAATGGGTGCAGTACCAGTACTCACCACTATCCAAAAGCCGGCAGTTTAAAACCACCCTGTGTTTCTCTGAAGGCAAGCCAAAGTGCCTATTTTAAACATTGCAACACATCTAAAAACTCACTGGACACCAGCAGACATTTGGTAGAATGGAGTGTTGTGTGCCTACAAAATCTGGGAAATGAAGAGCCCAGAACAATGCTTATAACAAAACTGGCTGAGCTATGGAGTCAGCAGTTTAAGTTGCACTGGATTTAAAGACACTAAAATCGAAAATGTTTAGATCAAATGAGTGACCTATGTTTGGTGTCACATGCCTTTGTAACTGTTGAAATGCCATAGTTTTGCACTTAGAATCAGCCTTCTAGCTGCATATGTGAAAATGTTTAGTTTTATTTGAAGGCAGAAACTGGGGAACAAAAAGTGACATTTTATCTGAAACCTGGCTTAAGGAACTGAATTCTGCCTGGCAACTACCCCCATCAGGAGTGAAACTTGAGTCACAGCTGTGTTCCCAGGCCTAGCTGCCCTTTTGCTGCTCACACTAAGGATATGCCATCTATGTGATAATTGAATTACCTGTGCTCTGCAGGAAAGTGAACAAAGCCCTGTCCTTGCTCAGGCAAAGGTTTTATTGGCAGGAGTCGTAAATGGTCGTAAAAAGTGGCTTCCTCCTGAGGAAAGGGGAGGAGCACTGCCTGTGAGAGCAAGCTGGCTTGGCAGAACTGGAAAAACCAGAAATTCAACCTTGTGCTGAGGGTAAACCACACCCCTTTGGAGCCAGAACATAACTTTAAAAAGATGAATAACTCATAGAGCGGACATGTGAAAATTTTATAAATGACACCATAATTCTTGTGATTTTTCTGCCCACAGTTTAAGAGGTTTTTAGAACCGGTGATATGTTCAGGGGGGTTTTAGCGGAAAAGTGGATATTACTCTAAATGTATGCATGTTAAAAATCTGAAACTTCATCAGTTAATGTCCATACTCCCTGCGCACATGTATGTAAAGTTGGGTCAATGTCAGAAATTGAAAAATCAGTTAAAAAGTCAATTATGTGCCATTTCTGAATGCAAGCTCTTAGAAACAGCAGATTTGGACAGAGACATGGCTAAATTCAGCCACACCATGTATATGTAATTTCAAGCAACTGTGTAACTGTGAAATATGTCTTTTATTATCAAATATAGAATGTGTGCAATCTGACAGAGGAGTGTCCTATCTGCAAGCCATAAAATGACATCCCTCTGACTCACAGTTCATTCCCCAATCAAATAAGAAATGGAAGTTTGACCAATTAGAAGCTGAGAGAGAGGTAGGGTCAGTGATGCTAGAACACACCCACATTCTAAACACATAAAAGCAGACAGACAGGACAGATAAGGACCTTCAATTCCATTTGCTGCAACGCACTCTGCCGGACCATACAACATCCAGAGATCCAGACTTCAAATTCATCAAATCTCCAGAGAGCCAAACTAGAGACTTCAATCTATCCAGAACTAGAGACCCAGACCAGAGAACCAGAGAGAGCTGACCCAGATCACTGTGAAGTGCAGAGGCCAGACCAGACCAGAGTCCAGTTTAAAACCCTGACCAGATGCGTGACGAGGCTCATTTAATTCAAGAATATAGTGTGAGTACATAGTAAAACTGTGTAGAACCCATCTCTTAGTTAAAATAATATAATTCAATCCATTTTTAACCTAAGTAGAACTGCAGCTTAGCAATTGTGTTATCCTGCCATCATTTTTAAAGCTGAAAAAGTGTGCGTTTAAAATTTCAAATCTGAAAAACGACCTTCACAAAATCGCTCATATCTCCGCAACCGTTTGTGCTAGAGACTTGCAATAACTTTCATCTGAAAGGTTAGAATCGTGGCTTTCCTACGAACCTAGAACCGCATTCCTACCTCTTATAGTTCTACCGCAATCGTGGAAAACGCATCCGCGAATTTTACCGCGATTTGCAAATTTCTCCACATGTAAAATCAGCTGCTGCTTGCCTTCCATTTGCCCGAAATTCGTTTAACCTGCTAATCATTCCTGAATCATTGCAAGAGTGAGCCTGAGCTAATATTAACTAGATACCACTCACCCTGAACCTCTAGAGGGAATCAAAAGCATTTTAGCATACTTTTCACTGAATTGCCTGCACATATCAAAGCATTTTGCCTGTGTTTTCAAAACTCCTATCTGTTTTCTGTAGTGTAAGCTTGCTGGGGTAAACTGATTTACATTGATTGCATTTCTGAGAACTGTGTGTTTTCCTTCCATTTCCTTGCCTTGCATCAAGGGGGGGAGGGGATTGCCAGAGAAAAGTGATTACATTGTTTGGTTGAAATCATATTGAGTATTTTCTGTACTGCATTCATTGAATATTGCATCCACCTGAGCTTACATAAAGCATCCTCTACCACATTATACTTTTGTTCCTATTTACCAGTGTGCTACCTTATCCATTTCATGTCAACTCATTAGTGATTATAAGAAGTGTGCTAGTGCCAGATTCTCCGTTGTTGATCTTTATCATATCAGATTAAGGGTGCTATTCAATTATTAATTTATTATAAAGTGTGATCTATATATCTATTGTTAAATTATCAAATAAACCTTTTAACTTGCAAAACAGAACTACTTCTTGGCTCAGTGGGGTCAGGAGGATTCCAAGAGAGGGGTGTTATATAGGGGTAGTCATCCAGAACGCATGAACTGGACATAAAGATATATCAATAAGGGTTTTCATTCAGTATTCTAGACTAGGCGTTAACTTAGCTGTAGTGCTGAATTGAATCCTCTTACAAATTGGGGGCTCGAGCCGAGACGTTGGGTTAGATTTACCACTTGTGCAGCTTAATACAGTGTGCTAACTGACGGGATACATACATCCGGTCGGATCACCACGCTGCATTACGCTGTGAAGCATTCCTCAAAAGGGACACTCCAAGAAAAGTTCTGTTCTGCAAAAATAAAATACAAACTTCTGTAAGTCAGGACAGAGACCAATCTCTAGAATGACGACCTTAGTAGACATGAAAATAGCCAGAGAGCACCTCTTGCATAAGCTATTTGTGAGAGGTGAATGGACCGAACAGGGCCAGGATGTGTGGTTGCAGGCCATCACACAACAGGTCACTGAAACAGGGTCAGATATATATAGAGATCAGGGTCCCTTACATGTGGCCCTGAGTGAACTATATATGGCTCCTAAAGCCAAAGAGGAACACAATAAGATTGCCAGGATAGCAGCATACCTGTACCTATGTATGGGAGACATGCAGGATAGATGTGCTGAAAGCCAAAATCTGGCAAATAGGCAACAGATGGCATTACAGAAGGCCCAATCTGACCTGGTCTCTTCTGAGCAGAGGCTGCAGAGGAGCCAGGAGTCAGAAGATGATAGTAGGCAGCACATCATTAAAATAAAGAAGGATATGGATGTGCTGCAACAGGAAAAGGTAGAACAGGATACCAGATTTCTGGCCTTGCAGAAGGAATACCAAGAAGGTTTGGACTCCCTACTGCAAAACCAGAAAAAGCTGGAGCAACAACTGGACTTCAACAGGGTATGTGCTGAGCAGGTAGTCACCCTGCAAGGCCACTTAGATAGAGTGAAGGCAGAGAGCAACAAACTAATTCTGAAAGACCTGGATACCCAGGCAGAGTTTGATCAGGAGCGCCAGAATGCTGGTGCCTTCCAAAGGCAGAGGGACGACCTGGCGGCACAAATGCAGGCTCTTAGTCAGGAAAGAGACGCCATAGGCCAGGAAGTCTGCCATTTAAAAAGAAAAATGGAAGAAAATCACCTGACCCACCAGGGACTGGGTGACCTCCAAAAAGAACACCAGAACTTGCTAGAGCACACCAGGAGGGTGGAGGATGCTCTAGCAAGAAAGGAGCAGGCCAATAGGGACACAGCTCAGGAGGTAACCCTCCTGCAGCAAAGACTGGCCCAGTTCTCCAGGACCAACCAGGAAGCACAGAGGGAAAATGAGGCCCTCTGTCAACACAATGATAGGCTCCAACAACAGGTAGCGATGCAGGAGAGACTGATAGAGTCGAGTAAGGCCTTAACAGAGGAACTGAAAGCACAAATCCAGGCTCTTGCATTGCAACAGGGAGCAGGGGCGGATAGAGATGAGGTCCGCTGGGAAAGAGAGACTCCTGACCATAACCGCAGGAGCCCTAACCCCAGGGGCCTTCATCTCCCCCAGTCCCTGGACTCTACCACCCCCATGTCCCCTGGCGCACATGAGCACAGGGCCGCAGGGATGGCAGATCACTATCCAGCTAAGAGTATGGGGCTCATAGGCCAGTACCACTCAGGAATGGAGGGGTGGGCATCCGGGTATGGGCACCCAAGTACAGTACAGTTCAATGGGGAACCCCAGGAGAGTAGGCCCATTAAGGGCATCCTGAAAACCTCTGCCCAGTTAGGTCAGTGGAGGGGGTACCCATCAAATCCTGGCAGCAAGGAGGAATCTGAAGACTCCTCTGAACTGCGCAGGACACAGGAGACCAGGTCCCCACATTCTGCCAGCCATTCCCAGGCTCGCAGAATCCGGGAAAACCTGGAAGAACAGACGGGAACCTCTGGGAGCAGTGCCTCTGAGTCCGAGGAAGAATGGACAAGGGTTACCCGAACCAAAAAGACCAATAAGGCAAAAAGGGCCTTGCTTAAGGACCCCTTAAAGCAGATTAAGGCGATCAGGAGCGTCATCACGCCTTACCATAAGAACGCTAAGTATTCTGTTTGGGAGCACTTAGAGTTGTTTGAACAAATGATGGAGACTTTCCATTTGAAGGACAGCCAAAGCTGTATTCAATATGTAAAGTGGACATTCTCCCCGGAATACTCCAGTTTCTTTGCGGGGCTGGAGGACCAAAATCATTTAAGATGGTCCACATATAAGGCGGCCATCCTGAAACATTTTTCTGTTCACAGAAATCCTCAAGAGGCTCGCAAGGCAGCCTACAATTTGCAATGTGGGGAGGATCAGGCCCCACAAGAATTTGTGCAGGAGTTAAAGCGTGCTTTTGCACAGACCACAAGAAGGGTGCGCACGGATAGCAGGGAATTTATTAATACGTTTTTCCATGCCTTGCCCAAATATATCATGACCCAGCTCGTGAGGGATTTTCACGAGAAAAGATCTTTAGACTGGGTCATTGAACAGGCTACCCGGATCTATGAGGTGCAGAAACCGGTAGATAGCAAAAGTAATGCCCAGAAAAACCCCAAAGCCAATAGCACCCCTGCTGCTGCAAAGGTGGCAGAGGTAAAGGTCACCCCCGTTTTGGATTTGGAGATGGGGGGGCCTAAAAACCTACCTGCACCTAATAATGCTAGGCCCAGAAGGTCCTCGGGCCAGTCACAGACAGGGAGCCAGGGAGGCAGCCCCACAAATGGGGTCCCTCGCTCTCCTGATTATGTAAGTCCCCGTTACAAGGGAAATTGACCCATCCTGGGTTATGTGTGGACTCCTCCAACCCAAGGGGGGGGATCCAGCCAAGCACCTAACCCAGGGAACTTCCCTCCAAACTTCCCACAGGAGGGCAGAAATTTACCAAACCCTGGGCAGAACTTTTTTCCCCAGATATCCTCCCGACTTTCAGCCCCAAAACCATCCATCCTTCTTTCCCCAATTCCCTGAGCCCAGACCACTGAATCCGGGAGAGGGGAGGCCAAGGGTGGAGGGGTACCCAAATCTTCCCAATCAGGGGTACTACCAAAGGAGGGATAGCTACCCTTCCCGGGATCAGCCCAGGGGAGAAAACAGGGCCCCGTATCAGCCTGAGCGGGTTTCCCAGTTAGAGCGCCAGGTTCAAAACATGGCGCGGGATCTGGGTCACATACTGAGGGCTCAGCAGAACCCTCAGATGGGCGTGCCGGCGCAGAACGTACCCAACTCTGGACCTGGTGCTCCAGAACAATGACGGGGGCAGCACCCCGACGACTCACCGGTTCCCAGGGAGGAGGCACAAAGGGAAGGGGGGTGTAAAGCCTTGGAGGAAGCTTCCTTCCTCACTTGTAAACAGCCCCTGGAAACCCAGGAACCGGAAACAAAATCTCTTGCCCCTGAATGTCTGCCTCCTAAGGAGCAGAGGGGGGGTAGGAGAAACAAAAGACCCAAACAGACTCAGTTTGAGGAGGAGGTACAGATCTTCCAATTTGAGGGAGAGGGATCCTCAGAGGATCCTGGGAAAAGGATCTTCTCCTTCAGAGAGGGGGGAACTCCTCCCAAAGGAAAATGGGTCCCTAGGGATGCAAATCCAGACTGGGGAGATGTGGAGACTGAGCTACCGCCGCCCACTATCTCATCCCAGAACAAACAGCAAGAAAACCCCCTGGTTCAAACCCATCCTGGTGACTGCCTCCAAAAAGGGGGGGGCGGCCCAGAACCGGAACCAGGGGAACCCACAATGGCTCTGATCTCCAGTTGCCAACTTTTTCTTTCAGATTCCCAAGGCTCTCCACAGAATTCTGCCCAAAATTCTTCTCTCGCGATGTCCAAAACCAGAAAGTTAGCCCACCAGTTGTCCAAAAATGTACATTATCTGTGCCCCCTTGAGGAGAAGGAGGGAAGATATTATGCCCCGGTACAAGTACAGGGGCAGGGTACAATCTCGGCACTGGTGGACACTGGATCTCAAGCTACCCTTCTGTCCAGAAGGGCCTTTGACGAACTGAATGCAGGAAGGGGAGAGAATTACCAAATTCCTCTCACCTCTCTTCCGGGACAACTACAGAACTTTGACGGGAAGGAAATTCCCGTTGAGGGGACTGCAGATTTGGACATTAAAATTGGGCGACATAAGTTGAAACACCCGGTCATAGTTGTGACCCCAGAGGGCACCCCTTGTTTACTAGGGAATGACCTCCTGAGAAGGTTGTCACCCCTAATAGATTGCGTAAACAAGGTCCTCTGGACCCAGACTAGCCGACCAATAAAATTAAAACAGAGTGTCAACCATGTTAGTTTAAACGGCACCTGCCACATGGTTGAACAGAAATCTGACCAAGTAGAATTTCACTTCCAGAATAGCCAAATTCCAGGCGTGACAGTAATAGCAGTAGGACAACAGACTGGTGATGGAGGGTCCTCTCTATTTCTGAAAATCAACCTTCCTTCCAGTCTAAAGTGGTATTCCGCGCTGGAAGGAAACACTTTGAAATTCTATACCAATCCACAATCTGAAACTCCCACTCCTATAGTCCAGAAAGATGTGAAATCAGCTCAAAGCCTGGCTGATATTCAGCAAATTGGAGAGCAGTTGTTCATCCCTGTTCAGTTAAATGATGGGAAGGACTCTGTTCTCGCTCGAGTGTGTGTGAACAACGGTAAGAGCTTCATCAGCGAAGCCATGTTTCGCCAACTTCCAAAAGATCCAGCCATTCCCACCTTCAAACTGATAGACAAGTGGGAAATGGACCTGGAAGCACCTAATTCCAAACATCTCCTGCCAAGCAGGTGTATGCTCAAAATCTCCATTGGCAACAAGAGCATAGTCCACAATTGTTGGGTCGTGCGAGACGTCCCTGCCGCCTTTTACTTAGGCAGTGACATTCTCAATCGCTTTGCCATTAGTTTGGACCTAATAAACTTCAAAGCTTGGTCCCGATTAGCGGATAATCCCATGGGCTTTGATGATCCAGAAAAAGCATTTAGGTCAGCTCAATTGCTACCTTATGCAGTTGAAATTCAGGTTAAAGAGGAAGTCACCATCCCAGAAAGGACCCGACAATTCTCCCTGGAAGTGAAAGTTAAAAGGGGACAAGAGTTGAAAAACCCTGATGCTTACATACATCTAAATGCTTCTCTCCAACAGCAAGGGTTGGGGGTAAACCCAACACCATTAGTCAACATAGAACATGGCACCATTCCAATAGAGGTGGATAACAGCGACTTAAAGAGTATTACTCTAGCCGCAGGCACCATTATTGGAATGGCGGTTGATGACCGACATTTTTCCATCGACTTAGTAAATGAACTGTTAGGACCAATCCCCAAGGACTGTTTTGACAGTGACAGGGATGACAATACAACACCAGACAGGATTTTTACCCGGCATGGTGGGAACTTCCTGGTTTACACTTCCTGCCCCTATGGTAAGGAAGATGTGACTTGTGATTTCAGGAGGGATGAGGTGATTTTCCAGGTCCATGAGGGCTGCCTTTCCCACCTGAAGCCTCCAGTCCAAATCAACAAAACAAACAACAAAAGCAAAAGTTGAAACAAGTTTTCTTGGATTTCCAAGATCTCTTTGCGGTAGACTCCTATGACTGTGGTCGCACTGACATCCACACAACAACAATCCCCACGGACCCTGGCATGACTCCTGTGTTTGTGAAGCAATATCGCTTGCCTCTCGCATCAATGGAGTCCCTTACTGAAATAATTAAGAACCTTGAGTCCCGGGGAATAATCCGTCCAGTCCACAGCACCTTCAATAATCCGGTGCTGGGAATATTGAAGCCAAACGGCCAGTGGAGACTCTGCGCCGACCTTAGGGAGCTCAACAAACGGGTCCATACTTCCCGATGGCCTCTGCCCTACATTGACCAAGGTCTGGCCCAGATTCAGGGGTCACAGGTATTCACTGCAATAGACCTGACCAATGGATACTGGACCGTGCCTGTCAGTAGGGAGGACCAATACAAGCTGGCTTTTACCTTTGGGGGCCAGCAGTACACATGGACCCGGACTCCCTTCGGATACCTCAACTCCGGCAATGAATTCAACATTTTTCTACACAAGGCCATGCCCGACTTGGGTGCAAGGGGTAACCTGGCTTATGTAGATGATGTCCTCATCAAAAGCTCAACTGTTGAGGAACACATAGCGGAGATCCGTTATGTTCTGACACAGTTGAGGGCCGCCGGAGCAAAACTTTCCTTTCAGAAAGCACAGTGGTGTAAAACCCGTGTTAACTTCTTGGGGCATGAGAGTACTTCTCAGGGTCTTTGTCCCCAGGAAAAGAAAGTGGAAGCACTTCAGAAACTGAAAGACCCCACAACTCTGCGGGAACTAAGGAGCCTCCTTGGACTGACTAATTACAGCAGAAAGTTCATTGAGGGCTACGCAGAGATCACCAGACCCCTGATTCATCTCCTGAAGGGGGGGGTCAAGTGGGAATGGGGTCCAGAACAAGCCGAGGCAGTAAAACAACTCAAAAGAAGCCTCTCACAAGCGCCTTGCCTAGCTTACCCGGTCAGAAACAAGGAGTTCTTCCTGGAGACAGGGTTCTCTAATACGTGCTTGACGGCAGTATTATATCAAAAGCATGACAAGGTCAATAAAGTAATCTCCTATGCGAGCAAAACTTTATCCTCTGTGGAGGAAAAATTCAACGATTGTGAGAAGGCACTCCTGGCAACGGTGTGGGCATTGAAGAATTACCGCCCGTTTATCCAGGGGGAACACATCATAGTGGAGACTCCACACCAGCCTCTGCAATATCTCCAAAGTGACAGAATCCGGGCCGGAAATGTGAGTAATTCCCGAATTACTTCCTGGATTCTGTCAATGCAAGGCTTTCCTGTGGAGGTCAGATATGGCCAAAACAAGAAGAGTCCACTCGCGCAAGGTCTGGCTGACTTGCATGATTGTGCCAGAGAAAACTGTCTCGAGGACGAAAGTCTAAAAATCAAAGACAACACGGAGGCATACCTTAATTCCCCACACAAAGTCTTTGAAGAGGACAAGTGTGAGGGAATGCCCACTGTCTATGTGGATGGATGCTCTTACCATGTTGACAACAACGGGGAGAAAGAACTGGTGGCTGGCGTAGGGAATGCATGGGTGAATGAGTCCCCAGAACCCTCCGCTGGATACAAAATTGGTCCCCGAAGTAGTCAGGTGGCAGAATTGATGGCTGTGCATCAGGCCATCCTCACTGCTGTCCAGCATCAACTCCACGAACTGGTCATAATCACAGATTCGGATTATGTACGGAACGGGTTCGTGGAGCACCTGGTTAATTGGAAAACCAGAGGCATGTTATGTGCTAACAACAAACCCTTGAAACATGGGAAGTTGATCCAAAACATTGATGATCTGGTCACCTCGAATGGGATGACCATCTATTGGAAAAAGATTAAGGGTCATTCCAAAGTAGAGGGACCAGACAAAACTGGAAATGACTTAGCTGATCAGCTGGCCAAAACCGGGGCCATCCAAGGGGATCTAATTGAGATTGAGTCCCTGTTGGGGGAAATCCAGGTCACTGCTATCACTAGGTCCCAGACAAATGCTCACAACGACCTTTCAATTGCACAATGGAGTAAGGAGACCCCTGATGCTGATTTGATTACAGCTCAAAAGGGGGATCCAATTATTGGTAAATTTTACCAGCACCTTGAGGACCCTGAGAACTTTCCCCTGACGGATACCGATTACATTGGGAAAGAGGACCTAAGAGTGTTGATGAAATGTCCAAAAATGTTCCGAATCCAAGACGGTTTGTTGGTAAGGAAATCCAAAGCTGGCCACGATCAGTGGGTGGTTCCTACCTCATTCCGAAGCCTGATGTTAAGTCACGCCCATGATGCGGCCACTGCCGGTCATAGGGGGTTTCACACAACATTGGAAATCTTAAGAGAGGTTGCATACTGGCCACACATGGGGCAGGACCTCGACCAATACTTGAAGGGGTGTCTTGTGTGTGCACAATTTCAGCCATCATCCCTCACGCACCGGGCGCCTTTACAAAAGAGGGGAATGACACTGCCATGGTCAGATTTACAAATCGACTTTGTAGGCCCTGTGATTCGCTCGGCTAGGGGGAATAAGTACATGTTGACCGTCACATGCTTGTTTACCAAGTGGGTGGACTGTCTCCCAGCCCCAAACTGCAAGGCAGAAACTGCAGCTGCCTTGATGATTAACCACATCTTTTCCCGTTTTGGTCTACCTCAAAGGATTGAGTCAGACAGAGGTAGCCACTTCACCAGTGAAGTAATGACAAAGATGTGGGAGATACTGGGGGTCAAGAGAAAGCTGCATATTGCTTATAGACCAGCTTCTTCTGGGGCAGTAGAGAGATATAACCAAACCATTGTGAGCATATTAAAGAAGTTTGTGGCAGATTCTGGGCCAAGTTGGGATATCCGATTACCCCTGGTCCTAATGGCTATCAGATCTACCCCTTCATCTGCAACCAAAATGTCACCATTTGAGTTGATGACTGGACGCAAGATGGTGCTTCCTCAGCATTTGCTCTACAGGACCCAAGAGCAGACACTGATAAATGCCTCCACTACTCATGAGTATGTGGAGAATTTAAGGAAACACCTCCAACATGCTTTTGCTTATGCTCAGCGGAATCTAGAAAGATCAGCTGATAGCATGAAGACCCACTATGACCTGAAAACTTCCAGGAAGGAATATCAGGTGGGGGACCGGGTCTATCTATACAACTTCCAAAGGAACCAGGCTAAGCAGCGCAAATTTTTGCCTACATGGAAGGGACCATTCGAGATCATAGACAAAATCTCCCCTGTGGCCTACAAAATCCACATCCCCAAAGGTCCTTTGGCAGCGGGGGAAGACAAGTGGGTCCACATAAACCAGTTGAAATGTTGCCATCCCAGGCACACTCTGCAACAACTGGAGGAATCCTCTGGAATCCTAGCGGGTACTGTATCAGACTAATTCAGTTCCAACCATAAAACATACCACATCTAGTCTCTAAAATATTGTGAGTTGCATGAAACTGTCTCTTAGTTATACTGTTTTTTTTTCAAAATAAGAATGTAATGTTTCGTTATGATGAAATGCATATGCTGCCCCACTATCTCAACAGTGGTGGAAAAACGTCTATGAGTAGGTATTGCCGCTCTTCCTTTGTCGTCCTAGGAGAAAGAAGACCTTGAGACTGGCCAAGGAGGACGATCCGGAGACCGGGAACGAAGATCCAATGGGCCCAGTGTACCGCCCAATATTCCCATCAGGACCGGCGAGGAGAACCGATCGATCAGTACCGGATGGAGAAGAAGATGCTGAACTATGCCATCTACAGAAGAGAAGAAGATTATGCGGACAGACCGGTGCGTGGGTCAAAACCCTTGTGCACCCGACTCCCCATCGACTCAAATTCAAAGTGTAGTCGCGTGGGGGGGCTTGTTGGGTGTCCTGACCCACGTTTAAGCTATCATGCTGCAACATTTGGTGCTGTGGGCTTAGAAAATTCAAGATGGCGGAAAACCCACATGTGCGCCGAAATCCAGGAAAGCTGCGCAGTTTGTGCGCCCACCAAAATGGTTGCCTCACTTGCCACCCACCAGTGCGAGAATGAAAGGCCGGGTTGCCATGAGGGAAATGGGTTGCCAAAGGAAAAACAGTAGCGCCGGTTAGCTTCAAAGCGCCTTAAAATCACCATTGGACTACCCGCACAGTAGTCTGAAACCATTGGGAATGGCAATGCTGATTGCCAAATGCAACCTAGAATTGTTGGGAATTCATTTTCTTAAATCCCAAAAATGGGTGCAGTACCAGTACTCACCACTATCCAAAAGCCGGCAGTTTAAAACCACCCTGTGTTTCTCTGAAGGCAAGCCAAAGTGCCTATTTTAAACATTGCAACACATCTAAAAACTCACTGGACACCAGCAGACATTTGGTAGAATGGAGTGTTGTGTGTTTACAAAATCTGGGAAATGAAGAGCCCAGAACAATGCTTATAACAAAACTGGCTGAGCTATGGAGTCAGCAGTTTAAGTTGCACTGGATTTAAAGACACTAAAATCGAAAATGTTTAGATCAAATGAGTGACCTATGTTTGGTGTCACATGCCTTTGTAACTGTTGAAATGCCATAGTTTTGCACTTAGAATCAGCCTTCTAGCTGCATATGTGAAAATGTTTAGTTTTATTTGAAGGCAGAAACTGGGGAACAAAAAGTGACATTTTATCTGAAACCTGGCTTAAGGAACTGAATTCTGCCTGGCAACTACCCCCATCAGGAGTGAAACTTGAGTCACAGCTGTGTTCCCAGGCCTAGCTGCCCTTTTGCTGCTCACACTAAGGATATGCCATCTATCTGATAATTGAATTACCTGTGCTCTGCAGGAAAGTGAACAAAGCCTTGTCCTTGCTCAGGCAAAGGTTTTATTGGCAGGAGTCGTAAATGGTCGTAAAAAGTGGCTTCCTCCTGAGGAAAGGGGAGGAGCACTGCCTGTGAGAGCAAGCTGGCTTGGCAGAACTGGAAAAACCAGAAATTCAACCTTGTGCTGAGGGTAAACCACACCCCTTTGGAGCCAGAACATAACTTTAAAAAGATGAATAACTCATAGAGCGGACATGTGAAAATTTTATAAATGACACCATAATTCTTGTGATTTTTCTGCCCACAGTTTAAGAGGTTTTTAGAACCGGTGGTATGTTCAGGGGGGTTTTAGCGGAAAAGTGGATATTACTCTAAATGTATGCATGTTAAAAATCTGAAACTTCATCAGTTAATGTCCATACTCCCTGCGCACATGTATGTAAAGTTGGGTCAATGTCAGAAATTGAAAAATCAGTTAAAAAGTCAATTATGTGCCCTTTCTGAATGCAAGCTCTTAGAAACAGCAGATTTGGACAGAGACATGGCTAAATTCAGCCACACCATGTATATGTAATTTCAAGCAACTGTGTAACTGTGAAATATGTCTTTTATTATCAAATATAGAATGTGTGCAATCTGACAGAGGAGTGTCCTATCTGCAAGCCATAAAATGACATCCCTCTGACTCACAGTTCATTCCCCAATCAAATAAGAAATGGAAGTTTGACCAATTAGAAGCTGAGAGAGAGGTAGGGTCAGTGATGATAGAACACACCCACATTCTAAACACATAAAAGCAGACAGACAGGACAGATAAGGACCTTCAATTCCATTTGCTGCAACGCACTCTGCCGGACCATACAACATCCAGAGATCCAGACTTCAAATTCATCAAACCTCCAGAGAGCCAAACTAGAGACTTCAATCTATCCAGAACTAGAGACCCAGACCAGAGAACCAGAGAGAGCTGACCCAGATCACTGTGAAGTGCAGAGGCCAGACCAGACCAGAGTCCAGTTTAAAACCCTGACCAGATCCGTGACGAGGCCCATTTAATTCAAGAATATAGTGTGAGTACATAGTAAAACTGTGTAGAACCCATCTCTTAGTTAAAATAATATAATTCAATCCATTTTTAACCTAAGTAGAACTGCAGCTTAGCAATTGTGTTATCCTGCCATCATTTTTAAAGCTGAAAAAGTGTGCGTTTAAAATTTCAAATCTGAAAAACGACCTTCACAAAATCGCTCATATCTCCGCAACCGTTTGTGCTAGAGACTTGCAATAACTTTCATCTGAAAGGTTAGAATCGTGGCTTTCCTACGAACCTAGAACCGCATTCCTACCCCTTATAGTTTTACCGCAATCGCGGAAAACGCATCCGCGAATTTTACCGCGATTTGCAAATTTCTCCACATGTAAAATCAGCTGCTGCTTGCCTTCCATTTGCCCGAAATTCGTTTAACCTGCTAATCATTCCTGAATCATTGCAAGAGTGAGTCTGAGCTAATATTAACTAGATACCACTCACCCTGAACCTCTAGAGGGAATCAAAAGCATTTTAGCATACTTTTCACTGAATTGCCTGCACATATCAAAGCATTTTGCCTGTGTTTTCAAAACTCCTATCTGTTTTCTGTAGTGTAAGCTTGCTGGGGTAAACTGATTTACATTGATTGCATTTCTGAGAACTGTGTGTTTTCCTTCCATTTCCTTGCCTTGCATCAAGGGGGGGAGGGGATTGCCAGAGAAAAGTGATTACATTGTTTGGTTGAAATCATATTGAGTATTTTCTGTACTGCATTCATTGAATATTGCATCCACCTGAGCTTACATAAAGCATCCTCTACCACATTATACTTTTGTTCCTATTTACCAGTGTGCTACCTTATCCATTTCATGTCAACTCATTAGTGATTATAAGAAGTGTGCTAGTGCCAGATTCTCCGTTGTTGATCTTTATCATATCAGATTAAGGGTGCTATTCAATTATTAATTTATTATAAAGTGTGATCTATATATCTATTGTTAAATTATCAAATAAACCTTTTAACTTGCAAAACAGAACTACTTCTTGGCTCAGTGGGGTCAGGAGGATTCCAAGAGAGGGGTGTTATATAGGGGTAGTCATCCAGAACGCATGAACTGGACATAAAGATATATCAATAAGGGTTTTCATTCAGTATTCTAGACTAGGCGTTAACTTAGCTGTAGTGCTGAATTGAATCCTCTTACAATGCTCCTTGTTGCCCCAGGTCTTCCACGTGTCATTTAATGTGCACCTGCGGTAGGGCTGTCACTGCCTCATTTTCTCCTCAGTGCCCAGTGCTACGTCAATGTACACCTCAGTGTTATTTTCAGTCCAAATTGTTGTGCAGTGCCTGGTTCTGCATCTCAGTGCCCAGGTGCGTCCCATTTGCCCCTCAATGCAGAGTTGTCCTCAGTGCAAATTTCAGGCCCCATTTTTCTCTTGTTGTCCAGTTCTACGCACATTTGACCCTTGGTGTCCCGTTCTGCCCTAGTTGCCTCTCAGAGAGGATGTGTGTTACTATTTGCCCCTCAGTACCCAATTCCACCCCCTTTGCCTCTCAGTGTCCAGGTCATCCCATGTCCCCTCCCCAGGAAAGAATTTTACACCCATTTGACAATTAGTGCTGAACCTTGCCAGAATCTTCCCCTCCATTCTGTGTTCTGTCCCCATTTGCGTTTTGGTGTAAATTCCTGCACCAATTTTCCCTTCAATATTTGGTTCACCCCCAATTTGCCCTTCATTATAACAGTATGCCCTAATTTGCCCTAATAAAGTCTCGGGAGGATAGCTCAGGGCCAACGTGTTCGCCTTGGAAGCAAGACAATGCGCAGCAACACAGTTTTGATCCATGAGTCTGTGCTTAGAAACGTCTGGGTATTAAGCGTGTTATAAATAACCAATTGTAAACTATTATAATAATTTCACAGTGCCTAATTTAGCCTCAGTTTCGCCCTCAATTCTGTGTTCGGTATCACTTTCCATCTGAGAGCTGAGGAATGCCTCAATTCCCCACCTTGCCTTCAGTCAATACCTTTATTCGGCCTTAGGGCCATGAACGTATACACAACTGAAACAATGAAAAAGAACATAGCAAAATAAATTACAACATAGATTACAGTCACTGTATCCATGCAGCAAAGGAGGCTACATTTACAGTTGACCCAGAATCCCTCCAGTGACCACCAACCGCCATGCTAATTCATGTCATTTTCCCCTATTCTGCTACAATTCCCCATGGGCCGTTTCCCTAATGGCAATGCATTTGCCCCAGATAGCACAGAATGTTGGTGTCTGGGGCCAATTCGAATTGTGCTGTTGGGTGCTTGGGCACTTTTCACTATAATACCACTGGCTCTTCTCTGGTCCCGGAATTCTACCCGGATAAATTCATGGGAGTACTCCCCCTGGTATTGAAATCTAGTACAGTTTAGTATGGCCTCCCGTGACACGAAAAAATAGTTGCGTACAGTACGGAGCCAATGCAGGCGTTTGGTTATCAATGCTTCCCTTGGTTCTAGCTGGTTACTAGGTCATTTGGGGATCTGATGCAGCTAAACCGTGCCTTTCCTTTGGCCCCGCCCAAACTGTGTTCTGTATGCGCTGGGTTAGGGCCTAATTGTTATATGCTTATATGCTGGGCAACCGACCCCGACCAGTGGCTTATCGTTCGATGATCTAGGTTATGGTACCTGGACTTTCCCCCTGAGTGTAGACTTTGCACCTCTTGGTTCAATGATCTTGAAGTCAGAACTCAACAGTCAGGGTTGGTTAAGGCCATACGCGACCGGGTAGTCGTGGCTCTATCAGAGTCAGTAGATGCTCTACATACACTATTGGGCCCCATACTATTCAGTTCAAAGCATTTTCAGGGGTGTTCAAGGTGGAATGGTTTGGTATCCCAGATAGATATTTAGCCCACATTTCACCCGCCCCTCTCATCGTGGGACCCTCCAGTTCTCCACCTCTTCCCTGGGCTTCAATGAGGACCAGGAGAAATCTTTTACATCCCTGAGAGCCAACGAAACAGCTCTGCATTCACAACCACAGGATATGCGAACCCTCTCCTCAACTGGAGCAATAGTTTGCTGGATACATGGATTAGATGGTTCAGTGGTGCGTAGATAGGTGGAGCACAGCAAAGGGCTATGACCGGGAAGCTTCCTGCTTTGGTCGAAGCCTGTGTTATCGGTGGGAAAATGCTGTTTGGCATCTACAGGTTCGGTTTCCATTGTAACTATTGGAGTTAGGAGCTCATTTGGGTTTAAATGCAATTCTGGCTTGTTCACATGTAGTTTGGGATCCGCTGGGTTTGAGATCATATTAACCTCACTAGCAGAGATGGAGGGACTAGGACATAACATCAGTGTCTCGGCTGCCAAAGTGATTGCTGCTCCTCCGATATCCCCCTTTTCTCCATCATCGCGCTCAGTGTCTTGGAAGGCATCCAAGGTCTCGGGGCTGCCGCAGGAGTTGGGGGTGCAACTGTTTCCATCCCCTGACCCACTGTTGTAACTACCCAGGTTGCTGTGGGGGCCTTGTGCCAGGCATTCAGTCTTTTCTATGGCCAAATTAGCTCTGCTCACGTGGACACTTCTCCCGTTGTGATGGGACTCAAATGCCAGTGGGTTACTACACATACTGCTGGTGCCCACATGTGAATGCTCCCGTGGCTTGCTACCCACAATGTTGCCCCCAGTAGATCTGAGGTCCATACCCAGGAATTGATTGATTTATTGCATCCGAAAATAAGCCTCCCCGTAATTCTTGTAGGGCTCATTGGTTGAATTCTCCCAGGGCAGGAGCCTGGGGGTATTTTCTACTTAACTGTTAGCACCTTACGTGTATCCATTACTTGCTCTTCTCCTTTAATATTACTATTGCCTGATGGTAGGAAGTAATTTAAGGAAACAGTCCTGCCGCATTGATTAGGGCTTCTCACCTGGGGGTCCACATCTTACTAAATGGCCTCCATGGCTTTGGCACTTGTCCAGTGTCCATCTGATGCAGTCCAGGCCAGTAGAGCAGCCTCTTCCTTTGCACGCCAAACTCCTGCGTCCTTTCCCCCGCAGACTTCACCCTGCGGTGCGGGGAGGCTGAGAGAGAAATAGCAGAGGGGGCGTCACGTGGCCAGGGACGATGCAGCTTCCTCAGCTGTGTCGGACTGCAGGAACAGGAGCTGGCAAACTCCCGTGCCCTTTCCCACCTCGCCTTCAGTTCTGCCTCAATTCGTCCCTAAAAGTCATGCTCAGTACATAGTTATCCTCCCATTTACCAATCAGTACCCAGCTCTGCCCCAATCTGCTTTTCAGAGCTATGTTCTGCCCCATTCTGGCCCAAAGTGTTGAGTTGTGCCCTAATTTGCCTCCCGATACTTCCCTCTGGCCAAGTTCTGCACCATCCTACCCTTAGTGCGTGTTCTGTCTCATTAGTGAATATTACTATAATTCGCACCTCAGTGCCATGTTATTCCCAATCTCCCCCTTAGTGCTGTGTCCTACAGCATTTGTCCCCTATAGTGTATGGTTTTATCCCACTGTTGTTGTCACTGTCCCAATATTGCCCCATTGTGCCCCCCATCTAACACCTCTCATGCACACCCCAGGTTCCCCTCCACATATCACCATGTGATATATGCCATTCTTTACAAAGTAAATGCCTTTCTGTGCGGTTCCTGAACCCCCACACCCCCCCTGGCTTCTGCAACTCGTGATCCTCGATGAGCAACACATCGGGAAGCTTAGTGGATGATCCGCAAATTCCAACACATATTCCAGCTTCCATCAATGCCACTGGAATCAATTGGTGCTCAGATTCGGAGACACAGCATGTGCTATTCTGTGCATGCCCGGTCTCAAAATCTGAAGCCCTCATTGCTTTCCATGACCCAGGCTAAATGACATCAACTTGTGCCTGATGGGCTCAAACCTCCCTACGCACGCTATGTAGGATGGTACTCTGTGTCACATAGAGGCTTGCAGGGGTACATTTCCTTGTAAGGGTGTCTTTCCCTGCAAGCAGAAGGTGGAATGTCACCCAGCACATTCCCCAATCATGTGCCAATTAGCCCAGGCCAGGAGTGGGAAATTGGCTGCCCCTACAATGCCTCCTATGCACAGACCACCACTGGTGGTTTCAAACGTGCTTGTTAGGACTACTAAATATGTAAGAAATTGGACGAAGAAGAAGTACAAGGGGGCAATGCCATGATTACCAATGGTAATCATCGCTACCCGGAATCCTACCTTCCCTCGCCAGAGTCCATCATCACAGACCTCCCATCAGGTAGGAGATACTGGCTTGGGTCTGTCTCAACAGGGGCGCATACATGTCTCTGCCCCTGATCTTTTTAGAGAAAATGTTTTCTATTTTTCTTATATATATGTTGACCTTCTCCCTTCTAAAATATACCTCCACCAACTGCAAGTGAATGAGCAAATTAAATTCCCTCTCTTTTTGCCTCACATCTCCCCCATGAGCGATCTCAAATCTTGGCATTAAAGGGCACAATGGAGGATATTCTTAGTGTGAGACATTTTATGCATGTCTCCTAGGTGGAGGATCTCAATGTTATTTAATTTTAACATACATGTCGTATGATTCACCCACAATGCTTAGCTGCCAACTGACTGGCTACTCAAGGGTTTGAGCCGCAATGAAACACCAAACCCTCAAGGCCGTAAGCAAAGGTGTTGAAACCCTGCAAGCAAGGCAGGCAGCTTACGATATCTCGCTGAGATCTGCTGCTGTCACAGGGCTTTGACCTTTTGTGACAACCTCAGCTTGGTCTTCGCTCTCCGGGTGGCCTTGCAGCCCCCACCCCTCAACTCCAAAACCGTGAACAGGAAAATTATGTGTCTCTAATGCCAGTCCCCCAAACCTGGAATCAGGGCCTTGCAAATCACTTAACTTGTCTGCACATTTGAAAGGTCAGCAAGTCCTTCAAATTAGTCTTGAAAAAGAGTGAGAACCTCAGTACCCTAAATTTACTTTGTGCACCTATGATACGTTCATTGATATCGATGTAGTTAAGGTTGCATTTTTACTCATAAATGGAAAACTGAAATTACCATGATTTAAGAAACTTGATACATTGCATGATATGTGCTTATTTGCCTATATTATCATACACCCTTAAAAAGTAAATACTCAAAACTCAAATATCTTCACCCCTAAATCCAGGAATTGGTATTTAATTCATAATGTTAAACGTTAGAATGATTTATTATCGTGGTATACTCTATTTCTTATCAGTATACATTAAACTGTCAACAAATGTTTCAACCGCTTGGTCTTCATCAAGGCAGTTGATAAAATGAGTTTATAGAACTTAATCCACTTAATGTCTTTATCATAAACCATTGGAAGATAATTCATAACATCAGTTCATGAAATGTAAGCGTTCCATAGTTGCAGGTGACACATATATCAATTGAGCAAAGTTTTACACAATACATAATATTAGTGCAAACCAAAAACAGACCATAATGTTATCGCCAGTACAACGGGTAGGAGAAAAAAGAAAAGAACTATATAAAAAATGGATTAGTAATGTGTCTAATTATCTCTCTCTGGATATCTATGACAAAAATTATAATAATCTGTTTACCCTCTTATATCACTTTCGTGAATTCTTAATTTTGAGTTATATACTCTGTTGATGACTAATCAATTTCATTATCCTACAACATTGGCATTTATTCTGTCAGAAAATATTAAGAAAATGCTGGCTCATAAACTGGAGTTTGCTAAGTAAATTTGTTTCCCTTCCCCATGTTTGTTATCTCCTCCCCCGCCACAGGTGCTAGGATACATCCCTGCTCCCCCTAAAATATGTGATGAAGACTCTGACACACAGTAGCACAGATAACTCCCCGGCTAGTAAATGGCCTCTTTCCTGAGACCCCCTTGCCCCCACCGTCCGTGTGTGGGATGTCTCCTTGCAGTCCCACCACTGCAGTATCTTCTATACCACCAACTGTGCAAGAAACCAAAATATTTATGAATGTATATTCTGCTTAGCACAATTGAAAGCCTCTACACGCCAATGACACTAGGGTAGACATATTTGTAAGAATATCAGAGCATTCCCAGTGGTGGAGCATATTTCTCACATAAGAGGGGAGAGCTCTGAAAGGCTGGCTAGAGTTTACGTCTTGTAAACAATATTGCATTGAGCTGCGAGCTGCATATTCTAAGGCGGATGTTAAAATTCAATATGCAGTGATAACAATGTCTGGAACAATAGAAAACATCATGCAGCACTGACCCTTGTGGCCACTGACTCATGGTGAGGCTCTAGCTGTTAATGTTGGCCTTCCTTGCCATCCTGGCAGGGGTAGAGCCAGCCTCAAAAACTTGGAGGGGCTGGAAGACAGTCTTTAAAAGCAGGTCATGAGGAGGCCATGAGTGATCACCCAACACCCAATGCTGCTCCAATTACTGTGCTTTGCTTTGTGCCCCATGGCCTGGGTAACTCTTGGCATACTTGGAGAGACTTGGCTGTCTCTCTGTGTTCCCAACTGTTGAGGACAAAGTGAAGCCTAGAGGACATTGTTCAGAAGATGCTTGAGCTCGGAATCAAATCCAAGTGTCATGGCATGACTACAGGTCCCAGCATAGCATGTAAACAGGTATCAGCATCTCTCCAGGAACTTTAGACTGCTTCAGTAGGTGTGTTATTCCATTACATTGTCCCCCTTCTGCCCCTTCCTCTGAGGACAGGAGGCTGAATATCTATTACGCCTTCCTATGACCCAATAGATCCATCTTCCACCCCAATTTAAAGGATATTTAGTTTCTCAAAGAGATGTTAAACATCTTAAGGTATGAGTGATCTAAAAGCTGAGCAGAGTAGTTAAGTTTCTTGATTCGTCATGGGGGAAAGGTAGATAGGTAGGTAGAAATCGTATAAACCACCACAACTCGCCTCCCAAGAGGCATTGAGGCATTAGAGTAAGCGGCCCTGCCTACCTTGACTATACAGTGATGAAGGTGGGGAATGGAGGCTGACAGCATACCACCTTCTCCACATCCTACCCAATGGTTCGGGGGCAAATGTCTCTTTACTCTCCCTAGTTCTTTGGCCTGCCCTTGAGTTGATTTTCTAGGATAGTTATACTGTAGGCCAATCTTTACCTCTCCAGATGTTTTAAACTATAGGCCCTCATTACAAATTGGCCGATCTGGAAATAAGGTGCCGGTAACAACGAATGCCGGCAACTTACCGGACCAGACAATTCCAAGTCTCCAAGAAGGGACTCTGATCTACCGGTAGGCCTAACCTGCCAGTAGATCAGACCCCTACCGGGCACTGGCACCGTTACTAACAAAGTCCTACGGGACTCTGTGGACTGGGGAGTTACTGGTGTCTCCGCCACTAGTTATATCCCAGTTTAACTGGGATATTGGGTAGTGGAGATGGTACAGTAGGCAGCATAGCAGGGAACTCATAATGAGCCCCACTATCCCTCACCGTTCAGTATGCTGGATAGGGCTGATGACATTTGTAGTCCAAAAGATTGCTGGAGAGCCAAGGGTTGTAGGACACAGCTGGCTGTCTCGGCCTGTGTCTGTATTCCCACTAAAGTATTATCTGAATGTTAGAGGATTGCTTAAACCCACCCAAATATGTTTATTTTACTCGTTAACGGAGCCCCTCCATTTCTCGTGCCATTTAAAGCAATGTCCGCGGCTAATGGGCAGACAGCTTCCTGCTGCACTCTGCACACAGCCGTAGGTGCTTCTGCCTGATATTGTCTGTATTTGAATGTGTGTGGCATGAGAGGGCTATTCTACCTGCTGTGCGCTCTAAATATGAACCGTGTCTCCATGGCAACGCTGCGCTGATCTGCAGAGCTTGCTATTCTGCTGGGTTTTTATGGTTTCTGTTTTGTTATTATTGCTTTCAAAGGCGACTGAAGCCCCATTTTAATGCTGATCCGCTTCGAGGTTCTCTCTTTGTGTGAGCGGTTCCAGCTCCCAGCGCCCCAGGATGCGTTGCCGCTTAATGCAAGCATCCCATGAATGCTTTCCAGCCCCAGCGACCTCGCATGTCCACCCACACACTTCCAAACGATGGAGAATCAGGTGCACTGCAAACGGAGCTACAGCAAACTGAATTGTCACCCCAGAATTCCACTCCGGCCCCGGGGTATTGTGGGGGATAGAGTCGTTATGTGCATACTTGAAAAATGGCAGGAGGATTTTCCAAAAACATTTGGTAAAGCATATCCACAGATGCTCTTGAAAGAAAAGCAGCACAAGGGGAGTCTCCGGGCACGTCTTGTGTGTGTGAGAAAGTTGCACTGGACTCTGCGACCCTGTAACTGCTCGTGGAGGTTTACGTTCATAAATGTATTTAGAGGACGAAGGTGCTGCGAAAGAGCAACAAACGGGCAGTCTCTGGGCAGGTCCTATGTGTAGAGGAGGCTAGGTTGGACTCTAGGCCCTTGCAAATGCTCATGGGCAGGTTATTTTCTGAGGGTGAGGAACGTTAACGGAAGGCGTAAAAGCCTGTGGGGTTTACGCCTTCCATTAACGTCACGTCCCATTTTCATGACGAAGAGGAGGGGCATAACAAAATGTGTATTTCCGCTGCTTCCTTCTTCTCTGCCATACAAATGCCTCAGCATTTGTACCGGCATGCATTTTCATGCTGGCACAAATGCTGGGATCCCTATGGAACCATAGGGATACGTTGTAAATGCTGCCTGCCAGGCGAGCATGGTAGGCAGCATTTACAATTAAACGCTGTCTACCATGCACCCATGGCACGCAGCATTTACCATTAAAATTAAACGCTGCCTGCCATGCCCTGTGTGTAAGAGGAGGCTATGTTGGACTCTAGGATCCTGCAACTGCTCGTGGAGGTTTTCATTAATAAACATGGCGACAGCGCGAAAGCACTACGAAAAAGAACGCAGCACAAGGGCAGTCTCCAGGCGTCTGTAGAGAAGCTGCTGGGGTTGAACAAGAGATGGCATTCAACTGTTGGATCAGAAAGACGCGCATGTGTTTAGATGCAGTTGCACAAATACAGGTAATGATTGAAGTTCTTTATTTTTTTCTTATTTAATAATAAGTTAGTTTCCTGCATATGCACATACAACCAAGCATGTCCTCGTGCTGCACAGCAAGACTGCGACCCACGTGGCTGGCAGAGCCTTACTGAAGTACTAATTAATTAAGACCGGAGTGAAAGTAACACCCTTCAGTTCCTTGGACTGTCACTTGACCTGGACATTTGGTTGCCCTTTCATTCAGCGACTGATAGTTAATGGCTGTGGTAATAATGATCAATTACCAAGTTTACAAAGTTATTCAGAAGTTATTCAGAAGTCGAACACGGATTCAACAACTACAGAAAAGTCAGAAGAGGTGGATAATCAGGTAGGAAATCTAAGCATGCAAGTTCCAGTGAGGTGGAGTGCACTTATCAGTAATTCTTTAAAAAATAAATGAGATGAAGAGAAAAAAGACCAAAACGATTACTTACTTTATAGCAGATAAAGATGACAGCAGATGTCGGTGGCATTAGAGAACTTTGCAATGCCTCAGAAATAGACATAGACTCAAGACTCAGCATTTCCGTCATTGAGTATAATAGGCATCAGCTAAGATACCAACATGGAAATGATGGAACCTAATAAATATAAGGTCTTAACTCAAGCAGGTATGAAACCAACCAATGAAGGGCCAGCAAATGGAACATTATTAAATGCATATAAGGAGACCAGTGATGGGTGGACCTAATTGATGATTGAACTGGCATAGATTGTTCGATCAGCAAAAAGGAATTTACATCAGGCAATATTTTTTTTATTTTTTTATTTTTTTATTTGAGCTTATTGGAAAATATACCATTTATCATAATAAATTCACATAACATTTCATATAAAATATTAAAACAAAACACCAATATAAAACTTAAAAGGTCAAAAGAGAACATACATGTTTCAATTTCATAGCATTTAAAATGATCAACTACATTTGCATACTCGATTCATTCTTTGATTTTGAGATACTCTAGTTTAATCAATTCCCATATATAGAATGCTGCATCATTTCATTTTAAAGTGCTTCCTGAATAAAGGTGTGCTCAGAATTGATTTGTGCGCACGCTAGTTTTATCCATAACCACATTTATAGCCCTTGATATATAAATTGATAAAAAAATTGGGCTGCAGTATGTAGGTGGTGCACTGTTTCAATATGTAGTTTACAAATACGGCACAGTCTTTCACCATAAGGAATCTTCAGCCAGTTGCCCTGCCTTTCCATGGTAGGCAACGGGTCAAACCCGATCCTCATAATAAATCGTCGGATCATATTATTACGTGCATTATAGATGTACTTAAAGGATTTTCCCATCGGGAATCCTTGAGTAGTATACATGTGATACATGGACTTAGTAGACAGGCCATGTATGTTATGAATCCTATCCCATTCTATGGTTACCAGACATTTTGGTGAAAAAAAATGGTCGACAGGACATTTGATCGAAACCATTTGGTCGAAAACCAAATGGTCGAATTTTTTTTTTTTTTTATTTTCACTTTTTTTTGTTTTTTTTGGGGGGGTCCCCCCAACCCCCTTTTTTTCTAAAAAAACCCTTTTTTTCCCTAAACTAAAACCTAAAAAATATATATATAAATAAAAAAAAAATGCAACCATTTGGTTTTCGACCAAATTCCGTCGACCAAATGTCTTTCGACGAAATGTCCGGACACCCCATTCTACACCATTTATCTCAATCTGCTTGATGTCAAGACCAATATTGCTAGGGAACTCGGCTTTAAAATCCAACACGCCTTTAAATAGACCGTAGATGTTCTCATTCTTTGCACTAAAACCCCTGATTTGCAGGAGGAATATACTCTGCTGTATCTTGCAGTGAGTAAGCATGGACATGAGTCCCAATTCATTGCATATGGCCTCAACTGGGATATTCAGGAGAACCCAAAGGACATTCTGCAAGATTTTTTCCTTCATGCCACTTAGCCAATCAAGATCTCTATTATGGAAAATGTCTAATCCATAGAGAGTGCTAGCGACAATGCAATTTAGAAGGCCTTCGGTTGAAACCCCCCCCCCCCATGGGATATAAAAGACTTAGTCACATAGAATCTTTGTGTGACTTTACACGTGATGTCATTACCCATCCATTTACAATTAAAGGTATCATAAATAGGCATACCAAGGTAGACATATCAAGATACAATTTCAATTGTGAGTCCCTCGATTTTCCACAGAAAATTCTTAGTTCTATCATCCTTTTTTCCATTAATACCCATGATTTTGGTACAATTAAAGGTATCATAAATAGGCATACCAAGGTAGACATATCAAGATACAATTTCAATTGTGAGTCCCTCGATTTTCCACAGAAAATTCTTAGTTCTATCATCCTTTTTTCCATTAATACCCATGATTTTGGTTTTCCCCAAATTAATAAATAGGTAATCAAGTTTAGAGTAATCTTGGAGACCCTTCAGGCTATGTTGGATTCTTATTGGAGTGCAGTCTAAAATGACTGTTTCGTCAGCAAAGGATAACCAACTAATGAATTGATTTCCGATTTTATTTGGAAAATTGTGGCAATTATTTAGTAGTCTTCCAGGTCTGATAGCTATACATTAAATATCACCGGGGCTCGAGTGCAGCCTTGTTTTAAACTGAAGTTTGTTGGAATAGCAGCCCCCACCTCCCCTTCCTGGTTGATTCTTATCTGAACCGAGGTATCTGAATATAGTGCCATAATAAAGTGGAGTGTGGTATAATCAAGTCCCCACCAAAATAATTTTTAGCATAGTCTATTCACCATATTGAATCCCTTCTTATAATCTATAAAACAGAGATATAAGGACTCCCCCTTGTGTTCATCCCTTTGCGAAAGCCTTTCTGTTGCTTTTTTACTATATTTTTAGTTGTTATCCAATCATTGACTCGCTTTAAGATAAATTGCCAAAATAAATGTGACAGGGCATCAACCATTGCTAAAATTCGGTAGTTTTCATGTAATGATCACTGCCCCTTTTTATATATATAGGAATACAAAATGATTTTGTCCAAATATCAGGGCTGAGGATCGTGGACAATCCGCTAGGGTTTGGTATGTAAACTATATTTGCCTTCTTGTCTGGTCCTGGGGCTCCAGAACATTTTTATTTAATTATGCACTGTTCAATGTCTTCAGACAGAATTATAAATCCCTCTCCAGAATATACTGGGTTTGATTTTAACATACTTCTTTCAGTCAGTACACTGTGGAAATATAATTTTGATAACATATGTCGGGGGGAAATTCTGCCGGGGTCGGCCGGACCGTCCGCAGACCTCCGGGCAGGGAGGCCCCAACTCCTCCCGTATATCCCAAAAGAGAGCAAGGTGACTCTGCTGTTTATTAGACAAAACGGCAGGGATGGGTCAAGGAGCGTACGCGTCCGTCCTGACACACACAATCGTGGGGCTCGCAGGCCCTTTTTACCTTAGTATGACGCGCTACTTGCGTCATCTTACAAAGTTTAATAAAAAACCTATTTCCACTCTGGATTGGTTACTCGAGTGGTAGGGTTAGTATAGCGCACATATAGAGAACGGTGTTAGTGGCTGAGGGTTAGTCAGGTGGTATACCTGGGCTGTCCCTTCAATTTGATACATGAAAATTGTTACATGAAGACCTCTGAGGATTGGTCAATGTGAATGGCGTCAGTGATAAGAACCCCATGTTCTAATTGGTCCGCTCGCGAGCCTCCCAGTCTGGGACTATCGCTGTTCCCAGCTCGCGGTGCACCTGTCATTTGCAACAATGTTTTAATATGGGTAGGTGTAAACAATGTGAGGATTTATTCATATGTTGGGAGGTCGAATACTCCCACTGCTGCAGATGTCCAATGAGTCTTTTAATTGTATCTGCCTGTGTCTTGAAACGTGGGATTCAGGCGTCTCCTTCCTCCTGGGCTTGGCATCTTGTCAGGTTTGACTTTATCACGTGAGGTGGGACCGTGTTTGAGGCAAAATTCAACACAATTAATATTGTTTTTCCTACTGTGTGCCTGGTTTATCTTGCAGGTGCGACCTTGGCGTTGGCTTGCAGCGTGCGAGATTGCAACATCGTGCCCTTGGCGGTGTGCTTTCGCCGGGCTCATTTTGCAGGGTCAGCAACCCAGTTCTTGCTCATTCAATGTTCATGGAAGCTTTTGCCTGCGGCCTACTTGGGCCTGGTGCATAGGTGGAACCGTTTGATGCAGGGCGCTTTAGGTTACGGTATCATATTGCTTTATCCTCAGTATCGTGCCCCCGTTATATTCTTCATTATGGTACATGGCTCTTAGAAGAAGCGTGAGCAAGCCTTTTTATATAAGTTCATGATGCGTCTTGCGTTTCTGCATTTTGAGAGCCTATGTGGAAAATAATAAAGATGTACGTCCGTGAGTATGTCTGTCGCCTACGTCATAGCACTGAGTATATTCTTCGTGTAGATTGGTGCCGGGGTGTCCGGTGTGTATATTTGCACAGGTGTGCTGACCGTTGGCTAGGTCGTCATGGCATCTCTAACGACGTGTAGGTTTAGTCGAGTTGGTCCGTGCCGCAGGTGTCGGCATGGACAGGGCGGGCTGCTCGGCAGGTAGATGGGCACATCCGTATGTTCCTGTACCAGGGTATTTGGTCGTCCGGTAGATAGGCAAACTCCTCTCGTGGCGGGTGTCTGGGCCGTGATCCTCTAGGCCAAGCGCGAGAGGGGAAGGGCGGGAGCCTGTTCTTCCATTCTCCCACTTCAGTCCCCCCTCTGGTCGACTTGTCGACCACAAACATATCCTTTTCTTTATCTCCTCTTACTCTCCATATTTTAGTTATTCCTCCCAAATGTCCATAGTGGTTAACATGGTCTTCAAATGACCAATACATATATTCACATGTTCCTCCAGGAGTGCAGTATACCCATTTCCCTATGTAGCTCCTTGGGTTTCTTGGGTTTTCGAGCTTCACAGATGGTGGGTCCAGGTGGTTGGTGATGATCTGGTTGCGCAACTTCTCTCTCTCTTTTATGATTGTGCCTGTGTGTTGGCCGTCATCTGTTGGCATCAAGAGGTGTATATCAACCATTTCGATCATCTCGTCTGTGGTGCGTGCCTTCCGGGCCTTCCAAAATCTTATTATGATCAGTGCAGCTCCAGCCAAAATAGTGCATCCAACTATAATCTTCAGTTCATCTGACAGCCAAGATGGCATCCATGACCATAATATTGAAAACCAGCTCTCATCCTTTTTCACACCTTTACTTTCATCCATCATTTTTGAGTGCATCTGGGCCAATTGTGACACAGCTTCCGTGAGGGTACCATTGTCAGCATCGTTAGCAGGAATGAATGTGCAGCATGATTGTCCTATCTTTGCGCAAACTCCTCCTTCCATTGCTGTGAGGAGGTCCAGTACATATCTGTTCTGTAGTGCAACCATTCTTACTGCTCGCAATTCCTCTTTTATTGCATTGAATCCATTTACTGTAGAGTTAATTGTCATCATTAGTTCCCACCTAGTTATCTGGAGCCATTTCGCGTTTGCGTAGGCCTGCAGTCCAGGATGTATTATTGAGGAGAAGAACATGGCTGCTCTGCTGAATAGTCTGTGTTCCGGCGGAATTGAGGTGAGTGCTGTTTCCGACCTTCCCCACAGGTAATTTCCTGTCAGAGGTTCTCCTTGTCTTTTCCTTCTGTTGAGGACAGTGTTGTTGCCGTTGCGTCTGTTTTCTGGCCCTTTCCGAGGCTGTGCAGATCTCTTCTTCCTTTTGTTTCCTTCATCCATCTTGGGGAAATTTGCCATATTCACATGCTTCTGGGGTACCACTAGTGATGGTACATTAACGTGTACTATAGTGCATACACCATTCCACAAAGGGGGCAGTGTGTGATACGCCTTGTCTCCACAGGCCCAGTAATGGTCCATTACTACTGCTGTTCCTGCTCCCCCCTCAGGTAACTCCATCACGCTTTCACAGTTGGTGTTGTATCCTACATCCACCTCTCCTTTATGTTGGTAGCATACCTTAGGCACAGTTAGCGGCAGTATTGTTATTGGGTCTTCATCCTTCTCCATCCACGTAAGCATGGGTACGTACTTGATCCAAGTCATCCAACATCTATGGTTATGTCCATCAATAGTTGAAATATTTTCTCTTGTTACCATGTTGCTGCCAACCACTCCTATGTCCCATTTGTTGTCCATGTACACCTTCCCTGTTATTATCATCAGTGGTCTTACCCAACATCCGTTTTTACCAGGGACTTCAGCGGCGTACCAATCACATGGTAGGTACTGCAGTGTTACCTTCTTTGTTTCTCCTTTTTCAGGACCACTTGTTATGTATCTGAATCCTTCAGCATGTAAACTGCTCTTGTGGTAACTCAAATAAGTCTTAAGGAAGTTGTTTTCATATGGATATGTATCTCGTGTTTTCCACACCAGATGCACCACTGTCCCTTGAAATCTTCCTTTCGTCTGGAACAGTGCCAGGTATATTATACATCGTGCTATTTTTCCATCTATCTCCGTAGCAACAAATGTTCGAGAAGCGCTCATGGCGTATGGGATCAATGAGCAAACGTAGCAGCTGTCTTCTGTTGTCTGCTTGCCTATTTTGGTCATGTGTTGGTACCACATGTTGTTAGAGACGTGTGCTGAATCTTGTACATAGTTGTCAATGCCTTTATTATCTGAGTATGTGCTGCGTTTAACTCTATTTTCCTGGTGTGGGGTTTTACTAGTACCACCTGACGTAACACCTGTTGCAGCTGTTGGTGGGGGTATATTAGGTTTGGGTACAGCAATAATATCAATAGCATAGCTGTACTGCCATACAGAGGCAGCCAAGAACCCGGTGATCATTAAAATCCCTATCAATTTTATTACAAATGCTAATTTCACCGGCATTTTGCTCTTACCTTGCTGCAGTCCGGCAGCTTATTCTTGCGACGTTACAGTTGCCCGCCTGAAAATTCTTAATGTGCTCGTTATTAAGGTTAGTTATTGTTATTAAGCTCTCCCTATCAAGTAGTCATTCAGTGCCCAGGCGAAGAGCTGTTCCCACGCCAATCTAAGCGATCTATCTCTTAGGGCAGGCAAGTATGGTTGGAGGTGGGGCATTGAATGTTCTATGGCCAAGAGGAATGCTGTGTAGTAGACACGTACCCTCCTTCCTTTCAGGTACGTTGGCCGTTTTATTTCATATACAAATTGGTGTGACAATTCTTCCAGGTAATTATCGTCTGAGGGTACCATCTACTCCTGGGCAGTGAATTAGTTAGTTATCTACTTTCTTAACAGTACAATAATACACTTTACCTGCATGTGCGAGAGAAAAGAAAGAGAACATTCAGGTGTTTACATGTGTATATGTGCAAAACAATGTCCTTCAGTTCAATTGTTGCTATAGTGGGCAGGGGATCAATGGGCAGAGGGTTTGGGCTCAACTGGCGGAAGTCTCTTTACCCTTTGATCATGTAACCATGGGGTGGGCGGTATGGGGATCACCCCTTTCTTTTCTAATAGCCGTCTCTGGGGAATCTGGGGGGTGGCAGGGTATGGGGACACTTAGGCCGTTAGTTGCAGTAGAAGTCTCTTCCTCCGTTGGTGACGCTGCTGTTGTTCTTTCAGTGGCCCTGTCGGTGGTGCTGGGGCGGGTCTGGAGTTTGTAGATCTTTACGTCGTGTAGGTGGTTCCAAGCACGTTTGTCCTGTAACTTTACTGCTCTCGTTGATACCTCCTCTACCAGATGGGGGCCAGTGAATCGTGGACTGTTCCACTTTCTGTTGAAATTGCAAAGTAGTACGTGGTCACCTTTAGCAACTTTGCACAGTCTTTCCTTTTCCAATTCTTTATCCACGTCTTCTTGTTGGTCGCTGTTAGACCCGCCCCGCGTGCGCTGGAGCTGTTGAGACACAAACACTACACTAGTAATCAAAGAAGACACATATTGGTACATTTCATCACCAAGAACACTCGCAGTACTCTCGTGGTCAGTAAATGCTCTTGATGTTGGCGTTAGGGGAAGGCGCATTTGACGTCCGGTAACCACCTCGTGAGGGGTGAGGTGGTTGTCGGACCCTGGTCTATTCCTTAGCTCAAATAGGGCTAATGGAAGGCAATATAACCAACTCTTCTTTGTTGTTTGCTGTATCTTTGCAATTGCCTCCTTTAATAGGCCATTCAGGCGTTCACATATACCGTTGGCCTGTGGGTGGTATGCACATGCAAATTTATGCTTGATGTTCAGCAAGGATGTGATGTGCTGGAACATTTCGTTTGCGAAATGTGGGCCATTGTCTGACCTCAGTACCTCGCACACTCCCCACCTGGGGAAGACCTCCCTCACTAGGAATTTAGCTGCTCTAAATGCATCTGGATGTGAACAGGGCCCTGCTTCAATCCACCTCGAGAATGGGCATACTACTACAATCATATACCTATTTCCTTGACATACGTTGATCATATCAACATAGTCAATATGGAGATGCCGGAAAGGTCCCTCTGGCCGGGGTATAGTACCTCTTATCACCTTCAGAGTGTGGCCAGCCGTAAACTGTTGACATGTGAGACAATAGCTGATAAAATTTGACACATGAGAATTTAACTCGGGGCAGAACCAGTCTTCCCTAATTCGTGCTGCAATTACTTCCTTGCCTGTGTGGGCTGGGTAATGTAGTTGGCTCAGGGCGGTGTTCAAAAGTGCCAATGGTATTACAACCTTTCCAGTGTCACCCTGGCGCCATAGTGCGTCGGTTGGTGACATTGTGCATCCTCTTTTTACCCATATTTCTTTTTCGGCCATTGGTGCAGCCGCTTGTAGCTCCATAATCTGTGTGGCTGGGAGATGGGTGTACCCTTCTCTTATCAACATCTCCTTAGCCATTCCCCTCCCTCTCCCTCTCTGTGACTCTGGGGGGTTCCATATCTCACCAAAGTATACAGCATACTTCGCATGTGCGTCTGCTGCTGCATTCCCTTTTGAGATGTGGTCTTCACCATTGGTGTGTGCGGTGCATTTGACTAAAGCTAATTCTTGGGGGTCATTTATTACTTCAATTAGTTCAGCCAATAGGAGGGCATGTTGCACTGGAGTGCCATCAGCTCTCCTAAACCCTCTTCTTCTCCATTTCGACAGCCCTGAGTGGACAGTGGATGTAACATACGCGCTGTCGGAGTATATGGTCACTCGTTTGTCAAAGCTTTCCTTCAACGCCAAGATCAGTGCAACTAATTCCGCTGCTTGAGCGGAGTAATGCTGTGGTAATTGTACACATTTCATGGCCACACACACCGGTACCTCCATCATTTTTACCACTGCTGCCCCAGTCCTCCTTACACCATCCCTTTGGTCAATAGTTGATGACCCATCAATGAACAAGAGCTCACCTCCCTCTAGCGCGTTTTCTTCAACCTTTCTAGTACATGAGTACATGTCAGTTATTTGCGTACAGTCGTGGGCATAATCTCCCTCCTCAATTACTTCTGCTAGGAACCTTGCAGGGTTGACCGTGCTACATCTAACAATTGATAGTTCAGCTCTGGATAAGATGATCTCATAACCTGATGCCCTTTGCGTGGTTAGGGTGGACTTAGGTTTATTCAATATGGCAAATAGTGCATGTTCCACAAACAGTGTAGTTGGGCACCCCATGGTGATTGCTGATGCTTTCTCTACCGCAAAAGCAGCTGCGGCGAGACCTTGTTCGCAAGGGAAATTACCTAGCATCACAGGATCTAAGTGGCCGCTGTAAAATGCTACTGGTTTGTAGCCCATGCTTGTTTTTTGGGCCAACACTGCTTTCATTACTGCTGAGTCGCAATGTGAAAATATAAAAAATTGTCGCTCATAGTCTTGGGATGCCAGTACCGGAGCAGTTGATATCGCATCTTTCAACTCATCAAAAGCCTCTTTCATTTCCATTGTCCACCCCAGCTTTTTCTCCCCTTTATTAGCTTCCTTTAACGCCTCAAGCAGGGGCCCTATGTATGAACTGTAATCAAATACCCATGCTCTACAGTAGTTGCACAGACCCAGGAACTGCTGCAGTTCCCTCACTGTTTGTGGCACTGGTGTGTTTGAAATGGCCTGTGCTCTTTGTGGTGCAATCTTTCTTCCATGTTGGGATATGAGCTGACCAATGTAAAGTACCTGTTCTTGACAGTACTGTAACTTTTCCATGTCTACCTTGTAACCTTTCTCAGCCAATATTGTCAACATCTTTAATGAGTCCTCTCTGCATATTCTTTCATTTGTACTGCAAATTATTATGTCATCGACATACTGCAACACGGTGCTTTCCACTTCAATGTTACCCAAATCCATCTGTATTACTCTGTTGAAAATTGAGGGTGATTCACAATACCCTTGTGGCAATCTGGTGTGTTTCCACTTTGTGTTTCTGTAAGTGAAGCTTGTCAGATCTTGTGAGTCTGGGTGCAATGGTATTGAGAAGAATGCATTTTTAAGGTCGATCACTGTAAATCGTGATGCTTCTGCTGGAATGCCACACAATATTGTGGCCGGGTTTGCTGCTATGGGGTATTTTGCTTCTACTATGTTGTTCAAGGGCCTGAGATCCTGTATGAAGCGCCAAGAACCCCCTTTAGCCTTGCGCTCTGGGTATACAGCCGTGTTACATGGTGATTCTGAGGGGACCAATATGCCATTATTTATAAGGGCCGTTATGGTTTCATATATGCCCTCATCTGCCTCTTTTGATAGTGGGTACTGTTTCACTCTGGGGAGTATTGCACCTTTTTTTCAATTTTATCCTTACCCCCCCTATACTTTTTATGCACCCCACGTCATAGGGGCTAGTAGTCCACAATGATGTGGGTACCTTTGTCATATCCTCCTTAAAGAAGGGGACTGGGGTGCATGCGGGTGCCTCAAGTGCCATTGCAATTTTCTTTGCTACTTGTTTGTACGCCACTCTTAGCCATATTTCCACACTCATCATAAACACCATTTCACCTTCCTCCTTTTCTTCTGAGAACAGCTCCTCATCTGACACCTGGGTGAGTCTACATCCTTCTGCTAGTGCTATCACTGCCCTCCATGCCCTTCCTTCTCTGTCTTGGGCATGTACAGCAATGTAATCAGCTGTTGCTATAATGCTCTCAATGTCCACTGGAACCACCTTTCCTTCTGGTTCATTTACTGGTGTTTCTGGTCTGAACAGAAAGGCTGCTGGCCTCCTCCAGATTTTTCCTTCTATCCCTGGCATCCATGCAAACGCCATGTCTGTCCCGTACTGGAAGAGTTCGCCATCTACTGGCTCCGCCCTAATCGCTGTCTGTCCGCAGTATGCTTGCATAATCTGTCGTGCTGTGAGCATGTTAATCCCTGGAGTGGAGCAAATTATGCCGTCCTCAGTAAATGAGATCGTCATATTCAACCTGTTCATTATGTCTCTCCCCAGTATATTTACTGGTGAGGCACTATAATATAGAAGTGGGACTGACAGGTCATAATCTCCTATAGATAAGGGAATGTTATCAGTAAAAGGAACCAACCCTTTAGCCCCACAGAATCCTTGGGTGTTCATGGCTTCGCCTGACATCTTAAATTTACCTTCCCTTATGCAAGACCGGGTCGCCCCGGTGTCAACAAGGAATGATAACTTTTTGTCACCTATCGTTACCTCTATGCGTGGTTCCTCCGCACTATTAGGTGTTACTGACAGGATGGGACACACCAAGGCCGTCTGTGGGCTGTCCTATTGAGGTTACAACGATTGACCATTTCCTGTGTAAGGGTTGTGTCCCAGGACCGTCACCCTACCCAGTTGTGTTTGTTGTACTTGGGGTTGTTGTGTTATCGCTACCTGTTGTTGTGGCAGTGAATGTGTCTGTGGCTGTTGTTGTGTTATTAGTTGTTGCTGTTCATTTCCCTGTTGCAACGTCTGCTGTTGCTGTATGCCCTGCTGTTCCTGTGTGGGCCTTGGTTGTCCCTGTTCACTCCATGATGGTGTTCCTGGTCTTACTCTACATGTGCGTGACATGTGCCCTAATAATCCACAACTCCAACACACCAGTGGTTCCCTACTCTGCCATGGAAAGCTCCCTGTGTTGTCCTGGTATACTGGTTGCCCTGTGGGGTAGGAATTTCTAAGTCCCCCCACCTGCTGTTGGGTATTATATCCGTATCCTCTCCCTCTCATAATTCCTCCTCTCCCCCTGTTGTAATTATAATACCCAGCTCCTGGCATTGGGTATCCTCCTCCCATGTTGGTCGTGTATGGTTGGAGTGGCGGCACCTGTTGTGTTATAGTCTGTGAAGGTGTTATTTGGGAGGGATCTTGTGCAGCCACTACTTGTGTGGGGCTTTGGGTCATTGTTGTAGGCGTAGTTATTAGTGCCCCTTCCATTGTGTATTTAGTAAGCTTTTTCTGTACTAGTTTAGCCTCTTCCGTTTTCCTGTCCTCTTCCTTTTGTTTCATTTTTCCTTGCCATGTCCTGCAATGATGCATTATAGTCAGTTGTATTTCTGGCCATGCTTTTGCTTCCATTCCCACTACTTTCTTCAGTTGTTTCTGAACTCCTTCCGGGAGCCCTTGTACTAGTATATGATAAAATATTGCTGGTGTTTTGTCCCATTGTTCTCTAGTTTCCATGCGCCACTTCTCTTGGATTTCCTGGATATAATCAACAGGATCTTCGTTCTCACGCATCTTGCGGGAGGTAATTGCTCCTATGTCTGATGTGTCTGGGTACTGTACCCTCAGTGCCTGCCATAGTGCATGTCTGCAGTTTGCGAATGTTGCCCCATCATGCGATGTGTTTGTTATTGTTACCCCAGGGAATCCCGCTCTCTTCCAAATGTCATCCGCTGCATCCCCTAATATCGATATTAGAAGGTCCTTTACATCTCCTACTGCCAGTTTCTGTCCTGCGGTGTGTTTTCCATTTCATATATCCACTTACCCGCACCTCCACTTAATGATGGGAGCCTGCATTTTATATTTTCTTTGTCTGTATGCTTCCAAGGGACATACTGTGGCCTAACCCCTCCCCTCTCCAGAAGTGGCATTAAGTTATGTCTCGTTTTACCCTTTGTGTTCCATAAAATCGAGTCCTCACACCCTTCCTCTTCTTCCCTTTCTTCTACATCGTCAATTTCATCCGTATTTCCCCTGCTCGTAACTCTTTCTTCTCCATCTTTTCCCCTTCTTCCATCATTTCCTGTATTTAATGTGGGCATGTGTATTCGCCTTTCCTGCCTGCGTCTAGGTCCCTAAGGTCCCTAAGCCGACATGCATAGGGTGTCAGTTCGTCTGTGAAGGGCGCAAGTTTTATTGTGCGTAACGAGCGTGAGGTGGTTGAGCATGTAGGGTGCGATGGGAGAGGGCGTGATGGGGACGGTGCGGCCTCATGTGTCTGTCTTTCCGCTATTCCTTGCTCTCCCTCCTCACTTCTCTCCAGCTCATCCTTTCTCCTACGGATCCATGGTGAGTCTGTGTTGGTCCGGGTGATGTATAGCTTATCTAGGCTTTCCCTTTCACTGTTTCTTCCTTCCTTCTCCACTCCTTCTTCTTCCTCACTACAAAAGTCAGTCATAAACGGCACCCCCCACTCGGTCTTTTTCCCCTTGATTGTTACTGTTTGTAAGTCTATTAGGTCCAGTTCTCCTTTTTCTCCTTTATCAACCGCTCCCCTTTGCGCTGATGTTGTTGCTACTTCTGTGTCTCTATATACATCCCCCCATACTTCACTCTCCCTTCTCCTATCTTCTCTTTCTCCTTCATTTCTCTCCTCCATCTCCCTACCATTTTCCTCCCTTTTCCTTTTTAATTCCTCCATTACTTCACTACTCATCTCTTCCAGTATTCTTTCATCCTCTTTCTTCCTTTCCCGTTTCACCCTTTCCCTTTCTAATATACTCTCTATCACCCTCCCTTCTTCGTATTTCTTAGTCGTTTCTGATAGTAATCTCCTCTTCCACATTGCCATTTCTTTTTCTTTCTCTTCTTCTTCCCTTTTCTTTTCTCGCAGCACTGCTCTTGATACCCTTTCTGCTGCTGCTTTTACCCTTTCAGCTTCTCTCCTTTGCTCCTCAGTTCGTTCCCTTATTTTTTCCAATTCGTTCTTACCTTCTTTCCTTTTCCTCGCTCTCTCTCTTTCCTCCCTCTCGAGCTGTTTGATCAATTCATTCTGCTCATCCCTTAACTCTGCTAGTCGTTCCTCCAAAATCTCTTCCTTTTGTCGTAACAGCTCTTCCCCTCTCATTCCACTCTCCCTGGTATTATCCTCGTCTGTTTTCCTTACTACCTCCTTCTCTTCTCCTGTTAATGAACCTCGTAATTTTAATAGTATCTGTGCAGCTACCCACTCATCATTTCCTATTTCCACAGTTTGTTCTTCTCCAGTCCTCCCCTCCCCTGCTGGAATCTTCCTATGAGCCACATATGGTGAAGGGCTGTATGCCGGGTTCGAGTACCCCTCAGCCGCCCTTAACTGACCTCTTTCTATTTCTCCTAACTCCCTTAAAGGGTACAACCCCCCTCCCTCTGTTTTCACTCCCTTTGCTAGGGGTATACCGTTGCTCGGTTCCTTTTTTATTTCATTTGATGTATTATTCTTTTCTCCTCCCTCTTGTCCGTTCCCCGTGTTCTTTGGGTCTTCACTCCCCTTTTTCCCATCCTCTCCTTCCTCCTTAATCTCTTTTTCTTCCGGTATTTCCCCCACAGTGAACATTCCATTTGGTCCTGGTCGGGACCCTTGGAACATCCTCCATAAGTTAAACACCTCCACGTGGTTTGCCAACTTCTTCCCTTTGTATGTATTATGCAGATGGTTTAGTAGTGAATGTTGGGCATATGGATCGAAGCTACCATTAGGTGACCACGGTGTTATCATTTTGTTGTCCGTCCCCTGGGTCCATTCTATGCTATACTTAATCAGTTTCTCCCTATGGGGTGACAGTGTTGTACATATGTGTTGTAGTGGGGTAGTGAGGGTGTTCCCCCACCCTCCCGATCCTGTCCCGTATGACATAGTAGCGCTCCACTTGTTACCCTTCCCCTATTTGGTAGCGGTTATCTCACTAGCAGTTTACAATATACAGCCTTATATCGTTACCTGGCCCCGTAAGTTTGGGGACTTGCGATAGTCCGCTAAGGAAAATTATAAAAATATAGTATTTACATTTGTATATTTTCTTCTGTCTTTCTTCCTTTACACGACACCCTTACGGCCCCCTGCGGCCGAGGCGCACGTAGCCCCCTGCGGCTGCGTACCCCTTATGACGTTCTTATACAGTCGTCCTATTTTCACTTGCTCCTCCTCCTTCTTCTACACTTGCCGTGGCCGGCGTTCTCCGTGCGCAGCCACGTCCCCCGTTTCACCTTTCCCCGATCAACTCATTACCGTTTATCTCCGTGTCCACTCCCTTACCACAGTTCTCTTCCCCACCACTCTCAGAAGGAAAGATGCCTTGTGCTCGGGATATCCTATGAAAGCCCTACTGGTGACGTCACCGATCTCTTCGAGCTACTGGTAAGTTCTTCATATATTCTTTAAGTTCAAAATACACTTGCAATCTACCCCCGTTAACCTCACAGCTGTCTTCCTGTCACTCCTGGAACAAGGTAATCAATAATATAATCGGACTGCGCACACTGCGTCGCCTCGCGTGTGATACGCCCCTCGACAGGAGGGCTTAACCAGCCAATTATCTTCCGTATTGGGCAACTAACTAGCTACCGCCTACAGGGAAACGTCATCTACCTATCGAGTTTCTTGCTCGAACAATATGGATCCTCATCTACTCATTGATCAATAAATGCCAAATCGTAGGAAACCACACACACACACACACACCCTTACACGTAGTCGCGACCTAGGCCAATCAGTGTCTACGAGCGGCCGCACGTGATGTTTTCGTGCTCCGCCCCCCCTCGCGTAACGTAGCCGACTGCTCTCGCACTCGTTCGGCTACCATTCATCCCATTGCCAACACTAAATTGTCAAACCTTCGCCACGCACCTGTGCAACACCTCCCACCTCCCGTATTTAATTCCTCCCCCCTCCCTCACAATTTCACATTGCTTGTTGTGCGTGGCATGCTCACCAAGTTCTCTTGATGCGGGGCCGCTCGACTGCGTGCACCCCTCCAAGCGGCTCGCCACCTCCCCTCGTCTGGACCACGTCTGGACACTCGCCAACCGCGGGCGGGATACTTCTCAACCGGCTCCCGAGGGCCAACATCCGGATTGCGCTGTCCGGTCTTCTAGCAGCTCCGCGATGGTCCTGTAGTCCTCAGAAGGGGGCAACGGCAGAGGGGGCCGCGCCGCCGGGCCTCCTCGCAACGCGATTACCTGGAAAAAGTAAAAATAAAAAGCAGATCTTAAACAGATCTCAGCAGTGCCTCCAACATGTCGGGGGGAAATTCTGCCGGGGACGCAGACCTCCAGGCAGGGAGGCCCCAACTCCTCCCGTATATCCCAAAAGAGATAGAGTATGAGACACACGCAAGAAGCAAGGTGACTCTGCTGTTTATTAGACAAAACGGCAGGGATGGGTCAAGGAGCGTACGCGTCCGTCCTGACACACACAATCGTGGGGCTCGCAGGCCCTTTTTACCTTAGTATGACGCGCTACTTGCGTCATCTTACAAAGTTTAATAAAAAACCTATTTCCACTCTGGATTGGTTACTCGAGTGGTAGGGTTAGTATAGCGCACATATAGAGAACGGTGTTAGTGGCTGAGGGTTAGTCAGGTGGTATACCTGGGCTGTCCCTTCAATTTGATACATGAAAATTGTTACATGAAGACCTCTGAGGATTGGTCAATGTGAATGGCGTCAGTGATAAGAACCCCATGTTCTAATTGGTCCGCTCGCGAGCCTCCCAGTCTGGGACTATCGCTGTTCCCAGCTCGCGGTGCACCTGTCATTTGCAACAATGTTTTAATATGGGTAGGTGTAAACAATGTGAGGATTTATTCATATGTTGGGAGGTCGAATACTCACACTGCTGCAGATGTCCAATGAGTCTTTTAATTGTATCTGCCTGTGTCTTGAAACGTGGGATTCAGGCGTCTCCTTCCTCCTGGGCTTGGCATCTTGTCAGGTTTGACTTAGTCACGTGAGGTGGGACCGTGTTTGAGGCAAAATTCAACACAATTAATATTGTTTTTCCTACTGTGTGCCTGGTTTATCTTGCAGGTGCGACCTTGGCGTTGGCTTGCAGCGTGCGAGATTGCAACATCGTGCCCTTGGCGGTGTGCTTTCGCCGGGCTCATTTTGCAGGGTCAGCAACCCAGTTCTTGCTCATTCAATGTTCATGGAAGCTTTTGCCTGCGGCCTACTTGGGCCTGGTGCATAGGTGGAACCGTTTGATGCAGGGCGCTTTAGGTTACGGTATCATATTGCTTTATCCTCAGTATCGTGCCCCCGTTATATTCTTCATTATGGTACATGGCTCTTAGAAGAAGCGTGAGCAAGCCTTTTTATATAAGTTCATGATGCGTCTTGCGTTTCTGCATTTTGAGAGCCTATGTGGAAAATAATAAAGATGTACGTCCGTGAGTATGTCTGTCGCCTACGTCATAGCACTGAGTATATTCTTCGTGTAGATTGGTGCGGGGGTGTCCGGTGTGTATATTTGCACAGGTGTGCTGACCATTGGCTAGGTCTTCATGGCATCTCTAACGACGTGTAGGTTTAGTCGAGTTGGTCCGTGCCGCAGGTGTCGGCATGGACAGGGTGGGCTGCTGGGCAGGTAGATGGGCACATCCGTATGTTCCTGTACCAGGGTATTTGGTCGTCCGGTAGATAGGCAAACTCCTCTCGTGGCGGGTGTCTGGGCCGTGATCCTCTAGGCCAAGCGCGATCCTCTAGGCCACTTCACATATTTTTCCCACATTTTTCAGATATTGGATTTATTTCGTTCTTGTTCATAATAGTAATTGTATGGCAATTGTAAATAGTCCAAAACTTACGAGAATCATGGTGTCATAGTGCATCATACATCAAATGCCACTGTATAGTGGCCAATTGTTTATGTGATTGAATCCAGTTCGTATATTCCATTTTGAGTTTGGTTAAAATGAATCAATGACACTTTTTGGGAGATATTGCTTCTTCATATTTAAAACTTTGTTTATTCTTTCTTTTTAGAAGCAATTGCGAGGTCACAGATGTGGCCATGTCTAGTAATGGAAGAGGTACTTTTATTGAGTTTTCACATATCCCTTCTACTATTATTTCCATTTGGTCGCAATACTCTCTGAATTCTATAATTTCTGTTTTTGAGAAATAAGCAATTATATCCTTTGTTTTCCTATTTCATTTTTTGATAATTTTTTAAACCAGATAATATGATTCAATGAATTGTTCGTACTACAGGTACCCGGTAAACATGTAACATTCTTGGCCGCAATAGCCGAGATACTTAATTTACTTACAGAGTAGTCGCTCAGAGTGTTAGGAATGAGCTCAAAGTTTTTTTTATGTTTTAGCAAATCATTCTGAATAAAGATATAATCAATCTAAGAGTAGTGTTTACCATTGGACCATGCACATGACCTGCTGTTGTTACACTGTCAATGGGCCTCATTACGACTCAGGCGGTAAGGGGTTTACGGCGGCGTAAACAGCGCCGACCCTTAGCGCCTGATTCCGAGGTCCCTTAGCGCCATGGAGGTTTTAACACCTGTGTTAAAATCCATGGCGCTAAGGGACCTTGATGTTAATTACGCCACCGTAATTTACGGTGGCGTAATTAACGCCTTCCCCACTCCCATTATGCCCTATGGGGCAAAAATGGGAATGGGGAAGGGTAAATGGGGATTGGGGATTTACCGCCCCGCCAACCTCGGAATGGGGCGGTAAGTCCGCCAACCACCATGGCGTAAACGTAGTTTACGCCATGGTGGTAAAGGTACGACCCAGGCGGTAACTTACCGCCTGGGTCGTAATGAGGCCCAATGTATATTTGTAGCACGTTCCAACTAAAAATTAATTCTTCCCATCTACCAACTGCAAAATTAGGATATTCTTCGTCCATGGCCATATTTAGTGTCTTGACCTTGTATATAATTTAAATAAAATGGACCCCCGTGTCTCTAACATGGTTGATCTTTTCAGTGTTTTCATTACCCGATGGATCACAGATATTGACAATCAATATGCGGCCAAAGGGGGTAAGAAGCCTAGGAGAGACAATTCCAGCAAGCACATATTTAAATTCAGAGTTAAGATAATACTCTTCCAATGCCAAGCCGTCTTTGGCTCTGATGATAAGGCCACCTGAGGGCCTAACCCCTGATTGAACTATAAAGGCTCTCTGTATAACAAGGTATCAATCTAGGCAAAATTAATTTAACCATGTTTCTTGTAAAAGAAAACATCTGATTCACGCAACAACCTTTGTCCAGTAGGATTGGTAACAAATGAATTATAACCCTGTGTATTCCAGGTTATAATTTGTAAGGTATCTTGTGGGAGACTTGTTGGTCACACCCGTCCTATTGGCACATTCCCCTTATTTTTAGTAGTGTGTTTATCTAAAAAAGACAGTAATGCCCTCCACGGCTAGGACCAGTTTACCCATAATGTTCTCTAGTTCCCTGCTTTAGGGGCAATCTGGTATTCTTTTCTTCTGCTTAATATAAGGCATAGATTTAGGAGCCATTTCTGGGATACGGCGGAGGTCATAACCTCCACTAAGCAATTCTTGTGAGTTGGACATAATAAATTCAACAAGGACAGGTGAGACTAAATTAACTAGTCCCCAGTTCGCCTCTTTATAACTGAGTGGAAGTTCAACCTTGACAATATCTTTGGTTGAAATGAATTCTAGTTGTGGAATACTAGGAAAGATCTCTAGTATTGGGGTTCGATTTAAAAAAGCACTTTTATCAGTAGCTAAAACTTCATTAACCATCATTTCTAAGCATGTCTCTCTCTGGGTCAAGATTTCAGGCTTAATAAACTCACTAGCAATTGAGCAGTCATGATCACGAGCCTCGTTCTGTGAATCAGACGTCAAGCGGGTTCGATGATAATATAGCCAAGTATCCAGAGTTCCACTTTGCGTGCAAGCTGTTTACTGTTTAATATCAGTCATGTAAATCCATGGTCAAGGTGCTGAAACGATTAGATTATACTAATTGTGTGATGACTAACAGTTACTGAGTCAATCGAGGTTTAGTCAGTGACTTAGCAGTTGGCTTAGTCCTCACAGTTGTTGATCGATCCATATTAGCCCATTTTTATCTTAATTCAGCTCTTCACGTCCTCTTGTTTTGTCTTCTCACAATGCTATGTTTATTAAGTGGAAATTGTTCCTTGTTTCCGTTATGCAGATTATACTCAAGGCCATCTTGCTCAACAGCGTTATTATCAGTCTTTTCTTTAACATTTATTTCTGATGTCACTGTATGAGATGCTGGTTCTATGGGAATGATTTCTTCCAAGGACTCATACGACCAGTTATCATAATTGTTGCCGTCCACTGGTCTTATATGTTCAGACCTAAGGCTAGAATCCTGTTCATGATATTCCTATACCACTTCCACTAACTTTGTCAATCCAGCTTTTAACATTTGTTGGTCACTATATAAACTATAACATCGTGATAATATTGCTTTGAGCATAGTCAAAGATTCAATTTCAACAGGGAATTCCAAGATAGAGGAATCAGTGGAATCAAAGGAGGAAGAGGTGCCTGATGAGGCATGCACACTTTCTGATATGCGCACCAAATTGGGAGATTTAGATAAATAAGAAGAGTTGGTTAATGCAGTTCCAATTATATTTGTGAGTGTGCAGAGCTTTGAATTTGGCTCGGATTTTCGCCTTGCTGCTTGCTGTGTCCTACGTGCGGACAGGAGTCTGCTTTTCATTTTCATTTCAAGCCAACAAAAGTGCCATTGCAGGCAGAGCTCGGCTGAGTCTGCAGAGTTTTGCATTTGGCTTGGATTTTCGCCTTGCTGCTTGCTGTGTCCTATGTGCAGACAGGAGTCTGCTTTTCATTTTCATTTCAAGCCAACAAAAGTGTCATTGCAGGCGGAGCCTCGGCAGAGTGTTGTGTTTGGTATTTGGCGTCCGCGGCCGACCCTCCTTCTACTCCTGCTGAGTTGCAACTACCGTACGACGGACATAATGATTGCAAGATTAAGGTACTGTGTCCTTGTTGTAGGCTACAAAATGTGTATTCTCAATCCTTCACTTTTCTTTTTTAAATTATTTTATTTATTTATTGCCCACTGTGGTCGTGGTGCGCTTATCGGGGACTGCGGGTGTTCCATCTTTGACCCGATTATTAAACACATCAAGGATTGGACCCCAAGTTGTTAGATTAGTGGCGCATTGTAAGCTTGGTGCTAACAAAAAAGGAAGGGGAGGTCTCACAAACAGTCATGAGTAAACTAAAATCCTACAATCTTCGCAGCACTTCTGCTGCTGTTGATCAGACCGCCCCTGATTGGGAGGAATCTTATGCTCGCGATCGTCTTTCGCTACGTGTGGACAGTTTGCTATTTAAGCCCCTCCAGATTGAAAAGGGTTGTTTTCAGGGCAAAGGATGTATTTTCCCTGTGGACGGCCAATTGGTCTCAGGCTCTGGATTAACCTTTTCACCTTTAGTGTATTGTAAAGACTCTGGTGTGTCCACACCCAACACCCTCCAGTTAAAAGACTGCCTGACAGCTAATCGGGACTACACTCTGCAGGCAACATTGATAAAAAACACAATTCTTAAATATTTCCCCATTGAAGGGAGGGGAAATGGAACCGTTTCTCAGGCTAAGGGAGGTAGTCTAGAAAGGGGGTTACTCAATTCTGCACCTCTTAAATCCCCAAGACAAAATGCTGCTCTAGGACTATCATATATTGATTTGGTGGAGGAGGCCAGCAATAACATCAACATCCCGCCAAACGTTGATGCCTCCTTTGAGCTGAATGCCATTTCTGCCCTTTTGGATGCGACAAGAGCAGTAGAGATGTCTTGGCACAGTATAACTCCATCGCAACCCCTTGAAATAGAGGACGAAATCAGGGAGGCTGAGTCGTGGGATCAAATGTTGGGTACTGCCTCAATTGTTGCCCTAAATTTTGTGTTGCGCTCATTATTCAAAGTCTTTGAAGGGCTAAAAACAGAAGTCCATTGTCATTTGGGCTTACCGTTGGAGATTTCCAAGGACTTAGAACTTAATGAAATCTCAATGGTGGGGTTGAAATTTGCACTAAATGATTTAACTAAAGAAATCCGAGAGGAATCTCACATCTTGTCGCAAAATCAGTGTTTAAAAATGTACTTATTGGCAGAGCAGTGGGAGGGGGCGAAAATGGAAATGGCCACTTTGAATGCGATCTTGCTGAAACTACTGCATATGCGCAGGGAGAACGATGTGGCTGCTCAAAGGCTAATATGGCCACTCCTGAGAGTGTGGGATTAGACAACACCCTGTTACCCGCATCCACTGTGGAAGAATTTGTGATATTAGCCCAATTGGCAGAGTCTGAATTTGCCACTTTAGGGCCATCAGAGGCCCCCAAGGTTACCTCGGATCAAATTCAAAATACCCTAAACGATCAGCAGGAAAAAATCCCTATGAAGAAGTCCAATGGGAAATCGAAAAAGAAAATGAAGCAGAGAAATCAACTTTTACCATCTAAAGATGATCTTGACTGTATAGAACCCCCCAAAACAAATGCTAAAGCTGTTAAAAAACCCTGCTCAGTTTCAAGTTCCCGGTCCTTTAACATACCTGAACCGGTTACAATGAAAACTACTGTGGGGAGCCAAACGGAGCCAATCAAACCAGATCTAAAGATAGCCCCAATCTTTTTAAAAGGGTCCAAAGCAGTGGTGAATAAACGTACCCCTTAAAATTGTTCCAATCTTTCTCAAATCCAAAGGCAGGGAGACCTGTCAGAGCACTAGCAAGTTAAGAATGCCTGGGGTTCTGAAGTTCCCTGTAAACGGTTTGGATCAACTGCCTAGTAGTTTGGTTGTTCCTGTGGCCCTCCCAATCCCTGGGGTTCTGGGTGGAGAATCAGGTATGTCATCTGGAAACAGTCCAAGGATTACACCCAGAAGTGATGTCTTGATTAACAAACCTCCCTGCAATAACCAAAAACTGCCTCTATATTCTGATAAGGCGAAGAATTAATCGCAAAGTTTAACTCTTTATTTGGCACGTGTCTCTCCAAATGATGGATCTAATCTTCCTCTGAATCGATCCATAATTCTTGCAGCAATGAAAGTAATTCCCAGCCTAAAATACATTACAACAGCAGACATTGAGCTGGTTGGTTTTCCGCGTTTACCAAACATCGACATTGCAGAGTGACATTGAAATCTAAATTGGGTTTTGAATCCTTACTTGGGGCTAACTCAGAATGGGATCTGAGGGGTCTAATGACAACGCAGGTCTTACAAGATGTTAAAGAACTGACTCCTATCTCTTTGCCAAATGCCTCTTCTTCTGCCTTGTCTCAGGTGAAAGTTAAAGCTCTGTCAGCTACTCCGACAGTACTGGATTTAGTACCGGAGATAGTTTCTCAGATCTTTCTTAAACTTGGGCTAGTTGAGAAGAGTGTCTAACCAAGTCGTTAATAAGAACTCTGTCCTGGAATTCAAGAAGGTTTTAACTCTTTTTGTAATGAACCAATCAAAAGTTATGTATTTAGATCATTTGATGTAATCTTTCTCCAGGAATCCTGGGTGAGATTGGCCTTTGATATCAATGGGTTCTCCTCCTACCATCAGTTAGCCACCAGTGCAGGAGCGGGGCGGCCGGTGGGGGACTATGTATTTTTTGCAGAAACTCGATCTATGATGAGTCAGTGCTGTTATCTGAAGAATTTCCAGGTATTTTGATGGTAAGAGCCAGGCTGAAGAGAAAAACTGGTCCACAGGGATGGCTGTTGGTAAACATCTACTGGAACCCTGCACAATGTCCTCTTATGGTGTTTGTTCAGAACTTGGGCGATCTTCTGATTCTTGCAACTGCCCACTTCCCCATGGATGATATCATCATTATGGGTGATTTAAATTCATATTGCCTTCAAACACCCTCTTCTCTAGGGAGAAGGGACAGTCGAAGGACATGTGATGGTAGTGTTTGGTGCCAGTTCATGGGACCTGCAGGTACTTAATGGAAGTGTCACTCGTGACATCCCCGCAGCCCCGGCTTGAAGAAGGGGATCCCTCCATTCAATTATTGATTATGTTTTTGTCTCCAGGGGTTTGTTTGAGCATTGTAAGAACTTTAATTTCCCACAGGGGGGCCTGAGTGATCATGATATCTTAGAGGCATTGTTTGGGGTGGTACTGGAGCCTGAGATTTGTTGTCAGTCTAAGAATTTACTTCTTAATTCTCCGGGAAACAGGCTGGTAAGATTTGATAAAGGGGGTCAGGTCCTGAATAAGAATCTGGAAAACTATGTTGAAATGTTTTCTGATCAGGATCTGTCCCAGCAGTGTGCTCCTCTAACCTTTGTAGAGCTGCTCTGGTCCCTTAATCCCCCGAATACTAATACACAGATGCTTAGGCCCCCGCATGTACATTTTTTGGATTTGCAAATCCTGGAAATAAAGAGAGAGAGGAGAAGATTGCTGAGACTCATAAAAAGAGAGTATGAGTTTAATTAATTTCATCGTAAAGAGCAGACTAGAATGTTAAACAACTCATATAGGAATTGGTTGAGATCTCATAGTGCTTTGAGATTGCAGAAAGACGGGGAGGAAATGCTGAAAGCTGTCTGCCTTAAGAACTCACAAAGCTTTTGGGCTTTGTTAAATCCAAGGGCAAATCAACCACAGGATGCAATAATTCAAGAACAGACCTGGGTTCATCACTTTGATAAAGTGTATCGTGGTTCTGCATGCCTTGAACCAAGAAATCTCCCTGTATCACCTTGGGCTCTTAGGTCCTCTACTGAGGAGATTGCAAATCTAATAATGAAATCCTCAGCGTCCCGAGCGGTTGGCGCCAATGGCATTAACAATGCCATCTAAAGGCCAATCCACTAATCTGGGCTAGACTGCTGAAGGGCCTATTTGACCACACTTTGGAGACCAGAAGTTTCCCAGAGTACTGGAAAAGTTCCATCATTGTGCCCATTTTTAAATGTGGTGACCACTTAGCTGCAGCCAACTACCGTCCTATATCGCTTTTGGATGCGGACGGTAAAATATTAGCGGGGCTTGTATTAAGGGACCTTGAAGTCTGGTCTAAAGAGAACACAATAATTTCTAAATTTCTAACGGGTTTCAGAAAGGGTCATCCACCTCGTTAAATGGCCAAGTCCTGAGCTGTGTTATGGCAGGATGCTTTGTGAAGGATGGGAAACCGCTCTTTGGAGCTTGGGTTGATTTAACCCAGGTATTTGATACCATCAATAGAGATAGGCTTTGAGAAAAGCTGAAAAATTGTGGTATGCCAGACAGACTGCTGGCAATTTTGATCGAATTATACCAGAACTATACACTTCGTGTTAGATTGTCCAAATTGGGGGACTTATCTAAGAAAATCAAGATAAATAGAGCCGTTCGGCAGGGTTGCTTAGTTGCCCCCTTTCTTTTTAACCTTTTCCTAGCTGACCTCTTTGATAGGCTTCAAGGTCTACTTTTGGCAAGCTCTAAATTAGGAACAACAAAAATAGGAGGGCTAGCCTATGCAGATTACATTGCCATCTTTGATTATACACAAAAAGGCCTGCAGCATCTACTAAATGCTATTGCAGAGTATGCTAGGATGAACCAACTAATGATAAACTCTTTAAAATCTAGTATTGTAATCTTCAAATGATCTCAGAAAAAGGTAAAGCTCTTGGATAACGAAACCGTGCCAATTTCGAATGAGATTACTTACCTGGGCTCTAATGTTTCTGCGTTTCCAAATAAAAGTCTATCCTCCATGATCTAGACATCAAGATCCTGAATTGGGGGTCGCAGATGATCAAAATTTATAAGAAATGTTGTAAGTTTTCCATCTCACCCCTTGTTTAATACTATCTAGGAAAAGTAGTTCCCTCCCTATTATTTGGCATGGAATGTAACGCCCAGAATTGCGTCATTGATTGGCAGAAATTGGAATCCAAGCTCTGGAAGAGAACCCTTAATCTGCCCAATTCAGTCCCCATGATCTCCGTGCGTTATGAACTGGGCCTGACATCCCTTTTGGTGTGGATGGAATGGAGGTGGACTTCATTGTATAGATTGATCCTTGCCCCCCCATCTCTGTCCCTCTATGAGGATATGTCAGTCCAATTACAGAAGGGAGATAACCGGTTCCTGCATGCCCTAAGGAAGAGATCTATAGAGATTCTTACTATAATGGACTTTGATGCAGATACTCTGCTGCAGAATCCGTTAAAAAGTAAAGAGAGCATTAAAAAAGGGGACTGGATTTGAACGATTGAGCAAATGAGATCACTAAAACTTTCCTCCTCCCTTTCCAAGTGCGATAAACCTAGATCTTTTTTGGCAACATATCTGGGGAGGTCCCCTGATCCTAGAGTGAGAACTGACTTTCTCAGATTTAGGTTGAATATATTGCAAACACTAGAAATTCTACATGTGAGAGATGGGGAAACTTATCCATCTGACATCTGCCAGGAATATGAGCTGGGACTTAAGCAGTTGATTCAGCATGTTTTCAATGCATATCCAGGCATCTGGGCCATAAGGGCCTCTCGACTGAGTAGATTTGTTCACAATATTAACTCCTTGGATTCACCCGTGTTTTGGGAGAGACTAGTCTCAGGTAATGAGGTTTTCCTCACGACAGAAGTGGTAAACCTCCTGAGGTCTTTGAAACTCACAGATAAGACTGATTGTGCATTTATTGAATACAAGTCAAAGGTCTGATGGAAGAGGCGTGGTAAAATGTTAAAGCAGACCCAATCCCAACATATAATAATTTTTTACTTTGGGATATAAAAACAACTAATTTTTTTGTATCATCACAATTGTACAACAACAAGGGGCATTTGTTTTCCTTATGATTTCCTAGCAAGAACACAGTTTATCATTAATACAATTGTTTTTTCAATTAAAAACTTTCACTTGTTTAGATTTCACTTGTACTCCAAAAGTGACAAAGAACAAATTTATGTTGACGTTCACCATTAAGTGTTCTTTTTTTCTTAATGACTCTATACCCAATATTTGTATGCACCATTTATATCACTGATTTTATATGTTTTTACATGCTAGACTTCACCATGTATGTTACTCTTGTTTCTTTGATATAAAGTTTTTACTTTGTAATTTCCATAATGTTTATGTCTCATTTTGAAGGAGTGACTTTACTTTTTACCGCATGTAATATCTATAAATTATACTAGCTATACAGGTTTTGGACCAGATGAATAATTCTAATTCATTTATACCCCATATGGGCCAACCCTTGATACACCAGGACCTTGTTTTGTTGTAAATTTCTGCTTTTTTTTAAGGCTCTTATTTGAATGATGTTTTTGCATAATAATATTTGATATGATTTGATTTAGTTTTTGGAATTTTAATATCTCATGCCTGTTCCAAATGTAATGAAAGTATTCTATAGGAATGTTTTCATGTAAAAAGTCAGAATTGTTTTTGGCTAATGCACGTTATATAAAAAGAAAATAAAAAATATATATTTTCAAATGCTGCCAAATTAGCCTTATTCAACGCTCTCCTATGGACTCCCTTTGTAAATGTAGGCATAAGTTAAGGAGGGAATTATTGTCCACTGGATCAGACATAAATGTCTCATGATCTGGCGCATCATGCATTTCTAACATATATTCTGCTTGGGCTCCATTGTTAGAAAGCTGTCGGATAGGCCTCATCTATGATGTGAATTTACTTTGTTGAACTGGGGATTGCTGTGGCGTACGTGTGTCTTCTACTGCCGCTACAATGCCTTACACAGTAGCATTAATGGGGAGTTTACTACACATTTGCATTTTAAAGGTCCTGCTAGATTCAAATGCCTGCTTACTTCTAGAGTTATTTCTGCTGTGTAGATGGTAAGATTTGTGTGCTGCCGGCGTTGTTTATAGTTAACAGGAAATAAACTCACCACGGTCTTTAAGCTGCAAGCAGGCACACTGTCAACTGCTCTCACTAGGACTTGCTGTGTCTTTCACACAGCACCCATAGAGCAGCTCAAAGGGTACTAGTCCCAACAGTCACCCTCAAGGTTAAGTTATAATTTAACCTCCTGTTAGTTGCTTATATACTGGCGACCTGGTGGATGGCAAATGTATATTGCAACTCCTAACTCCTAGACACTCCTCAGTCCATTAATATTACTAGCCCCTGAGAGGGCCAAGCAATGGCCACAGGATTAGGTACCTGCAAATAGCCGCAAGTAAGGGAAATGAGAGCAAATAGCCACAGGTAAGAGGTCATGGGAGCAGTTAGAACAAATATCAAAACTGCTTACATTTCAGCTCTTGCGCTTCCAACTAGAGCTTTCCCCAGCATACACCACCGCAGGGTCCACAGTCCCTGGCTGGAATACCACAAGGTGCGAGGAAAAGAAAGGACGCCACCAGTGCTCAACTCAGGCCCCTCTCAACTCCGGCACCAGCCCACCAGCAATGCTGTCCTCAGGATCTCGACACTGGGCCCGCAGCGCCAAACGTCAAAAGAAAAAAGATGTAGAGGAAAGGACCTCTCAATGTGCAACATGCAACAGTGCAAGAAACACATCCAGCCGCAACTCGGATTTTGAAGTCCCACAAGTCTGTCAATCAGTCTATGAGGCTGCTTCCGAGACCTCTATACTATTGCTCTATCGCTATGCTACAGCAGACAATAGCTTTTTCTTTAAAAAGGTTACATGAATCAGACTGTCCTTGGGAAAACAATGTAACATTCTGTAAAGACTGGAGGGTGGTTTCTGTACTCCTGCCCTCTATATGGCAGAGTAGAAGCACAGAGCACCCCATCCAAGATTATCTATAGGGTAGCTATGGACGAGCAATCAAGGCTTAAGCTCTCAGGATGTGATGCAGAGCTGATTCTTAAGTACAGTGTAGTCCCCAAGCCCCCACAAAGGAATTTCCACACACTATGTTATGTGATAACAGAGTTCTTTACATAAATAAGGTTCACTAACACACTTTGTACTCTGGCAATTCCATATCATTTCTATGTGGTACCACTCTTATCTATTGACTCCTTTAAAATACACCAACTGCTGATAGTTCCAATGGCATACAAATCAAATAGTAATATGAATCAACATTAGACATAGGGAGGAAGCCAAGTTAGGGTAAACAATTGCAGAATGCTTTGTCCTGCTACCGAGATACAGTTCTTTGTGAGAATTCCCCCACCTGAGCAACCTGTAAACAAGCCCAGTTCATATATGTTTAAGATAGTCTTGTTTCCTGCTAAATAATTTCTACTAGCCCAGTGTGCCTGGTTTAGCTGAGTTCTTCGATCGTTCGTCGACGGGTCCCTCTTGAGTGGACTGCCTTTGAAGCAGGAGCCACGGATCGTCGAGATTCTTCAGAAAAAATTTGAAGACTGTTGTCGAGGGAGCAGCTTCGACCTTCACGGTGCTTGTCGACGATCGGTCATGGACGTCCTGTGAAGATGAGGCGTGCGGTGCACCTCGGTGACAAGAGTTAGTTGCCGCAAAGCAGATCGATGAAGAACGTAGGCCGAGCATGGACGTCAGGTCATCAGCGTTTGGCATCAGCAATTGGGACTCGACCACGGCTGGCTTTCGGATCTTCGTCAGCGTCTTTGTGGACTTCGGCTGGAGGGAATCCAACCGGCGGATTCTCCTCGGTTTGTCGACGACTTCGACTTTCTCCGGCAGGACAAAGCAGTCGACGGTGATGGCAAGGGAGTCCTTGATTTCAAAGAGTCTTAGGCAAAGGTGGAGCGGCACGGCTCTGTTTGTTGAGCAGCATGGCATCAAGCTGTCTCCATATCTGGGCAACACGCCTCAACGGGCTTCCAGCAGTCATGGCGGTCCTCTGTACCCTGGTCAACGAAAATGGACATCAATGCCCGGGTGCTTCACTTCAGATTCTTGGCAGATCCCATTTCTGATCGGCAGCTTTTCGAGAACTGACATCCAGGGTGCCTTGAAGAAGATTAGCTTTTGCACGATGTTCCTTCGTAGCTCATGAAGAGGTCTTCTAGCCAGGTCCACTATTGATCAGTTCTTGGAGACACAAAAGCTTTCAGATTGGCAAAAGAAAGCAGCAGCAATTCTTCTCTTCCAGCTGGGCTTCAAGGTTAAGCATCAAGTTTTGACTTCAGATTCTGAACAACTCTGGAAAGTGAGAGGTCCCCAGATATACTGTTCTGGGCCTCATTCACACTGCTGAGCCAGGCTCAGGCAGTCAATCATTCAGGAGGGGATTCATGCAGGCAGGCAACCAATCAGGCTCACAGCGCATTCAGGCCATTCTCTTCCATCCAGACACTCACAACAAGGAATGTGGATTTGGGGCAAGCACCCAGCCTTTCAGCACACCGCACTGCATTCATATCTGTTTCAGGCAGGGCTGTCTCATTCTTTGTGTCACACACACAGATATCAGACACCCATTACATGAAGTGCATATTTGTTGGCGCACTCCATTCACCCAAGTCCCACCCCAACATACAGTCACTGGGAAGGCTCCAGCCAGTCTGGCCTGGACTTCCCCACAATACCATATATGATTCTTCCACCCAACAGCCAGTCAGGGGAAGGGACAGAGACAGGGCTTCCCAGGAATTTGGGAAAACAAGTAACAGGTAATAGAAACCAAGAGGCCACAGGGGCAGTCTGTCGGCTATCAGGAATCCACTGATTCCTATGGCAGGGCCTGGGTATCCCAAAATGGAGGATACTTAGAGCACCTGTCAAATTAAGCATGGTGCTGCCTCCAGCCCATATCCTGCTCTGTGGGTCACACCCAGTTGTCCAAAAACATACACTAAGGGTACAGCGCTGTACCCCCACCAATGGGTGTCATAAGGGTATCCCAAGGGTCTGTTCACCACAACCAAAAAAAGGAAGAGCTGTACTGCCAGGAGTCCCACATGGACTCCTGTGCAGAAAACAACAGAGAACACACAGGATAAGGGAGTACAGGAGAAGGAAATGGAGGCCCTGTCCCTCCAATGCATTTCCAGCATCACACATTCGTACCCAGAAAATACAGTTTGACCAATCCCAATCTGCCTTTTCGGGGCATGGTTGCGCAATCACCGCCTGCACCATAATATAGAAAAGGGACTACGTCCCTTTTCAAATGATGGCAGCCATATTATTCACACGTTTTTTTATGACAGTTGTCATCTGAAAAGGGTCCTAATCCCTTTTCCATTTTACTGGCGGCAGACATTTGTTTCATTTCTTCAGGAGGTGGGCTTGCACACTACATGCAAAGGCCATCTCCCACCAAAAACATTATTGAAAACCCTCCACACCTCAGTAAATCCCAGGGTGCGAATGGCTTTCACCCCCTTGGCCGGGGGGCTGACATGGCGGGAACAGCCCACAGCCCTACCCTACCTTGGCGAGAGTTGGCGGGTCTTTACCGGCCATGCCAGTCCTCTTCTGCAAGGATGAAAGCTACACTCACACCATCAAAGACCTCAGTGAAGGTCTTACAAATGATCCTATAATCTCTAGTCAAAATATTCAACCACTTAGCCAAGGAAGTGAAAGATCATGGAACAAAATGTGACATAATTACAACAAATTGAGATAAACAGAGAAAACGTAGCCCACGAAAGCAACTTCTACAGCTCACTTTCCTGACTCAAATAACCAAGAAAATTGGACAACCATTTGAGGACTTAACAATGATCATAAAAATGTATGAAATTATATTGCATTTCTGGCATATGCAGAAGACTTACTCATATTGGACATAATTACAGTTGGGTTACAAAGAAGTTCCTTGTTGGTTGAAAACTTATTGATGGGCAAGCAATCGAGTCAGTGGACGAAATCTGCTACCTCGGTTGCATAATTATGACAATCAAAATAGTATTACAATGGATAAAGGAAGAAAAAGTTATTATAATAATGGCAACACTAAAACAATTCAATGATGATTATGGATGGTTTGCACTAATACCTTTAGTTGAAGCATAAAAGAAAATAATACCCTACGCTTCATTAGATGGCTTGGAGTGTGATAGGAAGCACAACATAAAAGGTATAACAAGCCGTAGGATAAATTATGGTGCTGGGTGCTGAACTTAGCAGAGGGTGCCTCTATCCAATGGGATAAGATGGGAATTATGCTTACGCTCATTGATGATATTAATGAGACTCAGGAATTTACGTCTATTTCATTAATTTATGGAGAATCACTGAAGTCAATTAAAATAATGTTTTACAACTTCAGAAACGATAATTGTAAAAGAATTAAAATAATTAAATTTAAAGAACAGAATGTAAACTGTTTAAAGTAGATTGAAAAGAAAGTGGAGTGGTCAGAACAAACTGAGTGGATTCAGAGGGAGACTGTAAAGATATCTCTAATTTATGATTGGCAAGCAAATCGGAGATATTTGGAAACAAAAGCAGGAACTAAAGAATATCTCAAAAATCTCTCAATTTGTTTTTCAACTGCAGAAACATCTTACACAATTCCCAACCAAGAGCCAGAGAAGAGAATGTATGCTATTCTGGTTCAATATATCAAAAATAAGGAAAATTGAGGGGGGTTGGCATAAAAAACTAAACACCTTAAAATATGCTTTTATTCAATATCCTGCACTTGAGAATTTGAGGAAGACCTCCATCTGGAAATGTGCCTATGATTTTACTTTTTTAAATCCAAAATATTTTTGTTTGTAAATTATTTCTGTCAACTAGATTACTTCATTTTTAAATTCAGAGGTTGGAATCAAACATTTTTTTAACTGTTGAGGATACCATTTGAATTGTTTATAAAAAATGGAGACTGCAATTAGTTGATAAAATGAATGGATTCTCCATTGTAAATAAATAGTGTGAAAGGTTTATTGTAAGCCAAAAGACACCTTATTTTTTTTAATTTCTTTTTTAAATGCAACAACTGCCATTGTATGTTGTGCGTTAGTTCCTTCTCTGTTGGCAGCGCATCGCTGTTTTACAAAGGAATGTGCAGCTATGTACACAGCGTCTAAGTGGCCCCATGTCATGCATGATGCCTTCAGCCAGTGCGTTATGTTGTGCCTTGCATTGACAACATGGGCCTAAAAGTCGCTACATGCAATGTGAAAAATCTGGACTGGCACAGCTTGGCACACCAAGCCTCTGTAAAATAGCCAAATATCGCACTTTTTAAAAATAGGCTTTGAAGCAATATCCTTAGAAAAGCACTCCTCGGAAATTTGGTGAACGCAGCAGAGGTTACAGCTGCTTGTGTGGTTGAGAGGCTGTGTACATGCAAGCATCTCTTGTGGCTGCCGAAATATGGAATGGCGCAAAAAAGAGAGAGTAACAGATCAAAAAGAGTGCAGGGAAGTAGTGTTAAGATTTAATAAAAAGTGAATAGAATAACCGGAAGAGTTGGTGCAAAGGTCGGGACAGCAAAGAGTATGTTGGCTGAAGTGTGGCATTCACATTTATCATCATCAGTGCACCCACATAAAAGGACGCTATTTGGGCACCTAATTATTAATTGGGTGCAATTAATACTGAACTTGTAATTGAACCATTTTAATTAGTGTACCGACTATTAGTACAATTAGAAGTGCATTGTTATTGCACACAAGTAACAGTGCACGTGTAAGTGCACCCAATTAAATTAAATAAAAACCTATTATAAAAGTGTAAACTAAACAAAGCTTTCCGGAAATAGTTTCAATAATCCTAAAATAGCGGTGAAAAATCTGACTGTAATAAAATAAACATTTTGCTATTATAGTTTTTCATCCTATTTTCCATTTATATGAGTGATTTTGTGCCAGCACTATATGAAACACGCCCACCTCAAAAAGCATACCATCTGAAAGGCCCGTCATCGCCAGACTATTAACACATGAGCTTTTAGCCTATACATTGGCAGCTGTTGTAGAAAGCCTGCTTCTTAAACAGCCTGCTTACTAAATAGGTCCATAAAATACTTTCAATCTTTTTATCACCCACCATGTCATAATTAATAATGTTAAAAAGCACCTTCATACCCAGTTACACGGGCCAGTACATGATGGCCAACAAAAGGGTGTAACCCCTAACAATCTATTCACTAAAGGGTCAAAAGTTAGAACCATCTCACTAATAAATAGAGTCCAAATATATGTTAAATGTTAAAGTATTTGTACCGCGCACCGTCATCAACGGAATTGGTCCACAGGCACTCGGGCGGATCTGCAAACGAGAAGGCGGGGTGGGTTAGGAAGGAGAAAAGGGAGTAGGATAGTGAGAGAGGTTGTGTCCTGTTGGCAGCTTCAGTTCGGTTTACACCGTGTGCTGAGCTTTGGTGCGAATATCGGATCGATGTCAGTCCTTGTGTGCTGTTGGTGCGGCTTATGTATTGTTTGTTGTTGCAGTGTGGTGAGGTACATGCAGCTTGCTGTGTGAGAGGTGGTTGTGTGAGTTTTGTGTGAGTTAAGTATGCAGAAATGTTGGGCTTTTTGGTTAGTGGGTTATATGTCTCGCAGCTAACCTTCGTAGGATGGCTGAATGCCTAGATTTGAGAATCCTGCATGGTGGGGGAGAGGCCCAGGTCTCACAATACAGTACATTCCACCATACAGTGGACAAAGACGTAGGCCATACTTAGATTTCAGTGACCTGCAAAGTTATGGAGAGGCCTAGGTTTCATAATACATTACGTTTCACCATATAGTAGACAAAGATGGAGGCTATACCTGGATTTGAGAGTCCTGTATAGTGGGAGAAAGGCCTACGTTCCAAAATAGGTGGGTTTCAACATATAATAGGCAGAGTGTACATGATATATGAGACAATCTGTAAGGGAGTAGGTACTGCTTGATAACTTCTGTATGCAGCAAGAATAGAGTATTGTGCACTAGTTTACACGCCTGTGAGCTGTAGAGCAGTACATTGAAATCAGTAATCACAAGTATTCAAGTAAACACTTACACCCTTAAATTGTCCGATAGCACAGCGAGTAGAGGGCTCGCTTTGACATCTGTGCTGAGCCTGCTGACACAGGTTCTAATCCCGGCAGGGCCAAACTCAACCTTTCATCCTTCCGAGATCGATAAATGAGCACCACACACTGTGGGTAATAAGCAGCAGCGCTCAGATACCTAAGGGTTCGTAGCGCTATATGAATGCTAAATTATTATTATTATTAAAAGTTATATTAACATTATGCATTTCATGGCCTGCGGTAGCGGGCGAGTAGTTATGGTTAAGTTGCTCAACTCATAGGAAGAGCACTCCCCCTGGACAAATCCTTACCAAACTTTGCAAACAAAGTATATGTCCCGCTCTGAATCTTTTTGGTACGTTTGGTGACGTTTCATCAAGGGGAGGCAAAGTTATAGATGCAGAGGAATATAAATTTTGCTCACGCCTACAGCCTAAACCACTGAACGGATTTTCACCAAATTTGTGGCAGGAGCGGCGGCCACTGGCGACCCGGTGTAGGAAGAAAAATTAGTTATTGTTTTTTAGAACCCCGGGTTACCGAAGCCCTCATTATCCACCCCCTCGCTTCGTTTGGGCTGATAACTTGGGATCGCAAAGTGCAGAAGGCGTTCGCAAACGTATCATCATGCAGCGCGTACATGAGGGCGGAGCGACCTCTGACGGGCCCATGGGATCAGAGCTCACCCTCCAGTACCTTAAAACGAGATAGCTGCACCTTGAGGAGGATGGGGTGCAGGATTCTCTTACTCCAACACCAATCAATAAGGACAAGTCAATGGTTTGGCAAAGGGAAGTCCGTTTAATGACAAGTACAAAAAACTGGGAAACAAATGGAAATCATCAATGATGCGATCGCCTGTCTCGCTTCAACTCCCAAATTCTCCATTCAGACAGTAATATTTATAGCAGATTTTCGTCATCTTTGACGTGTTACACCCATAAGTTTGTCATGCAATTCTATTGGTCGGAAAAGGTAACTTAAGTATAGGTAATATATCTGAATATGGTAACAGAGTGTGGGGATTGGATAACTCTTATCGGGTGGGAGTCTACGCCCATCCCTCTACATCACTTGTGATAGACGTCACTAAAAGTACGACGTCTCATTGGTTCAACTAGCTATAGGACCCTAGATTATTTTGTCCATTGCGATTGGGTGGGTTACACCCCTAGGCATAAATCAACACTTTAATTAGCAGCATGCAGAATGGACACCCAGATGTGGTGTGCCCCAAGATTCACCCTGCCTCCCTTTCATCAATCAGCGCTTTAGGGCTATGTGTCAATTAGTTGGCAGAAGATGGCCTCGAAACTGTAGCTTCTTATCAGGAGAAGTTATGGCATCCTTTGAGGTTGGATGACATCAGACGTGGGTACCTCTTGTGCTTGGCTGGTCATGTGTCTGTTCACCGTGAATCTGCTTCATTCTCCCTCTATTTGTGTATTTGATTCTTCCTTCAGCCTTGCCACCTGGCTGGGGCCTCCTTATCTCGACCTTCACTGGCTGGCTGCTATGTTCTTAAGTTTTGTTTCTACAGAGTTGACGCTCTCCTCCCTTCCTGGAGTTGACCTCGATTTTCCAGGCATGAGCTGCTTCTTACTGAGTTTCGATTCTGCTCTTTCGCCTGGCTTTGAGCCAGTATGTAAATCCTGGCCTGTTTGTCCTCCACCATCCAGGGCTTAATTCTGCTTTTATAAAATGGAGTCGCACTTGTATAATGTGCTTCTTGAGGTAGATATATATATAATTGCCGCTTTCCGATCTATCCTTCTACTAAGCATTGCAAGCAGTCCCGTTTCCTTAGCTTCTTGCGTTCCAAGCCTATTTACAGGCATTTAGTCAGTTGCATATTTCCATCCTGCTTTATGGTTACATTTCTTTATGTTTCAATATCGTCTCTTTTTTTATGTCCATTACATCTTTATTCATATCATTTCATTGCTATGTGTCATCTTTGGATTGTCCTTTTATTCATCTGAACGTCTGTCTGGGCCATTGTGATGTCACCATTCGCCCTCAATTAGGGCCCTTTGGGTCTCTTCAGGGACAGTTTGTACGCTCTCTTCATTTTGCGTCAGCTGCTGGTACGGTTGTCTCAATGGGTACCGTGCTGCCCATGGTTGTCTGGTTATTGGCACTTCAATAGGCATTGCTCTTCTGATGGGCACTGGGCAGAGCCCCAGAGTGGCTCTCTGTTGGTTTATTTGTTCCTCGTACGTCACATATCTTGGCGAGTATGTTCCTTGTACCTCAGAATGGGTGGCTGGAGTGCAGTTCATATCTGAGACCTCCTCTACACTCCCCCCTCTGGTCGGTTCATCTGTGAAAACAGAAACAAAATATCGAGGCTGAGTAACCCAAAAGGAAATACACCGAACACGGGTTACAAAGGAACATACAAAGTACTTTATTCTCTACTGAATTCAAATTACAAAAACAGTGCAAAGTCAGATAGCTATCGGCCCTCAGTACAACACAACGAACTCCAGCGTGGTTCAGTGTGTTCAGTGAGAGATGCTGTACATTAGAATGCATTCGCTTTTTATACATTTTGTGGGCATTATGTCCAGCCCTACTTCGGGTTAATGTTTCACTTTATACATCACCAATTTCTAGGGTTCGTTGCCGAATCCCAAATAACCGCATCTAACTGGTTTGTTTTTATTACATGTAACAATAAGCGTATGTATTAACTGTGTATTCAAGAGTTTCACATTGCAGGTCTTCTTAAACATAAATACAGTGTAGTAAAACAGATGTTTTTTGTTCAATATGTAAATACATTATCATAATATATACTCGTGGATTGGTTTCATTGCACGAGTAATCCCTTTACACATAGGTCAACGTAGGACGAGGTCTTAGTTCATGACCTCAACAAGTAGCCTTCAGGCAGATTACACATTAGCGATGTACAGAGGTCAAGACGGCCATGTTGTATTTTTACAATGACATCGTCCACCATTTTAGCTCACAAGGTGACTTTTCCACACAAATCCTAAAATGGCGTTTTGACCTAAAATGGCGGCCTACATGGATTAAAGGTCAGGACCTTGCAACACAGATTTCTCTCGCAAGTGACTTTCGAGCAACTTGGCGTAGGCCAATATTAAATATATTTTCAACAATAGGAGGCACAATATACTTTCTATTCCGACAAACTCTCCTTTTGGCCTATGCCAAGTGCTAAAAACTACTTTGGTTCTCCTTGCGAATAACTCCATGCATCAGTATCCATGTACCCCGAATCACTATCTGAAATATCTATTGCCATTAGGTCTTTTACTAATATATCTTTCGACGCACATGGAAGTCTTATCTGAGGCATACACCTTATGTCCTATCGAATTTATCGCTTGTGCGCAACATCCCCCTAGCATCGAACACATACCAGGCAGACACTGAATACAGCAACAAAGGAACAACAGAATTCCTAAAATAGTTAATAAGACCGAAAGTACCTTCCAACCCCAAGATCGCAAGAAGTCCCAGAACCAAGCGCCAAGATCCCAATTTCCCTCGGGAACATGCAGTTCGGAACTAAGGACGTACAGATTCTGTATTGCCTTGAAGATAGTTGGGGAGGAATCTGGTGCGAAAACACAGCAAGTGGACCCCACTAATTTGCATACTCCACCACACTCAGCTAGAATGACATCTAATGCCATTCGATTTTGGAGTGCTACTAATCTTATTGCTTTCTGCTCTAATGTCATATTGTAGAGTATATCCGTGGTCCGGTTGATGGTTCTCTCCAGTACTCTCGCTAGTCTCCTGATATCCTCTGAAAAATTCGCTATCTGCCCCCAAAATGGCACAATTGATTTCGCTATATCTCCCAAGACTTGTGCTGGGGTGTCACCATTCTCGTCCCGCCATGGACGAGCTTTTGAAATTTCTAATGGGCAACCATGGAAATGCTATATTACCGCAAACAAAATAGACAGGTTCACCTACATACAAAGGTCTGTCTTCCCCAGTCAAATTTGCAACGTTGGCACAACCTTTAAAAACTCCCATTGACCGAGTGCCATTCCTCTGTATGCAGAAAGAAACTGAATCGGGGCTATGGTTAACAGTGTAAGAAGGAGGCATGGCATCCTTATTGCCTATCGGAATCATTTTAAAGGAAATCAAAGATTGAAAGGGACGAGACAGTCTATCAGAAGGCCTAATAGAAGCAACATTAGGCTTACTCCTATTTGCAAAAAGGGAGCATCCCAGGGGCGTCAAACCACATTTCTCAAAATTATTCAAATTGGTGCCATCAAACTTCCCCGAGACGCTATCATTCCATCGGCCAAAGAACAGTGCTCTAATAGAAGCATAACAAGCAGTTGTCAACAGTAAAGGATAAACATACCAACCTAGCCCCTTATCCCTGTGTTGCAGTAAATATGAACAGACCCAGCAATTGGACCTATTAAAAATGGCATGTGTAGCGTTCATGATAAGTAACAGTGTATTATTATGATACATTTGTCTGTGCTGGGAATCTCTAGGGGACAAAGTATGCAAATGCACAAAAGGTGTGGAGACAGTGGGTACATTTTTAGTCGGTAGCAAAAATTCTAAAGGATGAGCTTCTTCTAAATACCAAAGGCCTACAACAGTGACTATTAAAAACCCTAATATTATTACAAAAATACAGCAATACGCTTTCGGGCCCAGGCATTTTGTCCATTGTCCTGGTTGTTCACCCCCTTATTTACAAGTCCAATACGAGTGGCGGCGGTAGCAGGCATTGTAGTCTTCAAACGGAAACCCCAATGTTCATTGCTGGCGACCCCCCGGTCGCGCAACTTCTGTGCCCTTCCACAACCCAGGCCAACAGAATCCCCTTTCTCAAATTTGGGCAAAAGCAAGCCCTCGATGACTCTTTTCCCTCCTTGAATGCACAGCCGAACCGTGCCGTATGTCTATCAGATGCACAGCAGAACCGTGCCGTATGTCTATTTTCTCGGACGCAAGTGATATCTGGTTGTTCCTGGTACTAATTGATCCGGAAACAACATGTCAGGGACAAATGAAGAGGCTGAATTTGAAACAGCTGTTTCCGGGTGCAAAATTTGTGGAGAGTGTGGAAACAAAATGGCAGCTTCCCCAAGCCTCCCGGGCTTAGAGATATTCTCCAACACACTCTCAGTGCTGCTTACTGCTTTGGGATCATCAGTTGCAGTATCAGCGAGGGGTTCTGCTTCTTCTGTAATGTGTGGCACAGGGTGAGGAAGTTTCTTGATGTGTGACGCGTGGATCCAATTCTTTCGGCAGCTACCCGCTCCGCTGTTTGGGTGACCAACAGGACCTGGAATGGCCCACGCCAGCAAGGCGCGAGGCAGGAGGTGCGCTCAAATGATTTAATGAGCACCCAGCTCCCCAGTCGTATGCCGTGTCCCGGGCCTTCGTACCGCACAGGTAAGGCCTCTCGTACCTGGTGGTAAATGAAATACAGGTTTTTAGTCAATTGGCTACAATAATCTGAAAGTAGTACATTTTCAATATTTCTCAAATTTCGACATTTTGGAATATTCCAGATATTGGCAGGTCTCCCCATTACCACCTCAAATAGAGAGAGCCCAGTCTTAGTTTGAGGGGTTGTACACATAGCTAGTAACACGATCGGTAAGGCGTCTGGCCATTTTAGTTTGGTGCCGGCACACGTCTTAGCAAGCTTGTTCTTGATGATACTGTTGTGTCTTTCTTCTAGTCCGGCGCTCTGAGGATGTCTGGCCGAATGGAACCGTTTGTCAATTCGTAATGCTGTACATATCTGTAAGATTACAGCGGCGACAAA